>NC_137272.1:12392510-12395010 GCF_053477335.1 Acartia tonsa | reverse complement strand
ACTCGTGATCAAAGTTTTACATACAGACAAAGACATACAGACGAACTATTATTATACAGTAGCTAAGCTGTTATATAAAATCTTACGGACATACTAACACACGACACTTGTTATAAAGTAGCTACGCTGTTATATAAAGACAAACAGACGAACTGAATTATAGACCATTGTTATACAGAAGCTATGCTGTTATATAAAGACATACGGAAAACTGACAAACTTTTGTCATAGAGTAGCTACGCTGCTATATAGAGTCGTGATTAAGTTGTTTGAATTGTTCCGTTTAGTGGTTAGGGTTCCATACAGCAAAATAAAGTTAAAACAAGGATGACAACATCCATAAAAGCGAAGCTCTGAAACGGTAGGACAAACGGACATTAACGCTTGTTTAATGTCAGAACTGAATAATCAGAATGCGAATGTATAAGAGTCAAAGCAAAATTGTAAGTAAATTTGTTGAAAAACTGCTTGATACAGGATAATGATTATGGACATACTTACATTTTTAGGACTTGATTATAGAGTTGCTTCGCTTATGATATTGTACTTTGTTGTCCCAGGAATCAGTATACCAAAAATCAGACCAATCGGATAATTAGGTCACATTCAAATTTGTTGTTAAAAATGTAAAAAAAATCAACATGTTTAAAATGGACGTACGGACATTCTGGTAATGATTATAGAGTTGCTACGCTTTCTAACTCGTACCTAACTATTATAGGAATCACCATGCAAAATTTGAAATCGATAGGACAATTCTAACATGCCTAAATTAACGAAAAAAGCTATTTAAAAAAGTAAAAAAATCAACATGTTTAAAATGAACGTACGGACATTTTGGTAGTGATTATAGAGTTGCTACGCTTTCTAAATCGTACCTAACTACTAAAGGAATCACCATGCAAAATTTGAAATCGATAGGACAATTTTAACATGTCTAAATTAACGAAAAAAGCTATCCGTGACGGCCGGACGGACGTACGGACGGACGTACGGACGGACCGACCCTAATTATAGAAAAGCTTCGCTTTTAAAAAAAAATAACAAGATGTCTATGTGTCTGCGTGTGTGTTTAAGTGAAGGAACCCACGAACCGTCAAGCTTATGTGGTTCAACTTTGAGTAGAGCTTACTCTATGTCAATGGAAGGTTTTTGACATTATCGGAGGAAGAGAAATAAACTAAGTGTAGGGTCTACTTTCCCTACTCTACCCCTCAAGTACCGATTAGGCTTCTAGGGTTATACAAACATTTTTTTATCCTGATCTAACTTTCAGAAAATTTTCATGTGATGGTTTAATCTATCGTTGTTATTAAAACATATACTATCGAACTTAAAATTTTCGTAAGTTCCTCTGTTCATTTGTCTGTGGAAAAATGTATTGAGAGAAAAGTTACAGCTTTTACTATTATGATTTCGGGCCTAAAGGAAGTGCTCGACACTTTGAGGAAAATTACCAAAGTTTGAGTTAAATATACTAATCTATTTATGCTATCCTAAACCCCCACCTATTTAGGGGATACCCGTTTTTTTCACACAATAAATGACCTTCACTTCTGAAAAATGTGGTTTTACAGCTTTTTAAAAATGATGTTCTTACAATAAAACTAATTTAGTAATACAGGAAATTGTTATAATTACATTTTTGGTTCAAATTCAAATACAAGAGGAACTATTAAGCCCAAAGTTTCTTCAGAAAGAAATACAAAAAAAGATTTCTACTTATATTCTTTAATGCTATCTCACAAGGGGGGGGGGTTCCTTATGCCGATAATCCATGGGGAGGGCATAATCCTGCGGGGCTTATACCCAAACTTTGCGGCAAAACGGAACCTCCAAGTTCCCAATAAAACCTAACGAAACCAATAAACAAACAAAAAAACCTCCCCCCTTGTTTAAATTTAAAAAAAAAATTTAAGTGGGGAAGGGATTTTAGCAGTACTCATAATTTGCGAAAGTCCTTGTTTTCATGCTAAATTTATATCTTTGCAGCTATGAAAGAACATATATCCTAAGTATCCTGTTATAATATAAAGACATATTTGGACTAGGTGCAGTTATTGTTAAGTAAACTAAATAACTTATTAGCAGGGCTCGGCAGACGAGCGTCAGCCACGAAAAAAAGCTTAAAATTTAAATCTGTTTTAATGCTTGAAAATTTTTTTTGATGCTATTTTTGTGTCAGGTTTAGACTTTCAGCTGATTTTAAAAATTGCAAAGGTTTACAGATGGCTTATGCGCGGCTGCCGAGCCCAGTAGCGTTTTTAGTAGCGAAGCATTGTTTAATTGTATTTCCTTACGTGTGTAATATGCATTTTCTTGGCTGCTATTTAAGATAAGTGGCTTGATTTAAAAAAAAAAGATCCCATGACCTATTAGAAGCTACCCAGTAAAGGAGAACCACATCGGTTATGCGGTTAGCAAGATCCTTCGGTACAGACACAGATCCTGTTACTCTAGTAAGAGGATAAAATTAATTATTCATGTTTGTATGTATGTC
>NC_137272.1:11510010-11662510 GCF_053477335.1 Acartia tonsa | reverse complement strand
ATATAATGTCTTTCTGCTAACTGAAAAATAATACACGAAGAAAAACAAGTTTACTAGCCAATTCTTTTCCAATTAAAAAAAAATATCAATTTTTTATGACAAAAGTACGACAAATTTAAGTGTACACCCTAAAACAGACTTTTTGGGGTCTTACTTATAAAAATAGCAAATTTATATGCACAAATAGCAACACTTACCATTCAACTGAAATGCTGAACAGAAACTGATAAATTTTCCAATTTTTGCTTACTATTTAAATAAAAAAAGTTTTACAAGTGTTTAAAGTTTCAAATATAGAGCCCGGTGAATTAGTTTTTTTTCTATCAGAAAACTTTTAAGATTTTAGTTCAATTATTATTCGTTTTTTTATTATATTGGTATCGATGCCAATGCTTTTAGAATCCGCCAAATGCAGTAAACCTAAAATCTACACTTGGCGCTATAGCAAAGAACATACACTTAAAAAAACAATAACATTTTTGCAACTAAATAGTTGTTTTTATCTGCTTATTTTCTAAAGAGGGAATTATTGAAGAATGCCTTTGAGAGAGTGCAGGCATACAAACTCGCCCCCAAACTTCCGCAAAATTGTGGAGCGATCAGTCCAGCTGTTACCGAGAACATAAATTTACACATGCACTCAATTTACTACTTTAGCTTTTTAAAAAGCGAAGCTTTTCTATAATTATTAAAAGCGAAGCTTTTCTATAATTAGGGTCGGTCCGTCCGTCCGTCCGTAACGGATAGCTTTTTTCGTTAATTTAGGAATGTTAGAATTGTCCTATCGATTTCAAACTTTGCATGGTGATTCCTATAGAAGTTAGGGACGAGTTAGAAAGCGTAGCAACTCTATAATCATTACCAGAATGTCCGTACGTCCATTTTAAACATGTTGATTTTTTTTACATTTTTAACAACAAATTTGCATGTGACCTAATTATCCTATTGGTCTGATTTTTGGTATACTGATTCCTGGGACAACAAAGTACAATATTATAAGCGAAGCAACTCTATAATCAAGTCCTAAAAATGTAAGTATGTCTATAAACATTATTCTGTATCAAGCAGTTTTTCATCAAATTTACTTACAATTTTGCTTTGACTCTTTTACATTCACATTCTGATTATTCAGTTCTGACATTATACAAGTGTTAATGTCCGATTGTCCTACCGTTTCAGAGCTTCGCTTTTATGGATGTTGTCATCCTTGTTTTTTTTTGAAAATTCAACATTATCTTCAGAGTTTATTACTAAGTTTATTTTATTTTATACCATAAATTTTAGAAAAAACAAAAATTGCATAAATAATAATTAATTGTTTTGGTATTTTAAGTCTATTACATTCAAAATGCTGCAGATAACTATAAACAAGGATGACAACATCCATAGAAGCTCAAAAATAATAAGGAAGGACAAACAAACAATAGCGGTGCTTTACTAAGTGTCCTAAAATATGTGTTGTGTGACGTCATAAAAATGATAGATTAGAGGAGAAGTGGGAAAGAAAACCACTTAAAAAGAGATGGGTCTATTCACGTCACATGGCTCATTTTTAGGACACTTTGTAGAGATTCACAATAACTCTTGTAGAATGTCAGAACATAAAACGCAGAACATTAATTTATGTCTAAAGTCTAAACGAAATTTAAAATAAATTTGTTGCAAAATTCCGTAAGGACATACTTATTTGATTATAATACCTCGTTGTCCTAAGAATCATTATTCCAAAAATCATATAAATAGGAAATTAACAAAAAGGGCTAACCGTAACTGACGGATCGACCTTAATTATAGAAAAGCTTGCTTTTAACAGGGATTACATCATTTATACGAGTGAAGCTTAACAAATGAAACAGCCATACAAACATTACTTAATACAAAGAAAGAGAACATAACTTAAAATTCGGACAAAATTCTTTGTAAATCCAACTCAAATTATTAGAAATACACATAAATTTTAAGACTTGATTTTAGATATACTCTGCTTTTAACATTATGTTATGTCAGTTTAGGAATTAATACTTAAAAAATATTAATCTTCAAATGTTGAAAAGATTCGCAATTAAAAAATTTAAACTTGTTTGACTGAAGTTTACCAGTTTGAAGCTATAGAATTGACAGCAAGTTTTTTGATTTGAGTAAAAAATCTGTAGGAGAGAAGATTTAAAACTTAAAAGTAATAAATATGTATAATTTTGAAATAATCTATAGCGCAAATATTTTTAATTTATCGCTAAAATCCGATAACACAAGTGCTATTAATGTCAAACAATCATATATGATAAATGGTATTCATCTGTTTATTTACGTAAATTATAGATACATAGCAGTAGCAAAGCGCCAATAAATTAATTTTAACTCTCCACCCCGTAAGGTAAATTTACATGGAGGGAAGGGAAATTTGGGGCAAAAAATCTTAATTTTGGTGAAGAAATGTCTGAAATGTAATGTGTAAAAACTATGGGTAATTTATAGTATTTTTTTATAAGGGTATTAACCCCAATAATATTTGAATTGATTAGTTATGATCATAAATTTATAGAATGTCAAGATGGCGCAAATTATTAATGGCTTGCAGACCTAAGAATTTAATGAATCAGTTCATTTATTTCATAATAATCATTTATGCAACTTCATTAAGGACCGTTCTTGTTTTCAGATTATATTTTTGATTTATTTTTTGCATCATTTGGCTTACACAAGTGGCTAAAGCGGATAACTAATGGCATATTCTGTCATAAAGGCTTATTAATGATTGTATATTCTACAAATCATAAATCATATAATTTAAAAGTTAAACTAAATCCTTATATATAAAGGATAAATACAATAATTTTGTAGGCGGATATCAGAGGAATCAGAACAAACAGAATCTGAGATAAGTTATTCTGAAGATTATGAAAAGGTAAATATAAAAAGATTCTAGGTCATAGAAAGAAAACGAAGTAGAGGGTTTCGTCGTATTTTCACAGTTGCCTTTCGCCTATTTCTAGTCCTGCGGGTGGCTCTAATTATGCAGGGCAATCATTAACATCTATCTAACCTAACCAAACCTAACCTAAAATAAGATTTGAAGATTCTTATATAAAAGTAACAAGATAAATGTCTGTGTGTAAGAAAGGATCTCGCTAACCGCTGAACCAATATGACACTCCCTTACAGTGAAGCGTCTTATAGGCTCAGGGAAGGACCGGTGTATAAATAATTGGGGGAAGGTAGATTTAATATTTTGATAGTCAAGGTCCAGTTATAAAAAAAAACTTTTAAAAAGTGATGCTTTTCTATAATTAAGGTCGGTTGGTCCGTCCGGGATAGTTATAGGTATCCTTTTTTTCTGATTATTCTAATACTAATTCCTATTGCCACAAGGTACAATGTTATGACCGAAGTATCTCTGTCATCAAGTCCTAAAAATGTAAGTATGTCCTTAAACAGTATCCTCTTATTAAGAAGTTTCACATCAAATTTACTTACAATTTTGTTTAGACTTAAGCATTAATATTCTTCCTTTTCAGTTCTAACTGTTAATAGCGATTGTCCTTCCATTTCAGAGCTTTGCTTTTATGGATGTTGTCATCCTTGTATTATTATTTTCATCCTAGACAGAAGAAGAGGAGAGTGAAACTGAAATAATAGAGAATGGTAATGATGACTCTGACGATCAGGCTAAGAATCATTACAGTGACCATGGAGAGGAAATTAAGGAGGAAAAAAAGAAGGATAATGTTAAGAAGAAAATTCATTCAGGTCAGAATCTTATTTTTAGAAGCGAAGCTTTTTTATAATTTGGGTCTGTATGTACGTCCGTCCATACATAACTGATAGCTTTTATCCTTAATTTAGGCATGTTTAAATTATCCAATTATCATAATTACAGAGCTATGATAATTGATAATAAGTCTTAAAATTGTAAGTATGTACTTAAACAATATCCTGCAATTAGCAATTTCACAATAATTCATAAATAAATTTGTATATAGTTATAAATTAACATGCTGCTTATAAAAATATAATTCAAGCATTATCTTAACTGTGACAGACCCAAAAACTCTTCTACTTTATAGAAAAGAATTGAAATGTTTCCCCTGTTCAAGTTATGTTTAAAAGAATTGGGTAATTAATGGGGGTGTTTTTGTTTCTCAGGTTATACTGGGTACTGGGTAGCCCTTCAGGCTAAGGGTACCGAAGGTAAAGACCCAGCAATGTTGCACACTCCACCCCCCCCCCCCCCCACCAATGGGTTGGGCATAGGAAAAAACTACACCCCCCTGTTTTCAATTAATTTAAAAATCAATGATCGTTATGTACTTATATCCAAAATATTTACCTTTTTAGAACCTGAAACGCCAAGAAAATCAAAACTTAGCAGAAAATCTACATACACACTCAATGGTAACTCTAAAAGGTAATTCAGGTTTTTCTTTTTGAACATTTACTTTTACTAAGTTTGTCCTTGAAACAATTTTACACAAAAAAGTGCTTAGAAGTTGTTTTAAATTATTAACCAAGCATATTTATTGTAAAATAAGCAATGGTTGTAAATATTTTTTCTCTTTCAAATTCAAATTATTTTAGGTCAGGTAAGGTTATGTTATATTGGATACCGCAAGGCTAGGGCCCAATGGATAGTTTAGGCATAGAAAAAAAGTTACTCCCCTCCTTTTTTTAAAAAAATCATTCAAAATAAAGGGGGAACATAATATTGTTTAGACCCCAGCAGACAGGTAGAAAACTGGCAGGTAAAAGTTTACCTGGAAGGACCAGTGCTCCAAGCAGAACCGTTCCTTTTTTTCAAATCATTTCAAAATAAAGGGGAAACATAATATTTTTTAGACCCCAGCAAACCAGCAGAAAATTGGCAGGTTCCAGTGTACCTGGAAGGACCAGTGCTCCAAGCAGAACCGGTTCTACAATAACAACAACCCAAAGGATACAATCTGAGAGGTCTACCAAGTCTAGCAGACAATCTTCAGCACAGGTTATTTTTTTATTTAGCTACTCTATATTATCCTTTTAATAAAGTAAAAGAATCTCTGTGTGTATTGAAAGTTCTTCTTTACATGGTAGCTTCTCATGGGTCCTGGAAAGGTTAAATGTTCCATAAGCCAGTGGGGATCTCTGTACTTAATATGACCTAACATAACGTATGACCTAAAGTAATAAACAATCAAACAAAAGCCTACCCCACTCTTAACATGGGGGGTTTCCTCTGCTTGACTAGGCCATTTAAAGGAAACAACCAACTATTTTCTTATTATACTTATTAACTTAGTATAACCCTAGTACTGTCATATGTACAACAAAGAGTTGGCTCTACTAATAATATTAAATATTCAGGGTAGAACTAGTATAACCCTTGTACTGTCATATGTACAACAAAAAGTTGGCTCTACTAATAATATTAAATATTCAGGGTAGGATTAGTATAACCCCAGTACTGTCATATGTACAACATAGAGTTGGCTCTACTAATAATATTAAATATTCAGGGTAGAACTAGTATAACCACAGTACTGTCATATGTATAAGAAAGAGTTGGCTCTACTAATAATATTAAATATTCAGGGTAGAACTAGTATAACCCTAGTACTGTCATATGTACAACAAAAAGTTGGCTCTACTAATAATATTAAATATTCAGGGTAGGATTAGTATAACCCCAGTACTGTCATATGTACAACAAAGAGTTGGCTCTACTAATAATATTAAATATTCAGGGTAGAACTAGTATAACCACAGTACTGTCATATGTACAACAAAGAGTTGACTCTACTAATAATATTAAATATTCAGGGTAGAACTAGTATAACCCCAGTACTGTCATATGTACAACAAAGAGTTGGCTCTACTAATAATATTAAATATTCAGGGTAGAACTAGTATAACCACAGTACTGTCATATGTATAACAAAAAGTTGGCTCTACTAATAATATTAAATATTCAGGGTAGAACTAGTATAACCCCAGTACTGTCATATGTACAACAAAGAGTTGGCTCTACTAATAATATTAAATATTCAGGGTAGGATTAGTATAACCCCAGTACTGTCATATGTACAACAAAGAGTTGGCTCTACTAATAATATTAAATATTCAGGGTAGAACTAGTATAACCACAGTACTGTCATATGTACAACAAAAAGTTGACTCTACTAATAATATCAAATATTCAGGGTAGAACTAGTATAACCCCAGTACTGTCATATGTACAACAAAGAGTTGGCTCTACTAATAATATTAAATATTCAGGGTAGAACTAGTATAACCACAGTACTGTCATATGTATAACAAAAAGTTGGCTCTACTAATAATATTAAATATTCAGGGTAGAACTAGTATAACCCTAGTACTGTCATATGTACAACAAAGAGTTGGCTTTACTAATAATATTAAATATTCAGGGTAGAACTAGTATAACCCCAGTACTGTCATATGTACAACTAAGAGTTGGCTCTACTAATAATATTAAATATTCAGGGTAGAACTAGTATAACCCCAGTACTGTCATATGAACAACAAAGAGTTGGCTCTGCTAATAATATTAAATATTCAGGGTAGAACTAGTATAACCCCAGTACTGTCATATGAACAACAAAGAGTTGGCTCTACTAATAATATCAAATATTCAGGGTAGAACTAGTATAACCCCAGTACTATCATATGTACAACAAAGAGTTGGCTCTGCCAATAATAGAAAACAAATTCAAGTCAGGTAATTATCACGGTTCTTAGCCCAGGAAGTTACTCGTTCTAGTCAATAATTCCAGTGACAACGAGGCACAATATTAAAAGCAATGTATCTCTAAAATCAAACCTGAAAATGAAAGTATGTCCTTTTACTGTATCTTGTATTCACGCAATCTTGCAATAAATTATATACAATTTTGTTTTGATTTACAAATTAATATTCTGCTCATTAAGTTCCGCATTCTACATGAGTTATTGTTCGTTTTTCCTTCCTTCTGATTTTAGAGCTTTCTTTATAGTTGATGTTGTCATCCCTATATTACTAACAAGGAAGAAAACATCAATAAAATCGAAGCACTGAAACGGCAGGACAAACGGACATTAACACTTATATAGTGCACGAACTGAATAATCAGAATATAAATGTATAAGAGTCGAAGCAAAATTGTGAATAAATTTGTTGAAAAACTGCATGATACAGAATATTTTTTATGGACATACTTACATTTTTAGGACTTGATTATAGAGTTGCTTGCTTAAAATATTATACTTTGTTGTCCCAGGAATCAACATATCAAAAATCAGATCACATAAAAATTTGTTGTTAAAAAAGTAAAAAAATCAACATGTTTAAAATGGACGTACGGACATTCTTGTGATGATTTTAGAGTTGCTAAGTTTTCTAAATCGTACCTAACTATTACAGGGATGACCATGCAAAGTTTGAAATCGATAGGACAATTCTAACATTAACGAAATTAAAGAAAAAAGCTATCTGTGTGTGACGGACGTAATTAAAGAAAAGCTTCGCTTTTAAAAACTTATTTAATATTTAGGAATGATGTTGAATGGCTGAAGCACAAACTAAAGGTAAGGTTTATTGTTTACTAGCATGGAGGGATGGGACATTTGAGTATTCATTACTCCTGTACCCAAAGTTTTATAACCACGTTAAACTATTTATTAGCTCAGAAATTAAGGTGACTTGATTTATGATTGGTTAGTTTTAAACTTGTAGTGATTAAACTTATAAACCAATAATTGTATCTACCTTAGGATTAATTTTGTTAATCATCATTAAAAATGTATATTGATTTATTGTCTTATATTCCTTATCTTCGCGACAGATAGACACTGTTGTATCTTTTCATTCAAGGTTTTTTTCCTCAATGTTTTCCAGTTCAAAGATTTTTTCTTTTAATGATTTTGAAGTCCATTAGTCCTATATGACGTAATTTGGGATTTTTAGGCAAAAAGTTTTTAAATTTAGTTCCTATAAAAAGGTGATAAATTTGAAACATTTGACCGAAAGATTCCGAATTACGTCATATTAGAATAATGGACTGTTGTAAAATGATGTCACTTTAAAGAGTTTCTGCTTCTATATTTTTTAAAAATCCGTAATTAAATTATATCATAGTTATAGAGTATCTGTGATCTGTAAAAATATATTAAAAAGTTATAAAACTAAATACAATATAAGTATAGATTTTGCAATTTAATCAAATTAAATGTTTTGAAGTGTTGTTAATTAAATTTTTATCATTGAAAACACTCTTCAAATATATGAGACCCTGAAAATTTATAACCGGCAGAATTACAACAAATATATAAGCCTTTGCCAAATATCAGGGATCTTAAAGAATGGACGATAAATTGATACTCATCCTCAATGAGGATAAACAATATTACCCCTTCTATAGATTAAATTTATCAATTAAAAGATTGAAACTAAACAATTAAAATTTAATATAAGTACTTAAAGTTTGTTAACCAACGAGTAAGGTAACGTGATTATAAAACTTTGGGTACCTGTGTATCCAATGTCCCAATGTAAATAAATACATATAACACAGGCTTTTATAAATTTGTATGTCATTTAATTTTATCAAAAAATATCAGACAAAAATTTGACAAAATATATGTTCGATATTTCCGACGGTTGTAAAAATGCCATGTACCTAAATAAATATGGAGAGGGCTTACTTAACTAACAAGAACAATTATGTTCAAATAATAAGCATAGCAACTCGTAATCTGCATAAAATGCTGTAAAATAAATATAGAGAAACTTTTTAGAGACTAAATAAAATAGGTTTCATTTTGGCTTTAGAATGATGGAAGGGATGGGTAATAGAGGGGAAGGGAAAGCTAAGGGAAGTTAAATGATGTAGAAGTGACGAAGATTAAGCAAGGTGGTGACCGATTTTTCTCGTTTCGATGTCACTTAAGCCATTCTTGTGGGAGCTTGGAGAGAGGTAGACCCTAACCCCTTCTGTGTTTTCTCTTTGTTATGCCAATACACACCAAGCTACAATTGAATCAAGACAAAAGTAAGTGCCGAGCTCTAAGACCTATGTATGGTGAAATTAGACAAAAAACCATGATGATTCCAGGTAAAATCAAAATATTTCAGCGGGATCTTTTTGAGAAAATTAGATTTTAAAATTTCAAGTTTAATTTTCACCCCCTAGGAGTTGCCGCATAATCATGACAAGAAAAGCAAAGATTATTTATTTAAAATTTTGAACAACTTTGCTTTTATAAAGTTTTTCATAAAACCACTCCTGAAGGGAGTTAATTAATTGCCATTTTTGTTATCAATTTCTTTGCTAAGGTCTTGGAAATTCAGCCTTAAATAAATCATATATAGAGAGGTTTTATGAAAGACTTCATAAAAGCAAAGTTGTTCAAAATTTTAAATATATAATCTTTGCTTTTCTTGTCATGATTATGCGGGAACTCCTAGGGGGTGAAAATTGAATTTGAAATTTTCAAATCTAATTTTCTCATAAAGATCCCGCTGAAATATTTTGGTTTTACCTGGAATCATCATGGTTTTATGTCTAATTTCACTATACATAGGTCTTAGAGCTAGGCACTTACTTTTGTCTTGATTTAATTGCAGCTTGGCGTGAATAGCTTTCTATAGGTACCTGAACATCTAAGATTGGTCTACTGTAGCTCCCCTGGTGACTTGGTATGTCAAAACTTGAATTTAGCGTTCGGTTACCTTCAAAGCATGCCGATGCCACTAATAAAAATCGGGCAAGACTATCAGTACAGACCGACATAACAAACGACAGACACTTAAAGAGTATCTTCGCTACTAAACATACATTTGATGATTATGAAAATATTTTCAGGAAAGCATTTTATAAATTCTATGAATTTGATACTTTAAAAATACTTGAAAGATAAAAAGATTTTATATTAAATTCTTTTCCTTTATAAGAATTTTTTTACATAAGAATATATTTTGATTCTCTTATACCAACAAATGTTTACAAAGGCACCCCTAGTATCTAGGGGAGGCATTGCTTAAAAATATCATTACACCACTCTAATGCTTGAATTAAAAAATATAATTGCTTAAAAGTAACACATAACCATCTTAAAACCTTGATTCCTCTCTATTATTTTTGTTCTATGGCGTACAAATAGATTAAATCGATATTTATGTATCGTAGACTTTACCAAAGCTTTTGACGGCTTACTTCACAAACTCAGCTCAGTTAAGAAAATTTCTAAAAGATATGAAGGTTGCGTGAGTTCTGCTTCTGAGGGCATTGTTTTGTTAATTGTCATATGATTTAAAATTTAAATAGATTTAATTCTTTTTATAAGCGGCTGAACCATTGCACAAAGGGACTCTGAATTCTCATGGTAAGATAGAGTGCAAAAAAAGCTGAAAAATCAAATACTTATTTTTAAAACTTACTTAGTCTAAAATAAAGATCTCAACCGATTTCGAGATAATAATGGACAAACTTTGAATAATTACTTTTCTATAATAGGATTAAATCTTATTATAGGCTCGGGGCTAAATTATTTGGTTTTCAAATTTTATTAATGTAAAGTTTTATTATCAATTTCCCTCAAAAGGCCTTGTCGAGCACTAAACCAATCCCTTATGTTGAAATAAATAAGGAAGTGGTAGTTTTTCGTTTGTGATAGTATTAGGGAAAAAGCTACTGCTCCTTCTTTATTTATAAATTATTTCAGAACTAGGGGGGGTGGGTTGGGAGAGGTTGTGCTCTGTAAGCATATTGAAGGAAAGCGCCATTCCATTTCATGCATTATCAGTTTATAAATCTTACTTTTTAATAAGCAATTGCATTTTACTTTTACAAGAACCAACTTTTATGTTACCTGCGTCCCTAGCATATACGGGATAAAAAAATATTTTGTTTTGATATAAAAGGATACAAATATTTTTTTATGGGGGGTATAGGGGAGAGTTTACGACACCCAACTTTTATGGTACCTGCGCCCCTAGCATATCCAGGCCACAAGGAATATTTTGTTTAATAAGAAAAGATTACAAATATTTTTTTGTGGGGGGTAGGGAGAGTTTACAAATTCACCCCCAAATTCCAGGTGTTACCTTTCAAGGGACCTTTCAAAGTATACTTCTCAAATATATGAATATATTTGGGAGGGGGGGGGGGGGAGGTTGGCCCCTTTAAGAATGAAATTAAATCGTAGATCACTGAAACGAAGATGCGCGCTTTGTCGTATTTTCACAGTAGCTATCCTACTATTTCTAGCCCCAGTGGGACCTTTTTTCTAATCCTGCCACCCAATTCTGAACATTTAACCTTAGAAACTTTGTATAAATGTGTAAATATCGTCCAAGAAAATGAAAGTTTTAAATTAGTTTCTTGAATTATCACAGCATAGCATGGCATAGAGTGGCCTCTATAAAACAAGGATTCATGAAAGCAAAGCTCAAAAAACATGATAAATAGTTGTTTAGCCAATTGTAATTATGATTTTATGGAAGAATCGTAAATCCTTTTTAAAAAGTAACATGATGTCAGTCTGTCTGTTGCTGAAACACGATATGGTTTTTGAAAGCTTTTTTTGGGTCCAGAGAAATTGTATAACTAATTTGGGGTAGGGAACCTTGATAATCCTTGGAAAAATACCCCCCTCTCCATTCAGAAAACGGTAATAGTTATAGAAATCACTATATACAATACCAAGTTTAAATAGAATAGAACGTTTCTAAAAGATTCTTTATTGTAATCAGGAGTTGTTGTGTTTTATGTTTCAAAACTGATAATTTCAATCAAGGTTTAAAATTAATGGGTTGATTCTTCCATTCCTTAACATCTATGGCTGTACGGCTGAACAAACGAACCTTAAATATAGAGAAGCTTTGCTATTAAAAACCTCATTAAAATGAGGTTAGATCGTTCCATGTGATAAGGACTCTAGGCAGCATACCTTCATCATTATATTCACCATGGTGCTACACAGTTCTTTATTGCATTCAGGCATGCATGGTCTTGGTCATATCAAGGTTCTAATATACACAAAAATAACTTTAACTCATTAAACATAACTGATTAAGGTACTAAATGGAGAACAAACAGTCAACCAACCTTTTGATTGCACGACCTTTGTCTGGAAGTCCTAACTGTGTATGGTTATTAGTTGCGCCTGTTAAGTCATATTATGACACAGACTCAAACATAACCCGCTTTTACAAGAAATATGCATGAATAAAATCAGCTGATTAAAAAAGTGTATGTTAGAGTTGGAATTATTAAACCCAGCTGATTAAAAAATAAATCTACCAATGAGTTTTCCTAATTGTCATGTGAAATGGTGAAAAATCTTATCATTCAGCTTCAGGTTTTTTTTACAATCTTATGGTTAAAAGCTTATTTTTTACATTTGTAATATAAAGTTAATTGGTGTCTGTCTGTCTGTCTGTCTCTTTTGATTTAAACAAATCACTCTTCCCTAAAAAAAACCTAACCACTTTTTTTTATGGTGGATGGAGGTACCCTTCCCCAAATATAGTAATAAACCTTCCCTGGAACGTTAAGAATCTACACTGTAAAACAGCTAGGATTTCGATAAAAAACCACGAAACTTTTATCTCAAAATAGATTTAATCTAAAATGTAAAAAATAAAACAAGTGCCCTAAAATTACGTGTCAATTCCTTATGAAAACAACAACAAAAGATTCGGGTCAAGTGCAGTTCACGGTAAAATGTTACTGGTAACGATAATCTACAAAAATCTATGAACTGTAAAGGCTTATATCGACCAAACTGTGGAATGTATATATTATGCGTGCCCAAAATTTTAACCGACAACAGAAGGCCTACAAAAATTCATAGATTTTTGGGGATAATTGTTACCAGGAACATTTTACCGTAAAATGCACTAGATCCCAAGATTCTTCTAAAAAAAACATCTGTTTATTTACGTGTTACCTCTCAGAATCTTTACAAATTGTATGACAGCAGTACCGCCCACAAATATCTCAATATGTCAAATATTATAGAAATAGATACAAAGACTTTTTTTCAAAACACTTGTTGTTACTTTTAGTCATCTTTAAAATCGGAGTTAGCTCTGCGATGGGTTGTTGGTTGAATTTTAGAGTTATTTATATTTTTATGGTTATCCCTTTTTTATGACCCTTAACTATATCATTTTCTGTGTGTTAAATATAGAGGACTTTAAGCAACTGACTTTATCTTGGCAGGCACAGGATGCCAGCAAACCTGGCAGGGTCATCCAGGTAAAGGGAAAAATATTTTATGTGACCAAAATTCTAAAATACCTTATAGTAGTAAATCCTAATATGAAATATGTGTTCAAGTCAATTTGAGGTGTCAGGTATGATCCTGCAGGTCCTGGTCCTCCAGGTCTTCAATAATCTTTAAATGGCTCCTCTAACAGCAATTTTTGACGTGGAGACTTTTAATTTATTTAACATGCCATGTATATGAAGCTAGGGGTTGGTTTGGAATATTAATTTGAAGATAATTTATTTTCTGGACTTAGAGAATATTATTTGATATTCAAATTAATTTAAAATAAAATTTGGTCTGAGAAAACGGGTTGGTATAATTGGGGTTGACACATTAATTTAAAATAAGGCCAATATTCAACACGAAACCTTACTTAATTCTTAAAGCTTCTTATATCTTATATATATCTAGAAAAGGTTTATTTTGGAGGGGGGGGGGGGGGGGTACTTTTACCCTTTAAAGAGAAATCGCTCCTAGAAACTTTTGAATACTAAATATTGTAAAACAGCAGAGGCCCTTGTTTTATTGTTTTTTCAATAAGAAAAAAGCCACATTTGTTCATTTACATACAGATAGACATCATGTTACTTTTATATAAGGATATCAGATTAGGTTTAACGTTTATCCAAACTTGTAAAAACTAAATTGTAAAACAGCAAAGGCCCTTGGTCAATGTTTTCTACATTAGAAGAAAGAAGCAGGAATCAAGGGAAAATCTCAAGTTTATGTGCACACCTCGGTTTAAATTATTTAAACCCAATTTACTGAATATTTCTTAAGCTTTTTATAACATTTTATTATTAAATCATTTGAGTTTACTATTTTATTTTTCTAAATTGAAAATCTTAAACTGTTTTTTTATAGCTCTAATTGCTCTATAGTTTTAAATATCAGTTTATTAGTCGGCACGTTTGTCCGGCCGTCAGTCCTTCTAGCTGCCCTGTAAAAAACGGAATGGGAGACCTTGAGTTTATCAGCTGCTTCTAAAGATAGACCGATGTGTAGGTGGAAAAAGTCACTCAAAAATCAGCCACGTGACGTCATAAAAATGAGGGATTATCATCCATATCTTTTTTAGGGGTTTTCTTTCCCACATCTCTTCTCATCTCCCTTATGTTTATGACGCCATGTGTCTGATTTTTGAGTGACGTTCTTTCCCTACCTACCTATAAGGTTGTCTTTATTGTTTCAAAGATATTTAAATCATGAATTGAGGTTTTGTATGATATGTGTAGAATGCCACGACGAATACAAGTTAAACCCTCAGACAAAGGAATTTAATTAAGATATAACTTTTGTTTATGTTTTTAAAAGCTTTAATTAGGGCCAGTCGTTCCATCTATACGTCTGACCGTAACGGATAGCTTATTTCGTTGATTTGGACATGTTGGAATTGTCTTATAGGCCTCAAAATTGATACTTATGATATTAAAAAAACAAAGAAATCATAACCAGAAAGTCCGTATGTCATTTAAAACATAATGATCTTTTGCATTAAAAAAAATTCTCAGGTTATTCACTTGATTTTGAATATTGATTCTATGAACAACAAGGTACAATGTTATAAGGGAGGCATCTCTAGTATCAAGTCGTGAAAATGTAAGTATGCCCTTAAAAAGTATTCTGTATGCAAGCAATTTTGCAGCTTATTTATCTATTTTTAAATTTTTTTTAGAATCAATCTGTTTCTTATAAAGTTCTGACATTCTACAAGTGTTAATTTCCGTCCATCCTACTGTCTGATTTTAGAGCTTCGCTTTTATGGATGTTGTAATCCTTATTATGTCTGGTTTTATAATTAAAGGAGTATCTTGAACAGATATTGTAGCCGCCGATAAATTCATGTTTCCTCCATACCGTTTCAAACAGATTGACTGACAAACAGTTAATAAAATTATAGATTATATTAAAAAGAAAAGTTATAAATTCAAAATATTATGAACCAGAAGCAACTGAACCAAAAATCCAGGAACTCCAAGATCCAGCTATACCCTCTACCAGCAGCCAAAATCAGCTGCAAAAATCCACTAAATTGCTAGAGCCGATCAGAGATGTTAAACAAATGACACAGGTTGAAGTGAAGAATATTGTTGAATATTTATTATGAGTTGAAAAGGATAATTAAAAAAATAGTCTAAAACAATTCCGCGACTCATGCAAAGATTTCCTAGAATAGAGAAACTTTGGGTGTTTCCCTTAAAGTATCAAGTCGAGCATAATAAAACCTTCTTATCTTATTTTGTAATAACTTAAAAATAAGAGAGTTAATTTGGTTTTTCATTTGTTTGTTCATTCCTTTTTGTCAGCTTATTTTAAGTTACTTTGGGTATTGAGCTTGCGATTCGGATAAAGGAGGGGACGGCAAGAATTGTAAAAATCCATCCCCAAGACTCAAATCCAAAATTAAAATAGTAGAATCCAATCGGTTCAGTGGTTACCGAGATCTTAAGCTTCAGACGGACGGACAGACAGACGGACGGACAGACGGACGGACAGACGGACGGACAGACATCAAGCTACTTTGTATTATAGATTATTATGGAATATGTACTTCGATATACTTGTGGAAGTTTCTTCCTCAAAGTGTCTAGTCGAGCATAGAATAGTTATTTCTTTCATCGTATTATAAACGGCTTTCCGCGGATACTTGTTTTAATCTTATAATTGTACATTTTTATATTCGTAGAAAGCTGGATATAATACGATGCTAGACATAGTTTTTTCGTATTGATGAGAACCGGTTCCTATCCACCGGATTCGAATGAATACGAGAAAACATTCTTACGTTACTTTAAGATTGGTTAGGTTATCTTTGTTATTGGGGACCCCCACATGGTTATGACTACTGCAGTTATAAGTCCTCTTTTATTTTCAATATATTTTGAAAATAAATGGGAGGGGGAGATATCTGTACACGATAGACACTTTGAGGGAAAGCACTGATACAATTTTCAACCATAATATTGGACAGGCAATATTGCACGAGTTTGAATGCCACGAGGCTGCTCAGCAGAAAGAGGCCACCTCTAGCCAAGAACATGTTCATATTGAGCGGCTTAATCTTACTAGACTAGGAGCTGGGGTACATACGTAAATATCTTTGTAGAGAATCCTTATAATATAGTAACAGGATGTCTGTATATTTGTTTGTTTGGTTATCGAATTCAACTCCTACCTACTAAAGTGCCCCTAGAGGCCTCCAGGGGGGGGGGGCGTGACCGTTTGTAATAAATATAGTAGACCTAGATACCAAATCAGTAAATTGGATCAATAGGAATATTAGTATACGAACAATCCTGAAATGTTATTGGTTAGAACGAGTAAACGTTGTGGTTCTAAAGGGCAGTTTTTTTTTATCTATTTATTATATTATATATAATAAGTTGACTAAGAATAGTTGAATTTATAAGTATAAAGATTAAAGATACTCAGCACTCAGAAAATTCCAAAAATTTGATAACTTGTATTATTTGATGTCACCGCGTCAAAATAATAAATATTATCTACTGCTGCTATGTCTTGAAACGTTTGTAACAATCAACTTAATGAATAAACCAATTAAAATTCATAACAGTCGCCAAAGTTGTTAAATCAACGTATAAGAAAACGTTATTACAAAACTTTGGGGTCTAGTGTAATGTCCCCTCCCTCCCTGTATTATATAGCAACCATCGTACCCCATACTCCCAGCCAGATCGAGGTAGAGATTACCAAGTACGTGGACGTCCGAAGCCACCCCGTCACGCTCAGTGTCTCTCTCCGTCACCTGTCAACACGTCTCGACTAGCAGGCTCTACCTTGTCACCTAGGAACATTATTAATCAATTTCATTATATGCTGTGATCTGCTAAATTTACATTAAGCGCGAGTTTCTTTTGTGAGAAACTTTGTGAGAAAAAACTTTTTTATATTATTATTTAAGGTTAGGCAAGGTTAAGTATAGGTAAGAAGATTGCAGGGGCTATTTCTTCTTCTTTATAAATAGAAAAAACTAAGGGTATTTCGGTTGTTTAAATATATAAGTTTGAGTGAAAGAACCAACAATATTTATGTCAAGTTTCATAACAATTAGATACTTTATTAATATGTAAAATCATATTAAATAAAAAATTAAGATTCCTTTTGTGTGTGTTCCATTGGATCTCGCATTTTACTGAACTTTTTTAGTTCTTCTTTCTAGGGAAGTTTCACTTATTTTTGAAACGCTTTGCTTGTTTAAAAATAATAATAAATGTGTTGTAGGCCCTCTCCAAGCCATTCTCCTCTACCAGCAATCAGGAAAACACATGAAGATATTTAAATTTAGAGGATTTTTAAAAAAAATTTTTAGAAGATTTTCTACAAAAAATACAAATTTTGAATATCTCTATTCATTATTTACTTCATTTTATGGTGTTTAATAAGAAAAGATTCCTTTTTTTAGGCCTTGCTTAGAATAACTTCAAATCTTTATATAAAAGTAACAGGATGTGTGTACCGAAGAATTTTGCTAACCGCTGAACCGATATGGTTCTCCTTTACAGTGTAGCTTCCCATATGTCTTGGGAAGGTTTAGACTAACCACCTTCCCATGAGAAACGCTCTACACTCTTTTTCTTTATTTTCTTTTTAAAACTAAAATAAAAGTGGGGTATCGGCTCAACTTCTCCCCCTCCTCCTCAAGTTCCCCTAAAGACCTCTTGGGATATAGCTGCTAGTAATTAATATTATTAATATTTGACCATGTTGTTAGACCGAGCTACAAGTGCCAGGTTCTTTCTGGCGCAGGCAGGAATTCAAGAAACAAATTAGATCCTCTCACTTTAGAAAATGTAGGATTTAAATATCATTCGGCTTTTTTTATATCGATTTTTTAATGTCTCTGAAGTCATAATTTTGTATCAATGATAGCCAACATAAATTGAATTATTGTCTGTTTAGAATAATGTTGTTTGTTATTCATAGTTCAATTTTAAATATCCGATTAGAATTTCAAAGGATTTGAAATAAAGAGCCATACTGAAAGATCATCTATAAAATCGTAATCTGTTGTCACCATTTGATCAGTTGAGCTTCGCTTATTATTGATCATGTCATCCTTGTGTTTTAGAATTATATGAGCTAACAAGTTACAAAACATCTTTGTATTGAAATAATTTCTTATCAATTTATTTAAATTTCAAATAAATACAACCAAACAAATATCAAAAATATAAAAAAATTATTTTATCTCATTAAAATTTTAATTTGAAAATTAAATTTTTTTTTTGGCAAAGATTAAGTTTTTTTTACATATTCATATTTTTTAGAATAATTGAATTAGGATAAGGAGCTTTTTCTTCTAAACATGGTGGATTACGACAAGGTGGAAGTGTAGATGGTATAGGTAGACAAATGTTCCTGTGGCAGATTTGATGGCCCCTTGAAAGGCACAAATTTTGTGGTGGGCCGGGTGGTGCAAAAGCACACAACTCGTTGACTGAAGTTATACACTTCCTAAAATAAATAGATATTAATTTCTTCCCAGTATGGCTTTGAAAACAATATTTTTGATTAGAATCCATTGTAAGCCACTATGCTTAAAAATCATGTACATTATAGTTATTAAAATTTTTAATAAATAATAAAACTGAAAAGTTATAAGATTGGGACTGATCTTATTTCAATATTAGCTGAAAGCTCTATATAATACTATGCAACTATTCTTTTATAACATCCGGTCAAAATAGTCAAATCTGTTGCTTGTCTTTTTTAAAACCTTTTTTGATGGGGTGAGTGTAAAAAAGTAACAAGTCACTTTTGTTTACATCCATAGATATAAAGGGGGAATTTTTTGTGTTTATCATATACGTTTATGGAAAATTATATTCTAAATGTGCTATGAATAACTTACTTATAGCATGTTTCATCTCGACATCTTGAACTGTAGGCAGAAAATTGACATAAGGCAGAACTGACCAAACATCCTATATATAATCTCATGTTGTTAAGCAGTACAAAAATTTCAATTAGCAATACGCCAAATAATAGTAAACTATAATAAAATAAGAATAAAAATCTTATGATATATTGAATAAAAGTTTTATATGAATAGTAATGAATTTATCCATATGAAACATAAGTAGTACTATATATAAATTACTAGCAGCTATGCTCCTAGAGGCCCTTAGGGTGTGAGTGGTGTAGGACTTTGGGTCAATCAACCCTCCGCCACTTGCAATTTTATTTTTAAAAAAATAAAAGTAAAAAATATTTCAGTACAGTATTTAGCAAGATCCTTTGGTACAAACAATATAAAGACAGAATCAGAGACCTTTTTTACATTTATATTTAAATCAAAGAAATTGAATACTAGGCTTACCTAAGATAAACAAAAATGAGGTAAGTTGTACCATGTTTGTTGTTGAGGTTAGAATGAATTTTTAGGAAAAATTGTAGCTTATTTATATCAACAACACAGTTGTTTCCAGTTGGAATATATATAAAAAGAGACAAAGAACTTTTGACGTAAATAAGATCAAGTGAAGCACAGCATGCCAATCTCGCTGATCTGCTGTAATTGTCAAAATTTTGGCATGCTCTACTTTACTAGATGAAATATTGGCATACTATGTATTTGAATAAGAATATTTTTTGTAATTAAAGTCTACTGTCTACATAAACAAATATTTTTTTCTTTACATTACAAAATATATTATTTTCTGTCCTCCTTGACTAAATTTTAGTAATTTTTGCTCCACCTTACAAAATATTATTATTATTCTATAATTTATTGGGTTTTAAAAGAAGATATAAAGAAAATCATTAAAATATGAGTTTATTTAGAACAGGATAGAATAAAAGTCTGATGATATTATTACTAGTTTGTAGGAGTTATAATTGGCAAAATATTGGCATACTCTGCTTTACTTAATCTCATTATATACATTATATATAATATATTATTGATTTGTTTAAGTGTATCTATTTTAAAATCATTTAAGAATCAAACTATGTTTTTCTAAAATTATAAAGTTCAAAAGAATTTTAAACGTGCAAACAATCGATGATCAAATTTAAATAATGAAGTCTTTTATCAATGATATTAACATTTATAACAATAGCTTGGTAGATGTATTCAGATGCTAGACAATGGCCAGTAAATCGATGTACATTTCCAATTATGAAACAAAAATTACCCCTTATATACATTAAAATTATAGTAGTTGAAACGTTTGATTTCTCAACTTAATGTATCAACCAATAAAAATTGACTAAAAGTCCCCAAAGTTGTTAAGCAAACGAATAAGACAATGTTATTATAAAACTTTGGGGACTAGGGAAATAAACAGCCCATTGTCCCCCCCTCTGATTCACTTACCAACTGCAATAATTTTATTTCTGTTGGATTTAGAAGAATTCAATTACAGCAACTAATTTTTAATAATCCTTTTCTGATTTTTAAAAGCGAAGCTTTTCTATAATTAGGGTCGGTCCGTCCGTCCGTCCGTCACGGATAGCTTTTTTCGTTAATTTAGACATGTTAGAATTGTCCTAAAAATGTAAGTATGTCCATAATCATTATCCTGTATCAAGCAGTTTTTCAACAAATTTACTTACAATTTTGCTTTGACTCTTATACATTCGCATTCTGATTATTCAGTTCTGACATTATACAAGTGTTAATGTCCGTTTGTCCTACCGTTTCAGAGCTTCGCTTTTATGGATGTTGGAAACAACAATTCTTATACATCTAGCTATTTAAAAAAGTAAAAAAATCAACATGTTTAAAATGGACGTACGGACATTTTGGTAATGATTATATAGTTGCTACGCTTTCTAAATCGTACCTAACTACTAAAGGAATCACCATGCAAAATTTGAAATCGATAGGACAATTCTAACATGTCTAAATTAACGAAAAAAGCTATCCGTGACGGACGGACGGACGGACAGACCGACGGACGGACGGACGGACCGACCCTAATTATAGAAAAGCTTCGCTTTTAAAAAGGAAACAACAATTCTTATACATCTAGCTATAACTGGAGTTAAGATAGAATGGGGATAAGTGTTGTTACCACTCCCCCTCCAATGATCTAGTAATTTCTGGCTGAGGGCTCAACTATTTAGGGTTAAGAGGTCATTCATGGCATCTTGTTTATAGTCAGTGTTGAAAATTTACCATGGGTTAAATTGATTTAAAGAAGCAGCTTGGCCATTTTCGATATTAAATAGCATCACCATGAATTGCAAAATACTTTTTCTGTTATTTTCTCATCATGTCAAATAACTATAATTTTTATTCTAAAGATATCCCAAAATATTAAGAGTACAAGATCTTGTAAACACAAACCCATTTTAGTGAGGATTCACCACTTATTTTATTTTAATTTTAAATATAAATCTCGGAGCACGGCCGTTAGTTTATAAAAATTAAAAATCTAAATAATGAACTTTGGAATCATGAAAAGAAAACAAAGTAGCGGGTTTCATCGTATTTTCACAGAAGCTTTTTTCCTATTTCTAGCATCTGCGGGGGTCTCTAATCCTGCATGGCCTATTTCTTAACCTTGCGATTCAATCATTAACATCTACCTAACCTAACCTAAAATAAACTATTAAAAGCTACCAACTACTTTGTTTACTTTCCATCATCCAAAATTTGTTATTCAAATGAAAGGCATTTGTAAAAATAAAGTTTCACTCATTGTTCAAAAATACAATTTATTTACCTAACTGACGACGGGAAAGGTAAAATTTAGACCGTATTGCTATAAAGAGCGTCATTTTTTTTCGTAAAATGTTGTAAAATTAGGTGCAAGCTTCCAGTCAAATGCGCTTATTAGGTCAAGCTGTCCATAATTATGACCAAATGCATATTATAATTAAAAGCATAATTGATTAATGCTATGTAAAATATAATTCTAAAGGGTTAGTTGATTGGTGCGTTTGTCGGTAAATCACACAAGAGAGTCATGCAATTAGAGCCATAACTATTAATACGTATAAAATAGTGTTGAAATATCTTAAAAAGACAATTCTAATTCCAAAAATAATATTTACAATTTTTATAATGTTGCTTAAATGTTGCAAAAATTGGTGTTTGCTGATTACATAAGTCATACATACAGATGCGAATTTCTCTAATTTTGAATAGAAAATAGAAATTGAAAGGGATGATTGAATTGAATATTTAAATAATATTTCAGCTATTTGTGGTTTCATTGGTTTTAATGTTTTTGAAATAGGGTTGATAGAGCAAAGTTAGCAACTAACTATCATGGATCTAATGGGATAAGACAAAGGCCAATAAATTAATGTACATACATCCCCAATGATGATACAAAATTACCACTTCTGTAGCGTAAGATTAGCGGTTGAAACGTTTGAACACTCAACCTAATAAACCAACCAATCAAAATTCACTAAAGTCTCTAAAGCTATTAAGCCAACCAATAAAAAAACGTTATTATAAAACTTTGGGGACTACAAGAGCCTTTTGATGTTGTTCAAGGTAAAATCTTAAGTGTGACAAAAATTAATAAAAATGCCATTTAGGCGCATAAACTTTTTTTTGTAACAGCATTGCCGTTGACAGAGACAATATTTTTTTTTTCAGTAGTCATATTCCTGTCCCTAATAAATATAAAGAAAATATTAGATCATATTTTTACAATAAAAGAAGAAAAAATAGTTTACTATTGAATAAAAATAGTTGTGTAACGTTTGAATCTGGTACAGTTCAAGGTTGCTTGAATCGATTATTACCCCCCCCCCCCCAAAAAAAAAAGAATATGATTTTTAATGGCTGCCAAACTTCGGAACTATATGCTGTCATTTCATTTTGGGCAGCATAAGAATGTATTTTAATGATCTAGAATAGCCAGGGAGGAAGGGGACATTTGGCTGTTTATTACAATAGTCCCAAATGTTTTTAATGACGTTTTCTTATTCGTTGGCTTAACAACTTTGGGGACTTTTGTTGAATTTCCATTGTTTGGCTCATGATGTTGGGTGTCGAAATGTTTCAACCATTAATTTTAATCTACAGAAGGGGTGATTTTGTGTATCATTTTTGAGGATGTACATCAATTTATATGCCATTATCTCTTTAGATACCTGGATTTTCTTGGAAATAATGGATACCAGCAATATTTTACCGCGAACTGCACCAGACCCTAACTTTGAAACTAAAAAGGATGCTGCAATTGTTAGTAAACGAATAAAAACAAGGATGACAACATCCAAAACAGCAAAGGTCTAAAAATCAGGTGCTAGGACAAATGAACACAGCTATAAATAGAGTGTCAGTACTAAATGAGCAGAATCCAAATTTATAATTTAAAATTTGTGAAATGCATACCAAAATTTTTAGGCTTCATTAAAGAGATGCTTTGCTTATAACATTATTCCAAAAATCAGTTTAATAGGATATTTACATATGTCATATTAAAACTTGTAAATTAAAAAGGCAAAACCTATCTATAGGATTTTAACAACAGGTTTTTAATAGATCTATGGACTTAGAGTTGCCAAGCTTTCTTAACACTACCTATTACAATCACCATGCGCAGTTTGAAATCAGGACAATTCTAACAAAAAGAGCAGACCCTAATTATATAAAAGCTTCGCCTTTATAAATGTAATACTGTTTAAATATAGATATTTATATATTAGGTTTTATAAAGAAATGCATTTTTACATGAAAATAAAAGATTAGTCTATTTAAATTTTTAAAAAAATTATTAGCCATTTTGGCTGCAAATTTATTTTTGCATCCAATACAATACAATTACAAACGCGTTTTGATGCATTACAGTTATAACCTTTTAAGCAAAATATTACTGGAATCTGAAGGGAAAGGACAATCACCCATTTGTCTATTAAGATGATAGATGAATAAGTTTTGACATTGCATATTTGACATTTTCCAACCAATCAAGTCCTCCGAGTTTTTCAACCAACGAATGATATAATGTGTTTATAAAATATAATTTACAGCCAAGTGTCCTCTCCCTCACTGAAATAGTTTCATTAATGAGGGAAATTAATTAATAGTTATTTCTCACATCGTATCAAAACAGCTTTTCGGGGATATAGAATGTACAAGTATAAGATTAAAACCTGTTTTTTTGGCCCCGAGGTGCCGAAGGCACGGGATAAAAAAACTGGTTTTAATCTTATGATTGTACATTTTTATATTTAACCTATCCACCGGATTCGAATGAATACGAGAAATCATTTTATAAAAAGATTTAAAGTAAGTCATTGAACATTTTAAATATATGTTATTTAATGCGATAAAATAAGAAACTATACAGGAAATATAAGTTTGAAATATCAATTCTATAGACATTAACAAGTAAGGCTTTACTTTTATAAATAGCGGAGATTTTCTACATTTAGGTTCAGTCCGTTTGTCCGTTTGCTTCGCCCATAGCCTCCAGGGAAGTTCGCAGGAGGTCAAAATAGCTTAAAACCACCCAATCAATTTGGACTAGCAATTTGTGTTATCCATAGCTTCAGACAAAAAACTTATAACTTTATAACATAGGGTGATATAATTATACTTTTCTCGTGTTATAAGCGAAGCAATTCTATAATTAAGTCTTAGAAGTAGGTATGTCCATGTTAATATATACCCAAATCATAGGACTTATAGAGAAGCCGTTCTACCAATAAAATTGAAAAACCTTTTCATGATATCTTAAATTATTAATATGTGACATTTTCCAAGTAATATATGTATAGACAGTTGGGTATACAAATGAAACAATGTGTATTGGGATAGATTGTTTTTAGAAATGTTTTCAAAGTAAAAATGTAAAATAACAGTTAGGTACATGAAAAGAGTCTATAAACAGGTATGTTAAGAGATAAGACAATGGATGATAAATTGACATACATCCAAGTGATAATACAAACTGCCCCTTCTGTAGATTAAAATTATTGGTTAAAACGTCTATACACTACTAGTTTGGAAACAAGCAATCAAAACTCCACAAATGCATTACTTTAGATGTAATGATTAATATTTAAAAAGCTGTAAAAAAGCTAGATGTTTATGATAATTATAATTAAAAGCTAGCAACCCTCCCCTAACCCCCACACCATATGCACGCCACTGAAATTATACCGTTTCTGAGCACACCATAGTCAATACAAAAACAACAAATTTATTTATTTGTTGTTTAAACCATCTAAACCACAAAATTCTTGAGTATCTAATTCCAAATCTATCTTTATTGTATAATTTTTCATATTGACTGACTTTAAAAATATGTTGTCTTGTTATTCTATTTCTCTTTATCCATTGGTGTTCCTTACTGGATAATATCTATGTACATGTAGTTACAATTTTACCTTTGGTTAAATAACATCTTGTTTTACAGACAGTATAGTTATTGATATTTAAGTAACAGGATGTCTTGTGTCTGTCTGTACAGAAAAATCTCCTAAACTACTTATCCGATATGGATCTACTTCTTAGCTTTTTTTGTTTTTTTTTTGGGGGGGGGGGAGGAGCATGGGAGGGTTTCCTAATCCTCAACCCTCCCACGAGAAACCTAGCCCCCCCCCCATTACAATTTAGGTTTTAGGTAAACTTCCTCCCCCTTTCTCTAAAGTGTCCTCTAAAGCAAGGATATTAAAGGATAAGACAATGAACGATAAATTGATATTCATCCCCAATGATGATAGACAAAATTATCACTTTTTTAGATTATAAGCATTGGTTGAAGAGTTTCTACACTACTAGTTTAAACTAACCAAATAAAAATTTTGAATAATACCCAAAAACTAAAAGAAAAACTGCGCAGAGACTCTATATAAACTATTCATATGTACTAAAGATCCTTTTTTCAGGATGTATTAGCAGAGAATCGAACCCTGAAAAGAGTAACAATCAGACAAGAAAAAGAACTAGAAAAGTAAATTTTTGTCTATTTATTTATCTATTTATCTATCTATCTATCTATCTATCTATCTATCTATCTATCTATCTATCTATCTATCTATCTATCTAACTATCTATCTAACTATCTTTCTATCTATCTATCTATCTATCTATCTATCTATCTATTTATCTATCTATCTATTTATCTAACTATCTATCTAACTATCTATCTATCTATCTATCTATCTATCTATCTATCTATCTATCTATCTATCTATCTATCTATCTATCTATCTATCTATCTATCTATCTATCTATCTATCTATCTATCTATCTATCTATCTATCTATCTATCTATCTATCTATCTATCTATCTATCTATCTATCTATCTATCTATCTATCTATCTATCTATTTATCTATCTATCTATCTATCTATCTATCTATCTATCTATCTATCTATCTTTCTATCTATCTATCTATCTATCTATCTATCTATCTATCTATCTATCTATCTATCTATCTATCTATCTATCTATCTATCTATCTATCTATCTATCTATCTATCTATCTATCTATCTATCTATCTATCTATCTATCTATCTATCTATCTATCTATCTATCTATCTATCTATCTATCTATCTATCTATCTATCTATCTATCTATCTATCTATCTATCTATCTATCTATCTATCTATCTATCTATCTATCAATCTATCTTTCTATCTGTCTATCTGTCTATCTATCTATCTAGGTATACAGCAGAGGATGGTGAACTCCCTATTATATTGAAAGCATATAATGAAGAAACCAGAGTTTTAAAAGTTAAATTAAAACAGGTAATATATGTACAAATATTTTGTGCTTTACCGCAAAGTTACTTTCGAGCACTGAATCCTCCAAAACTACCTAATTCATTTATTCAGGCATGTTAGAATTGTCCTATTAATTTAAAACTTTGCACTCTGATTCCTGTGATAGTTAGGTGAGATTTAGAAAGCATAGCAACTTTATAAATGTTATCTAAAAGTTTGTACATATATTTTACACATGCTAATTTTTTTTTCATTTTTAAACAACATTTTGTATGATATATCAAAATTAAAGCCTCAAAATTTAAATATAACGATATCCTGTATTTAAGTAATTTTGCAACAACTTTACATTATACTAATTTTAGAGCTTCGCTTTAATGGATGTTATCATCCTTGTTAATGCATTTTTATTTGTCTAGGTTCAAGATATGAATCGTCAGTTGATGGTTAGTGTCAAAGAAAAGGACAGGCAAATCAACAGGAATTTCTATAACAAATATTATACGGAAAAAAATCTACCAAAACTATAAGATCAAATGTTTTTATAGTTTGATTATAACAAGAAATATCATCGATGATCGACGCCTACAAGTGAAGAAGAGAAAAAATATTTTTTTTTAAATATGAAAATTTTAGTATTTTTTTGGAGGGGGGTAGTATTTTCTATTATGCTTACTCCTGGGGAGGGCCTTCATCAAATGGTGGCTATACCTGCGATGACCTAACCCTGTACCCTAAAAAACCTAACCTAACCTAAGGCTAAGGTAGAACAAAAATACGAAAAACTACCCAAATTTAATATTTTAAATATATTTCAAACATGTGGGGGGGGGGGGGGTTCTGTGCTCGACTAGGCACTTAGAGGGAAACTGTCGGTTTGTATATAAAGACATTTTGTTATAAAAAAATCTAAAACTAGAATGAAAGATAGAAACAGTGCTTTGAATAGAATAAACAAGGTATTTATTTCATTGAAAATTGTTTGCATTGACATCATTACACAATCCTTCAATTCAAATTTAGCAGGATCTGTGTCTGTTTGTCTGTATCAAAGGATCTCACTAACTGCTTACAATGCAGGCCTTGGGAAGGTTTATAACTAATATAGAGGGGATCGAGGGGGTACCAATACCCCCCCCCCTCAAGAGAAATTGCAAAAAAAATATAACTAACCTCATCTAGCGGCCGAAAGAATAGTTTTTGGTAAACAGTTGATCTTAACATAGATTGAAAAGAAAACGTGCCCCTAGAGGCCTCTAGGGTGTAGCTACTAGTTAAGTACAACCTGGTTAACCTCTAGGAAACAGAATATTTGGTGAATCTCTGGGCTAAATATTGTTAGTGAAGTGTCCAACGTCCTACAGACAACATATCCTTTGATTGTACGATCTTTATCTGAAAGTCAAACTGTGCATGACTGCTAGCATAGAACTTCTTTAAAAATTTCCTTTGTACACAAAATGTCATTTTAAAATGCCCACAACTTTTTTGTTATCAAAGCTGAAGGCTTTAAATTTGGGGTATTGGATCTACTTGTGGCAGTCTTTTAGCAGTTAGATCGGTGTATTTCTTGCAGGGTTCTTTTAACAGCCAGCTAATACCAACTACTAATTCAAATGCAAAAAAAACAACACGAAACCTATACATGATTTTCAGATGTCGTTAGGGGCAACATATTGTAGAATTGACGACATTTTTATCTGCCCCCCAACTATTACTTTAGATTTATTTCGCTTGTTGGCCATGCCTTATTAATTCTAAACAGCTATAGGTGCTGTAGACTACAATTAGGTGTTGAAACATTTGAACACTCAACTTAATAAACCAACCAATAAAAATCCATTAAAAGTCCCCAAAGTTGTTAAGCCAAAGAATAAAAAACGTTAATGTAAAAACAGCCCATTGTCCCCTCTCTCTCTCTGGAACTTAAAGCCTTTAAGTATAACATATAGATATATATGTATATATTGTATAATACTTCTGAATAATAGGAGAAAAAGTATGATGAGGGCCTGAACCTCAGCCTCCAGCTACAACAACACCAACATATGCTACATGAGAGAGAACAACAAATTAATGACATTAGATACAGGTAAACTTAACTTTGGGAAAGTTGTTTCAGCAAGGCTTAGAACCGGTTTTAATCTAGCTGAATAGAATCCGATTTAGGTCCAAACTGGAAAATGTGTACCTTACAAAAATTATCTAGCATGATATAAAGAATGTGTCCTAACTTTTGTGATTTTATTTTAACCCATTCGTGACGAGCTCCAAATGTTCTGAAGTTTTGAAGACGCTGAAAGTCGCTCAAAACAATTCTGACGTCACCAACTAAACTCAAGACTGATGAGGGTGCAATGTCCACCGAAATATATTTCAATAAATAGCTGGGAAGTATCAAAGACTTTTTCACTCAGTGAATTTATCATAAAAATAAGGGATCAGGAGAGGAGGGGTGGGAAAGTAAACCCCTAAAAGAGAGATGGATAATCCCTCATTTTATATGACGTCACATTGAGCGACTTTCCAAAGTTTCGATTCAACGGGGTTCAACAAAATAGATTTTTTCAATAATTACTCAACAGAATTCAAAAAGTAAGGTGTCAAATTAAAGATCCTACTATTTTTGTTCATAATGGCAATTTTCTTCTTTTTTTTGTTGCATCACAAGAGTTAGGACACGTTCTATCATAATTGTTTGTAATTGTTCAAAAGGAAGAACTCTATAACTATTACCAAAAGTCAGTATAAAACAATTTAAATTTTTCTGATTTGCTGAGTTATGCTTGTATTAATGTTGTCAATCTTGTTTTCTTTTATATAAAAAAACTATCTTTATATTTTAGGCAAGTATTACTTGAGAAAAGTCATCGCCAACAGATTCAACTAGAGGAACGGAGGAGACAAGATCTTCTTAGAAAATTGAAGGTAAAAGATATTAGAATCAATTTTCATGCCCAATATTCAGCCTGGAAGAAAGTAGTAAGGTTTTTTTGTTTGATGCTAAAAAAATGGGAAGATGCTGGTCCGAATGATTCTTCTGGGGAAGATTAACAAATGTCTTTTGGTGGTATAAGGCTATTTTCTGACCTTCATCTAATGATTCAATTTTTATCCTGTTTAAATGAATAGAATAAAGATGATAAACATGCCGAAGAGAGAGAGAGTTAGAGATAGATAGATAGATAGATAGATAGATAGAGAGAGAGAGAGAGAGAGAGAGAGAGAGAGAGAGAGAGAGTTTATTACACTTAGCGGTTGAAATGTTTGACACTCAACTTATAAACCATCAAATTAAAATTCATTTTAATTTCTTAAAGTTGGTATTCAAACAAATTACAAAACGTTACTATTAAACTTTGGGGACTAGTGTACTAAACAGCCCAATGTCCTCTCCCTTCCTGATATATTGTCTATCTAACTAATACTGTTTTCTTATTTTTATAGGAGTAGCTGCACTACTATTGTAATTATCATAGAGGGAGGGGACAATGGGCTGTTTATTACACTAGTACGCAAAGTTTTATAATGAAGTTTTCTTATTAGTTGCCTATGTTGACAGAGAGAGAGAGAGAGAGGGGACAATGGGCTTTTACTATTGCATAAGTCCTCAAAGTTTTATAATAACGTTTTCTTATTCGTTTGCTTTGGGGACAATACTGAATTTTAATTGGTTGATTCATTAAGTTGAGTGTTTAAGCGTGTTCATCACTTATTTTAGTCTACAGAGGAGTAATTTTGTGTATCAACAATTGGTTGTTACATCAACTTATTGGCCATTGTCTTATCCCTTTAGATCCCTGATATTTATCTAAATGTTATCCTAGGCATCTGAAGAGAAAATCAACCAATTGGAGACCATGTTGAGAGATAAAGAAAAACAAATCAACAGGTCAGAAAATTTCAGAATGGACTTTGTGTTTAATGGTGTTTAGTAGAGAAGCTAAATTATCCCCAAAATGATACTTTATTTTCTTATAAAAAACGAACAATTTCCTAGTATTGACTTGACTCTACAAAAAATTATAAATCTTCTAAATAATATCCACCTTCCCCTTCAAAAAAGATATTGAATTAAAACCTCCATTAAAAATTTTATCCCTTGCGTAATTAATTTATTAAACAAGATTTTTATTCAATTTAGATTTTATTCAAATCATTTTCCTAATATATTTGTATTTATAAACAAAAATTAATGATACTCGCTTTGAAAAACTGAAATTAGATCCCTTCTGAAACAATCAAACTTTTAACAATGTTAGAAGAAATTGGAAAAGGTTAATTACGGCCAAAAGAATTACTACAAATTCTATTTAGTTATTTAATATTATATAAGCAAATTATACAGTCTTACTCTGATATAGTTAGAAAAAGAAGAAAGTTAAAAAATAAAATGAAAACCAAAACAGAAAGTCTTTTTGTAGCACTGCTCAATAACTACTGAACCGAAAGGATTCTCTTTTTTGTTGGTTCTGTGATGGTTTTAGACTATCTTATTTTTACATTTAAGTATTGGCATGTTTTTTTGCTATTTTTTAGCCTTTCTCACTCATTTCTAATGCAGAGCCCTTAGATGCTAGGGACATAGTCTCTAGTCCTAGTCTTATAAATTTTTTTTACTGAATCTTAAGATTTCAAAAACTACTGAACGGAATGGGGTATTCCTGTCCAGTTTTTTGTTTAGAAATGAATATTTCTTACCCGAGGGAATAAATGATGGACCGATAGGTCATCATTTTTTCACGAGGGTAAGAAATATTCATTCCTAAACAAAAAACTGGACAGGAATATCATTCTCATTTAAACAAAAAATCATTTTTATGCTAAAATGAGGTTTAATTTTGGTTTTTCAATTTCATTTATTTCTCTGGTATAATTTTTCTTTCTTTTAGTAATTAATAAAAATTCTAAAATCTTCCAAAAAAAATTAAAAATCTTCTAAAAATGATACCCGGGATATAAATGATCATACCCGGGAAATAAATGAATATTTACATCCACTATTTAAGGGAACGTTTATATGGGAATGAGTTTTCCCTTTAAGAAAAACTTCACTTGAGTCCCGGGATAGTTTTAGACTATTGTACTACCCCTTTTCTTTACCCCTTAGAATGCTTGGGGCGCAGCCGCTAGTTATCTATATACTAAACGGTAAAGTTATCTGAAAACTTATACATTGTTGCTCTATATTTTTACGCTACTTATAACAAGGAACTGTAGATTACAGTAAGTGGTGGAAACTTTGGACACTCAACTAAAAGAATCGAACATCCAAAAGTCCCATAGGTTGTTAAGCAAACGGATAAGAAAACGTTATTATAAAACTTGGAGGATTTATGTAACAGTAACAGTCCACTGTCCCCTCTCTGACTTATGAACCTAATTATGTTCTTAATTTCAGGTTGAATATCTACAGTCGGATCCCCAGGCCTCACATGAAAACGTCGTCTTCCACTGGCAATCTACATCAGGTAACTGGCTGGAAGGGAGGGGACATGGGACTGTAAATTATACTGGTGCCTAAAGTTTTATAATCTCTCTTTTCTCTCTCTCTCTCAAGCACTTAAACCTCCCACATTATTTTTATGATAATTTTTCCTATGACTGACTTCTCCGGGAGGGGGGGGGGGGGGTAGGGGGGACAAATTTTGTGGAGTTAACCAGTACCCAATATAACATAATCTAACATGTCCGACATTAATAAACAAACAAAGAAAAAACTACCTCTCCCCTCCTAATTTAAAATAAATTTTAAAATAAGGAGGGGGGGGGGGGGGGGGTCTGTGCTCAAAAATGCCAACTGGAATATTAATTTGATATTATTTAGGCTGTTGATGATGTGATGGAGAGATTAGATGTCAAGCTAAACAGATTCAAAATTAAGAAAGATCATCATTCTTCAGCGTTTTCGGTCATTTCAGAAAAGGTATAAATTATTTTATTTGTAAACATAATGTAATATTTAATACTAGCGGTTTCGCCCCTAGCCTCTAGCGGCTTTTTCCATTAAGGTTCAGGGGAGAATTAAAAATTTTTTTTTACATTTTTAAAAATTTTTTTTTATTTATTTTCTGTATTTTATAACTTTTTCTAACTCTTTGATAACATTTTATAACTCTTTATAACTTGTTATAACTTTTTATATTTATTTATATTAATTTATATTTTAAAAAACCTTTCAACTTTTTCTCTTTTTTAATGTTTTTAAAAATTTCTTTGCCATTAGCCTTTTTTGGGATTCGCCCCTATAGTAGGAGGAAGGTTTCACAATCTTTTTGAATTTGATAAAACAAAGTTTAAAAGAAGAAAAGAAATTTAAAAAGAAGAAAAAAATAAAAAAATATAAAAAATACAAAAAAGTATAAAAAAATATAAAAAGATATAAAAAATTATAAAAATATATAAAATTATATAAAAACATAAAAAACATTGAAATTAGAAAAAAATACAGATTTTTTTTTTTTTTTGGGGGGGGGAATTTTTATTTTTGTGGGGGTTTGCCACCCCCCAAGAAAAAAGCTTAAAACCACCAGAGGACCAATAGGTGTATACCCTGAAGAGTAGAATCCAATCGATTCAGTGGTTACCGAGATCTTAAGCTTCAGACGGACGGACGGACAGACATAATTCTACTTTGTATTATAGATATCCTTATAAAAATGAAGTAACAGGGTGTCTGTGAGTTTGTCTGTCTGCCTGTCTGTTTGTACCGAAGAATCTTGCTTTAATTTAGCCTTTCATAGGCCCAGATCGACTTACCCACCATCTAAGCCTCTAGGGGCGAAGCCGCTAGTATATATATATATTAAATGTTACATAAGGCTTACAAACATAATGTATCTAAATATGTAAATGTAACAGTACAGATATTTCTACTTACAGAGTAGCTGTGCTACTCTATTGGTATGCAATATCAATAAAATCAAACAAGAAGACAATCACACATTAACACTTGTAGTGTAGCGACTTTCTTTCTTTGGAACTCGGAATAAAGTTTTATTTATTTCATTTATTTGATATTTAAAAGTTCTTACTAACCACTAAATTAAAGTTTTAGGATTATTCTAGGCAATTTTTCTGCCCTTCCCTAAATACCGGATAAGATTGAATTTAAGTAGGACATTGACATTAAGAATTTCACCCTTGAAATAAAAATAACTAGAAACTAATTTAGTTTTCCTGTATAGACTGGTCAAATGTCAACTGTCTTAAGGTTAAATTATTTTAACATTTACAATTGATAAAATAACTTTTAGCTTGGGATAAGAGATGATTTCAGTCTAAAGGAGAAAAAATTATTTAGGGTTCATTTTTATCTTCACTGCAAAGGAGAACCACATTTTTCCAGTGGTTAGGGAGATCCTTATGTACAAACAAGGGGGTTGTATACTGGCCCCAACCCTAGTCTCTGATGGGGGGTGGGGGAATGAGTGAAAACTTCCCCCATGGCTAAGGTTTACATAGAGATATAAATTGAGGGGGGGGGGGGAGTAGGTCTAAATTTGAGTCATTAAGCTACGGTTTTAAGTTTATTCATAAAAACCACTAAAGTAGATAGTTATACATTTAAATTCTTCACTAAAGAATGTTTAAATCTATTTTAGACCTCACGAAATAACTCACCAAGTGTCACAGAAACTGTTGAAGATTTTATAAAGCCAGGCAAGTTTCTCAATACTCAATAAATTATCTATATTTATTTTTTTTATCAGTTTATTCCTAACTAAAAAGTTTTTATTTACTATTAAACGATTTTGAAATGGACGAAGCTATTACGTGACTAATTTTGTTTTAAACAAAGCTTTATTTAATTTTTTATTACTGAGTTACAGTTTACTATTCTCTACAAAATTGTGCTTGTTGTTAGCGCAGCTACTCTAAAATTCAATTTGTCTGTCCATCAATCCGCAAGTAACACAACAGGACAAATATGATTTCCTTCGGTGCTTTACAAGACTCCTAATATTTTTTTTATGAACGTAAAAGTTACCAATTTACTGAACAGCTGCTTTGTTCGTTTGTCCATCTATAATATTTATTAGTGCTACGATTCTTACGTAAGTTGTTGTTATTTGAAAACTAAGTTGTTATTTTGAAAACTAATACTTAACAGAGATAAAACCAGAAGATCAGGTCCCGTTACAATCATCTGCCAAGGAAGTTGAAAATAGTGCTACCGAGGATGTTAATGCCAAGGAAAATGCTACTGAGAATAACACTGATGTTAATGGCAGGGCAAGTGGTATGGAGAATAATGATGTTAATGGAAAGGAAAATTATGATGATGATGAAAGTCTTGGCATCAGGTAGAGAAATAGATAAAATTTTTGATAACTGATAAAAACCTTCTGCTAAATATTAAACAGATAACGAATAAATTATGTTTTAGTGAAGCGGTAGCGGAATTTGTTCAGTTGTTTACATTAAATAGCATCTGTGAAAACAAATTCACCATCTAGAGAATTACAGACACACTGACGGACCAAGTGATTTAAAGAGCAGTTTTTTTCCTTCACTAAAACTTTTAGTCCGTCTACCATTAATAGAAGCTTATAGGGCCTAGCACTGAAGGTAAAATGTATGGGCATCCCCTCAGGAGTTAGGCATGGGAAAAATGTCCCCCTTAAAATAAGGATTGGGGTTCTGTGCTCTATACACATCTTAAGACAAGCACTGAATTTTTTATTTAAGGGATGAGGACACCTTGGACGAGGGGAGCGACGATGATTTCTTCAATGAAGACCACAAAACTGTTGATACAGTTATTGAAGGTGTTAATAAACAAATCAAGGAGGAAGCTGAAAAAGCTCTCGAGGAAAATGGAGGTAAACATTATTGCTGTCAGGGATATTAAGGGATAAGACAATGGTCGATAAATAGATTTAAACATTCAATTATGATAACTGAAATTACCCCTACTTTAGATTAAAATTTTGAGTATAATGGTTTGGAAACTGCTTAAATTGTTTAAAACAAACAAACAGAATTTATAAAAGTATCCAAAGTTTTTTTTTTTAAGGCAACCAATATAATAGTAAAGTTATAAAACTTATAGATACAATATAATACCTATATTTAGGATAGCTTTTACAACATAAAAACGGCCAATTTTCAATACTTACAGGGGTATCTAAAAAAATAAAATTCTCATGTTTTATAGATGATGCAATTGATGACTCTAAACCCACTGAAACTGTTGAAGATGTCTATAAGAATGGAGGAGTTAATGGGGATGAAAATAGGGATGAACTAGATGACAATGAAAAACCATCCTCTTTCACCTCAAAGAAGTAAGATTTTTAGTTCAGTGAGAAAACCCCCTTAATAAATTCGATAAATAAATTTTCTATATGGCTTAGAACTGGCTATTGTTCAGATGATAAGAATCGAATTCGGAGCCATACTGGAAAAAGATTACTTTATTCCTAATAAATCTCAATGGTAAAGTCTTTAAAGCTCGCCAATATTTGTATGATAAATTATTTGCTTAATTTTGGCAGATATTGTCAATATTATTGTCAATATTGTCAATTATATTGTTTACAGTATGATATTGTCTTTTGTTTATATTGGGACAGATTTACCGAATTTTCTAGCCATACACTAGCTGCGCTAATAGAACATGTTTGTAAAAGTTCACTTATGTAATTCAATATTTTAGAAAATATTTTGAGGATTTTGGAGTCATCAGACAAAAGGTTAGTACAATCACAATTTCATCTTCATACAAAATCACACAAAAAGTGTACCCTTTTAGAAATGATTTTGGGTTTCTAATTTAAAAAATAAATTGAAATAAGAAGTTTGCCCCTAAAGGTTAGGGCACTGCAGGCATGACCCCTGCAGGGATGAGGCATAGGAAAAAAATTTTAATCCTTTTTTTCAATTTATTAAATAAATAAGGGGGGGGGGGGGTTAATCAGTGCTCGACTGGCCACTCAATAGGGAAAGCATATAACGGCATGCCAAAAACTTCACATTTAAGCTTTCATTGTTTCAAATAAGGCGTTGATATTATGTCAGATGCTTGCAGTTGCAACTTCCCCTCTCCCCCCCTCTCCAATTATTTCAGACTGAATGAAATATTTTGTAGGAGATCTCCTCTGGATCCAGGAAAGGTTCTGGCAGAGCAGAATCTATTCTGAGTGATGGCAACAACCATTCCATGTCTGCCCAGGTAAAATAGTGACTCCATTTTGTTCAATATCCTCGTTAAATCCCTAGATCATGATTAATAAGAATAATTTATTTCTATTTTTTGTTAGTCATGATTTGGCATGACATTAAATTGCACTACACTCCACCAGGTTTATATTACAAAAAATAGGACGGAGGTAGATAAGGATTGGAAAAGGGACGAAAAAATCTTTCACCCACCCCACCATACAAGCAAAAAAAAAATTTGCTTCTAAAGTTTTTAAGAAAACAAGAGTTAAACAAAATCTTTCTTGTCAATAATTTATATTACAATATTTTCTTATGTTCCATTTAGTAAGCTTCTTTTGCTAGATGAGCAAACATTTTGCGGCAATTTGCGCTTGTATCCGAAGTCTTCAAAATTAGGCAAATAAGAAAAGTTACATCTGTTCTAGTCCCCAAAGTCCTAGACAGTCAAGATATGAATTTTAGATCCATTGCCCAATACCTATATCCCTGATTATTAGGAGAAAGTGAATCTATGGCTCCCGACCCAGGCAAGACAACCCACCCCACCAAGTCCTTCACATGATGATTCTGCACAAGATGATGATAATATTGATGAAGAAATCATTGAGAAGAGTGAACCTAGATTTGATCGTTCTAAGAAAGTAAGTGAAATCTATTTTAAGGAAATAACAGTTTTCTTTGTGTGTGTGAGTTGCTTAAGATCTTGCTAACCGCTGAACCGACATGTTTCTCTTTACAGTAAAGCTTCCCGTAGGTCCAAGGAATCTTTATAACTATTTTGAAGGAGGGTGCCAGCAACCCCCCCCCCAAAAAAAAAAAATCACAAAAGTATTCCAAAATTTATTTCGGGAGATAGAGAATTACCCAACCTTCTAGTCAGAGCTAGTGAAAGAGAGTGGGCAATGGTCTGTTTATTAGAATAATTTTATAATAACGTTCCTATTCGTTGGCTAAACAACTTTACTGAAATTTGATTGATTGGTTTATTAAGTTATGTGTTCAAACGTTTGAACCACTAATCTTAATCTACATGAGGGGTAACTTTGTGTATTAACATTGCGGATGTACATCAATTAGTCGGCCATTGTCTTATCCCTTTAAATCCCCGAGTCAAAGCACACTAAAAGACAGACAGCCAAAAACATACACAGACTTACAGCATTACAATTTCAAAGAATAAATTACTTAGGTTGAACTGCTTGCAAAACTTCAAGAAATCGACGAAACAAAGGTAAAACATTTTTACTAAAAAGATATTGTCTGAAAATAGCCTGAAACCAATCACCTACAATAAGGAACCTTTTTTAGAAGCATAGCCTGATTTTTCGGTTAGCAAATCAGCAGTTTTTTGCTCAAAACGTTTTAAAATTGATAATGATGTTATATTTATTTTTTAAAGAAAGAAAAACATTCAACTCTAAATACGGTTTGTTTATCTGTAATTCACTGACGGACAGACATTCTCAAGTTTTAAAGTAGCTTCGCTAATAAAAGGAAGATAAAGCAGATAGGGAGGGAGGGGACATTGGACTGTAAATTACACTGGTATTTAAACTTTTATAAATATGTTTTCTTTTTATTTGGCTAAAATAACTCTGGTACTTTAAATGAATTTTGATTTGATGTTTCATTAAGTTGAGTGTCAAAACTACTAATTGTAATATTTTGTGTATAATCATTGGGGAATGGGATGCACACAAATTTATCGTCCATTGTCTTATCCCTTTAGATTCCTGAGGAATGAGTTTTAGTTTTGTTTGCTTAAATCTTATCTGCTAACCCATTAGTGCCGAACTTCCCCCCTGTCGTCAGAATCGCTTCAAATTTTAAACACAGCTTCCTTAAGGGATTGTAAGACATTTGTATTTTTAGATTTTTTGATTTGTGGCATACCAAAGAAGTTTTTTTTTTGCGTCGTTTCCGACGCATTCGGACTAATCATTTTCCCCATGCGTCTATTATGTACCATATCGGACTAATCATCTTAGGCTTTTACTGTATAATCTATTAGTTGCTTCGCCCCTAACCTCTAGGGTGGGTGGGGAATGTCAGAAAAATAGCATAAAGCCATCCCAAGATATTTATAAAGCTTTCCTGATAAGTAAAACCAATTCAGACCCGAAATTTCTATAATCTTTAGCTTCAGACAAAAACCTTACTACTTTATAGTATGGAACACTATACTAGCAGCGGTTACGCCCCTAGAGGCATTATGGGTTCCTTGGGTTGGGGGGGAGTCAAACACCCTCTTTTAATTACAGTTTTTAGAGAAAAATTGATAAAAAAATTTGAGAGTGGTTTATTATTTTCTAGGGGTGATTTCTCCTAGGGCGGTTGTGGTACTCTCCCCCAAAATAGTTATAAACCTTACCAGGTCCTATGAGAAGCTACCATGTAAAGGAGAACAATATCGGTTCAGTGGTTAGTGAGATCCCTTTGTACACACAGACACATATATATAGAATGTATATCCTGTTACTTTATTTTAAGGATGTACATAACTCAGATACTTTACAATCAGTGTCTGTCTGTACGTCCATTCGTCTGTATAAAACAATTCAGAATATAATTATTTGGTACTAGTAGCTACGCCCCTAGAGGCCTTTAGGGGCACTTGAGATGGGGAGAGGTCATTGAATTCAACAACAATATTTTTGTTTTAGATTTAAAAAGAATTAATTAAATTAAGTTAATTCTATTTTTTTTGTGCTGGCGATTTCTCTTTGGGGTTTTTTTAAGGGGCGATTTCTCTTTGGAGGGTGGTGATACTCTCCCCCAAAATAATTATAAACCTTACCAGGTTCTATGAGAAGCTACCATGTAAAGGAGAACCATATCGGTTCAGTGGTTAGTGAGATCCCTTAGTACACACAGACACATGTAGAATGTATATCCTGTTACTTTATTATAAGGATACATCACACAGATACTCTACAATCAGTGTCTGTCTGTACGTCCATTCGTCTGTATAAAACAATTCAGAATATAATTATTTGGTACCAATGGCTACGCCTCTAGAGGCCTTTAGGGGCACTTGAGATGGGGAGAGGTCATTGAATTCAACAACAATGTTTTTTTTTTTATTTTAGATTTAAAAAGAATTTATTTCATGTAGTTTATTCTATTTTTTCTTGTGTTGGTTTTTTTAAAGGACGATTTCTCTTTGGAGGGTGGAGGTAACCTCCCAAAAAATAGTTATAAACCTTCCCAGGACCTATGAGAAGCTACAAAGTAAAAAAAGAAGCATATCAGTTAAGCAGATACACAGAGAGATATCCTTTCACTCTATTACAATGCTTTAGCTAAGAAATATGATTTTGTCGACAATTATATTGAACAACCCAATACTTGACAAACCCTCGCCCCCCCTCCCAGCCCCTGTTAGTCCCCAAAGTTTTATAATAACTTTTTCTTATTTGTTGTCTTGCCAACTTTGGGGAATTGTATTTGTATTTTGATTGGTTGGTTTATTAAGTTAAGTGTCCAAATGTTTCAACCACTAAATGTAATCTACAGAAAGATTTTATGGTATAATAGCCCTGAGTAAGTACATCAATTTATCGGTCATTGACTTATTACTTTAGATCCCTAACAAATACATTTCTTAGTTGTAGTGTAGTTGTTAATTAATTGGATGCAATTGTGTATATACAGTTGGACGTATATACAGACAGACTATAATTGTAAATTATCTGCGCTATTTTCATGAATCCCTTAACAGCTAGGCTGCAATAAAAATTAGAGAAGTATAAACATATTTACAGTCTTTAATTGGCTGTAATTTTGATATATAGACAGACATACATACATTCCCTAGTTGTAAGGTAGCTATTATTTATTTGGATGCAATTATGGAAATACAGACAGGTGGACGTACAGACAGACCCTAGTTGTAGATTATCTGCGCTACTATTTTTATATCCTTAAAATAAAGTAACAGGTTATTGTATGTCTTTGTGTGTGTACCAAAGGACCTTGCTAACCACTGAACCTATATGGTGCTCCGTTACATGGTAGCTTCTACTAGGTCCTGGTAAGGTTTATAGCTATTTTGAAGGAGGGTACCACCACCATCCCGAGAGAAATCACCCCTAGAAAATAAAAAAAAACCAAAATTTGAAAAAAAAACTTTTTCTTTAAAAAATTGTAATTGAAAGAGGGGATTTGACTCCCCCCGCAACCTAAGGGCCCCTAGATGCCTCTAGGGGCGTAGCCGCTGCTTGTATTGTATTCCATACTAAAAAGTAGTAAGGTTTTTTGTCTCAAGCCAAAGATTACAGAAATTGCGGGTCTGAATTGGTTTTATTTATCAGGGAAGCTTTATAAACACCTTGGGATGGTTTTGTGCTATTTTTCTGACATTCCCCACCCACCCTAGAGGTTAGGGGCGAAGCAACTAGCAGGTTATAGGAGATTATACAGTAAAATTCTAAAATGATTAGTCCTATGAGGTCAAAAAGGACGCAATGGCTAAAATGATTAGTCCGAATGCGTCGAATACGACGCACAACAAAGTATCAAAAAAAAGTATGTAAACTAACTAAAATTAAAGAAAACTTAGCAGAAACTAAAAATATATAATAAATGCTATAATTAATTATAAATAAGTATGTTTTAATTCATTAATAGAAAAAAGTTAGACCTGGTGTGGAAATTTTTTCCTATTTTTTCCACCTCTGCCATGAAAATATGATTTCATCTGGTCATCGAATTAAGTGAGAGCCCAAGCAATGTAGAGGACAAAACTTGAAGCTCTATTCAGTTATTTACAAACATTTAAAAAGGACAGCACAAAAAAATAGAGTGATAGTATAGGTTTGAATTTGTGCGTCGTTTAAGACCCTATTGTCATTAATGGGCTAAGAGCACTCAAACCTAAGTGCCTTTTATATCATGTACATAAGTAGCGCAGCATTAATAAGTTCGATTAAGTTGTGTTAGTTGTTAAGCTACTCTATAATTTAAAATGTCTGTCTATTGGTCCGTCTGTCAGCAACGTTTAGAATAAAACGTGATTTTCTCGGCTTATGATCAAGTTAGACGGCTTTGTTTTTATGCGGAAAGATTGACTGGATGTAATATTCAAGAGCTTCGCTACTTATGGATGTTGTCATTCTTGTTTTATAGAAAAAATCAATTTTATTGTAACTAGACAAAGTGTCTCACAAATAAGCCGTGTGACGTCATAAAAATGAGGGAAATGAGATGAGAAGTGGGAAGAAAACCCCTAAAAAAAAGATGGATAATCAATCATTTTTATGACTTCACATGGCTGATCTTTGATACACTTTGTCCAGTTACATTTTATTGCATCTAATATTTTTATTTTGTAATGTTTTTTTTTTTAAATTCTAAAAGTCCCATAAAAAAACAAGGAAGTTTACTTAATTCCTTTACAGGTAGACAGATATACATTATTTTTATGATAGTTGATATTACAAAAGGAAATTAATATTAAACTTGAAATAATATTATTAACAGATCTTCTTTCCAATAATTTATTTTGGGAATAGTCCCTTTCGTAACATCGCCCCATAAGGGGCGATTCGTCGTATTTTTAAAATGGCTTTTTATAGGTTATTTTAGGTTAGGTTAGGTTATATTAAGTTAGGTGATTGCCCCACAGGGTTAGGTAATTGGCCCCGCAGGTTTAGAGCCCCCCGCAGGGGCTAGAAATAGGAGAAAAGCTACTGTGAAAAATACGGAGAATCGCATCATAAGGTGCGATGTTACGAAAGAGACTATACCCTTTATTTTCAGTAGTGTAACTACTTTTTTTATTAGCCAAAGTTTATGCTTTATGGATCTCTCAGTTGTTTTTGAAATCTTACTGTACATACGGACACAACCACTTATGTTTAGGTTTTGTAGGATTTGTTGTAGATTTACCATTTAAACACATCTACCATATAAGTCTTTCTTTACAATTTCTTCTGTAAATCACTATGTCTATCTGCAATTTTTTGGCTAGTATTTAAGCTAAACAATTGAAATTTTCTCATGGTCGAAAGTAATACTATAAGTTTTTGATATATTTAATGTGCATTTAGAAATTAATAAGCACTTATATTGTTTAACTTTCTTGGCCTTTATGTTTGTTCGGCTTCTATTTCCATTCATTAATAGTAATTTATCACATCTTATTATAGATTATTATCCGCGGATATTGAGATGTAAAATCATAAGATTAAAACCAGTTTTGTTACCCCGAGGGGCCAAAGGGACGGGCAAACAAAAACAAAAATTCATTATTTTAATTTTAATATTCGTGGAAAATTGTCTGTAATAAGATTCTATACATGATTTTTTTTAGTATTGCTTTTTAAACCTGCACTAATCCAGTGGATATCAATCAGTTTTGAAGCTTTACTGGAAATCGTGTTATTTACTGCCTTTATCTTATATATTTCAGATATATTTAATCTTTAATTAATTTGTAGTAGCGAGTCTATCCTACAGTAAACAATTAGATCCTGTCTATCAGTTAGATTTCATGTTTAGATAATTTTGTTTGTGAAGATTCCCTTATACCTAACTTTTGTGTATGTCTTTTTCAGCTTAAAGATTCATAGAACTTAACAGCCACTTGTTTATCCAATCCTTAGCTTAATTGATAAGCATCTAATTTTTTTTGTGTTTATACCCCCTCGATTTGGCTATTCTTAATCATATAAATTTATTGATAAATGTTCTGTACTAATTTCTATGTTCATCCTTGTATTTTATGATGTCAATAAGTTATGTTATATAGTTGTTTTATTTAATACTTATATTTGCGGGAACTTTTGGTTAATGAAATCTTTTGATTTTTAACATTTACAAAACAGCCTGCTTTATTGCATCAAGATCCATGATAGATTTATATAAGAAATAAATGTCTAAATATGAGCTCAAGTTTTCCAAGCGATAAATGTTTAAAACTCATAGTGCTCCAATAATCCGTAATAAACTCTCATTGACCTGTGTGTGCGAATGGGGCGTTTGTCCAGATTTAGGTATGGAGACCGCTCTTCTATGAGTACTACTAAAAACCTACTTTTACTGCAATACACATAGACATTCTCATCGTCGGTTCGTTTGTTTAGAATGCTTAACCCTCTATTCCCACAAGTATAATACGAATTTGGTTGAGCTGGTGGAAGCTCAACAAAAGACCCACGCGAAGTATTATGCTGCTTTAATCTAAGAATAAATGGTTGGTTTTGATATTCGATCAGAATTATATAAGTATATTAAGTATTAAGGAAGGAAAATGTTTTTATAAAGTGTATTTATATTACAAGTGCATAAGTTAAGTATGAAAATATTTACAGGATAAGTGTTAAAATCATAAGTAGAGTAGGACAGAAATGTGCCCTGAGTCCCAAGCAGTGAATTGTGCTAAGTGTTAGAATTCTAACATAAGGCCTAAGCTCAATTCATGCTAAGTACTAAGGGTCCTAAATTTAAACTACAATGCATGCCAAACAACTAAGTCATTACCTTTTAAAGCCAGAAAGAGAAGTTGATGGTAGGAGAGTCAATAAATAACTAAATAAATTTAAGAGGTACATGCTATAACATTAGCTTTGGACCAGGATCTTAGTGTTTGTCTGTGCAATTAAATGTCTGTATGTTAATTTGTGACGTAAATCAGGCATGGTTGTAGGTATACATATTTGTACTGATTAGTTACATGGTTACTTTAACAATAAACATAATGTCTTTAATAAACATATAATATTAGCAAATCACATACAAATTACCATGAATAGGCTAGCGTTACCCATATATGGTGTCATATAGGTAGAGGTAGGCCTATGAATGCATAAAAGGATACAAATAATGCCTTGGGCCTAGCTAAAGTAATTGTGTCTTGTGCCTGAGCGCTACTGGATAATTGCGGGGCACACATCAATCAAATATTCATAATCTGCTCTATATAGTGTTAACTTTATATCAAGCATAGATAGATAGTTTGGATGCGAAGCATTTCTGTAAAAGTCTTATATGTACGTTCAAAGAATTTGAAAATTGAGGATCGCATCTCCAGTGGGGGTAAGTTGTTAAAAAAGAAAAAAGAGAAAAAGAAAAATTTTAGTAGTCCCATTATAGGCATATATAATAAACTATAGGCATGTATAACAAGTTACGTTAAATGCGCTTGCCATTAAGAAAGTAGGCTTTGCGTATTTTCATAGCTGGGTATACAAGATGATAAACCTCCCATTCAGAATACATTCTTTTCTTGAGGGGTTTAGTTTTATCTAACATTGTCACATCAATAAATGTTTTTGCTTCTGTTGTTCTGGATAGTTCAGCTTCTTCTGATGAAGAACTGGGTGTTGAAGTAATCTCTTTCGAAGAGTAGACTGAGGTTGGTGGTGAGGTAGATATGTAGCTAAGGGCGTCCACTTGTGCTACCTCGTTGCCATTCTCGTCCAAGGTGATTGAGTGACTTTCCAGGTCATAGTAGAGTTGGTTGAGGTCATCGGTAGAGAGGGATAGTGTGCTGCTGGAACTAATATCACTATCGGTCTCCACTCTACTGTCTGCTCTGGTATTCAGGGCTGTATTTAACAAGAAATTTCGGATGGTGATGGACAGGTTCTCTGAGAATCCATCGTAGTCCGGTGTGGTGATAATGTTGTTGTTCTCGTCTAAGGAACACAACCGTAATCCGTCCAAGGTAGGGTGGTGGTAGGGCTCCAATACTCCATGGTCATCTAGGTTATCTCCAGGCTGGTCCATGGTAGATCCTAAAAAGAGTTAGTGCGCGTGCTCCAACCGGTTCCTTGGGGTATCCTGGCTATGGTAATCTAAACAAAAGAACTTTTAATAATCTTTTATTAATCATTTTATCCCTGGGATATTCTAGAAATTCTTTTCGTTACAGATAGACCTATAATGGATTGATTAGTTATCTCTATTTCTGTTAAATATTACTGTATCCTGAATTTAAATAATATTTTATATAAAAAAAAATAAGTACAATTAATATTTACATATCGTATTAATTTCTTTGGTTAAATTACTCGTATATATGTATAAGTATAAGGTTTTACCGACAATAGTTGGTAATCCTTGTTTGTATATTTTGTATATGTACATATGGTTTATACCATTTTTGGTATTAGCTGTATTTCATTTTATTTTTAATATGAATAAATTTTAATCAATTCGAAGCTAATATCTTACGTTATATCGCTGTCAAGTATATCTATTAGACCTAATGTCTATGAAATATATCGTTCGACGTCCGTAATTAAAATTTGCGTAACAATAAGTTGTTAACCCTTTGTTTATGTTTGGGCGGTCAAAAGTGATAGGGGTTAGATTTGAGCGAGGCTATAAATAGCTGGCAGCCCAATAATTCTGCTCATTTTAACAACAATTGTCTTTGCGAGCGGAGCTTGCGTTCGAGTGTTTAATTTTACCGCTAATTTTAAGAGAATTTATATAAAAGTGACAAAATTTAGTAATTCGTTTGTTTTATACAAATGTTTTTATGTTATAGATTGTTGATATGCTCATTATTGTATCCGTTAGCCACTATTTAAGACTCAGGAAAGAATATTTCTTCGTCGATAAGGCTTTTATCACTATATTTTGATCAAAAGTGGGTTAGAACTAATATGGGCATATCTTCAATCTACGACGATTCTGTTTTATATAATATTTGCAGTTTTGATAGGACATATCTGAGTCATCAGGTAAATTGACGTACCTTGGTTTTGTTTACGTTTTCCGTCTGCAAAAGGTTAAGCTTACCCATCGTAAATATATACTTGTATCGACACAGATATGTTCTATCATTTTATTCGCTTTTAGCTTTTGATTACAGCATCCCTTTTTGTAATCAAAGTTTATCGAATATTGACTTAAAACTTCTAAAATAAGGCCGCTATAATTTAGATTTTAAAATAAGATTTTTGTTTACTTAATTCAACTATAATTACTTTTAATTAACAGGTTATATAAAATTATGTTTCAAATAACTCAACTATAGTTACTTTTAAACGGTCGCTTATAAAAATTATGTTTAGTTAGCTCCATCTTAGGTACTTTTAAATAAATAGTTCATAAGATTATGTTTTAGGTAGCTCAATTATAGTTACTTTTTAAAACATTATGTTATTTGAAAACAATTATGCTTAGTTAGCTCAAATTCTTATTTGCTTGATAAATCATAAAGAAAATGTTTAGATAGCTCAACGATGGCTATTTTTAGGCGTTGAATTATGTAAAATTAATTACACGTTCATTAGCTTAATTAAATCTACTTTTAAATGATAAATCAAAATTTTATGTTTGGATAGCTCGACGATAGCTATTTTTAAGCGTTAAATTATGTAAGATTAATTACACATTCATTAACTCAAGTAAATCTACTTTTAAATGATAAATCAAAGTTTTAATGTTTAGGTAGCTCAACTATATTTACTTTAAACACTAGATTGTAAAAACGTTTGTGTGTACAGTCTCTTTCATAAAATTAATTTTGATATATTGCCTTTCAGAATCACTAGTCCCCTATTAAAATTTACATTTGCTCATTATGTTTATACCGGACAGCCTAGATGCGCATCAGAACATTAAGGAGAGATTCGAGGAGTCGATGAGAGCGGCTGCGGCCACTCTCGCCAATTCCTCTCTTCTCGAAACCTCCTTAGACGACTCGAATTCAGTGTACAGTGACGCGTCCGAGGTACCAAGCCTCGCCGACGTTGATGACTATGGGAGTACTTACGACGCTTCTGAACCCGAAGGGTATCAAGGGGAGATGTTTGGCAACGAGCATCTCTCACTGATGCTTAGTAGGACAATTCAGATAATCTGGTCTCTCCTCGATTCGGTGATGCGGAATTCCTGCGGTGACATTGGAGACAATGTTGTCGGAGGTGATTCTGGGTCTGCCGAGTCGAGGAGAGACCAGAAGACGAGTCTGGACACAATCAACATGAGTGGCTTGTTCAACATGTTATTGGGTTTAGGCTTGTTTGCTTGTGCTCTCCTACTTCTTTGGCACTGTAGGGCTTGAGACTTTAAATCGTTTAGATGATGCCTCGGACAGGTCGCTGGCTCGCAGGATTCGAGATGTATGCAGGCGCCTCCGTGATATAGGCGTCCGGACTATTGAGCTTCTCCCCTGCAATCGCAGGACTCGGTCTGGGGTTGCTTCGCCGACTGTGGAGACGTCAGATACAGGCGTTTACGAGGCCACGTCCTCTGTGATGGATGATATTCTGTCAGACACACAGGTGAACTTTTCTTCTTTTGTAATGTTTTTTTTTTTATAGTTTTTTTTGTATAGCCACCCATTTTGTCTATTAAAGCATCATGTCATTGCAGGATTGTTCTGTCCTATTCTCACTTCCTCAACGTTGACTTTCGGCTCTTCCATATATATCGCTCACCGTTTGTCACCGTTTATGTCACCAGAGAAATCCGCCCGGTTACCGCAATCAAATTGAGATACCAGTTGACTTTAGCTAGAGTTTTAATTAATATTATTTCCTTCTGGGAAAGTTGAGAGTCTGCTCATGCCGCACGTATCCCATTGGGGTTCTCTGAAGTTATTACAAAACTTATTTTCCTTTTTTGTTTTAGGCTCCCTCTGTTAGTCCATCAACTCCAGCTGAGGTGAGGTCCAGAGCCGGGAATTTCGCTGTACACAACCTGTCTCCCACCGAGGATCGGCCTACCAGTAGTAATGTGCCTGCAAGATTGGACAGCCCATCAGGAAGTCCTGGATTCCGCCCGTTGATATTTGATCAACCTGAGCGGCTTCATGTAAGTATAGATGTATTAGTCCTTTCTATATTAATTCTCAGAAAGAGGCCGTACCTAATTTCCCTTTACACACATTTCTAAAAGTGTTTGTAACTAATTTTTTTTTTAATTGGTAGAATGTTAGCCTTAAAACATATGGTTGTGTAAGCATTTTTGAACCGTTTTAAGATTTTAATTCTATCATAAAGTGAGTTGAGTCATTACTTAAACATATGGCTTTACAGGATATTAGGCGTTCTCCTGTCCTGATTTTTCTGAACTTTGTTTAGTGTTGCGATTAAAACTAATAAAACTTATTTTTATTTTAGGCTACGAATTCAGTTAACCTGGTGCAGCACTATACAACTATGCGAAGGTTTAGCCCGCCCAGTACTGGAGGGTCGGCGGAGAGATCCAGCTACAGCTCATCTTTATGCCTTAGCCGCATTGATTCTCCATCTGCAGCAGACCTATCAGCGGTGAGTTTGATAAATTCTTTTAAAATTCTTATCTGCAAAGGTTACGTAACTTAAAATAAAAGCTTTTGTGAGTTCAGCTATGCTTGTAGACAGTAAATTATTTTAACTATAATTTTGTCCCTTCTTAATGGTTAATATTATGACTTTGGATAATTTATGTAATAATCTTTTAGAATGTCAAGATTGCCTAACGACCTATATGGATAGACATTATTATATTTCTCCCGAATATTTATTAAAGCTTTCTGTCTAATTAATATTTCCTTCCCTATTTTAGGATGCGGAAAGTACAATTCCCCTGGTGGACGTTTTCGAGATCGATATCCCACCCAGCCGGTTCAGTTCTATGGATAGTGAGATTCAGTTCCCTTTACCGGAGAGAGTTGTAGGAGGCTTAGAGCGGCTGCGTCTTACAGTTGAGACCCCAACCCCTGCCCTTCCGCCAGAGACTGCCTCAGAGACGGCTAGCCTGAATTCGGTTACGCGTTCTTCAAATAATAGCAGGGAGGAGTCCGATGCTGAGGGAGTCCCTCGGCGTCGGGGTTCTGCCTGCCCCAAGCGTACGCGTTGAAGTGGCAATTGTTAGCTTGGTCGTAGACCCACAATTTTATTAGACAAAGACTGTTCAGACAAGTGTGACCAAAACTTTTATTCTATGTAACTAGTCAAGTAGTGATCACTATTTAGTAAAACATTAGACATTATGACTTTTATACTGTACAAGACCAAATACTTTACACCGTTGTCATTTTGTTATGTATATACATGTTAGTTTGTAAGGAACTTAGTATGTAAGGAAAAGATGTAAGGTTGTATTTTCTTTTGCCCATAACTTAAAACTTCATTTAATCTCAATTACTTTCATCGTAAACGAATTAATTTTCTTTTCTCAATAGTATATTAACAACTTTAATTACAGCCTTTATCGCAATTTATTCATTCTTGTTAGCTTTTAAGGGTTATGTATATATAGATATTTAATCGAGCTCGCACCTCAGTACCTTTTCTCTAAAAATTCGTTTATATCCATCCCTGTGCATTAATCGTGAATTTTAATTGTGCTGTGATATAGAGAGGACCTGTAAATAGCATATATATTTTTTTTGTAACCAATATCTAAGTAGACTGAAAGACTGACGCTAGACAAAGTTATATAAATACGCTTATTCAAGTACTTTTAATAGATATCATGTTAAGACTGTTTGCAATTCTAATATTTGAATAATAAAGCAATATCATTGATCGGGTGATCTCATTAAGGAAGATTTGTTTAATTGTTAAGGCTTAGAATAAATAACATTTCCTTTTAAAATTAGAGAACTTAACATCCCTTTAAATTTTAATACAATAGTAGTAAAATGTCCTTCGTTAAAGTTAAATTTAAGTTTTATTTCCACCAAGTAGAGTTAACCTGGTTCAAGTAGAATCGTTGATAGGCCATGTGCCTATATATATATATACAAGTTTTTGCATTTAGCGATCAATTATTTTAATGATCTCGAAGTTTTTCTTATGTGCCAGTATACAGCTTAAGTCCAAAAGTATATTAACTAAAATTGTTTAAAACTTGTCAGAAATTTTTCTCATTATCACAATTTTTCCAAAGATTTGTTAAATAAAAATTTATATTCTGTTTTCAAAAAATTGTTTAATTTTATATTTTCACCAAAGAGAAATATTTGTCAAAAATTTTTATACCTTTTCTAAAGATTATCTACTTTTGTTAAAATAAATATAGAGATTTTTAAGTAACATATATACTGTTAATTACTGATTTAATATATGTTGTGTAAAATTCCCATCTACGTAGCCACTCTATAAGTGTTACTCGTTTGTTCGTCAAGTTAGTAATGATAATAATTAAATTGAATTGTTACTTTTGTGAAGCGTTTAGCCTAGCTTAAAATTCGCTTATTTTATAACGATTTACCTTTGTGAAGCGTTTAGCCTAGCTTAAAATTCGCTTATTTTATAACGATTTACCTTTGTGAAGCGTTTAGCCTAGCTTAAAATCCGCTTATTTTATAACGATTTACATAAGTAATAACATTACCTGCTATGTTCTTCCGGTATCATAGTTACAATATATGCGCTTTATTTCTTACCGTTTCTATCACTACCTTTTAAGACAAATTTTACAATAATTACATAGAGGTTTTTATAAGAACATACAAGAATATAAGTACAATATTATATATATAAGTACAAGAGTTTTATATTTCCGTTTAGCAAAATCTTTTATATCATTGGGGAATGTCCGTAAGTCTTTCTATCCGTGTACATTAGAAATCAAGTTATAGGTATCAGGTTAACTTATATGTTTATCTGACTATTCTGTTTGAGTTTCTAGGTCGATAACTAGCGGTAGTTGCGGCGGGGTGACCTCTCCTGCCGTAGATTACCGTTAGGTTATGATGATGTGCATCTGGTCGTTGAGGGATAAGCGTTCTGCCACGTATACGCAAGCTCCTCTGAAATACTCTTAATACCCTCTTCAAGAGTCTGACTAAGAAGGTAGTGACCCTGTCTAATATTATAACCATGATAATTGTTATTGACACATATATAGCTATTTCTTCTATATGAGCGAAGATGGTTCTAATGGTCAATGGTTCTTTAGGTTTAGGTGGGCACAATGATTCCGATGCAAATGGTAAAGTTCGTGCCGTGGTCTGTCTGTCGTAGCCTAGTGCGAACTGTGTGATCGTATCTCCCAATGTGAGATTATATGATCCTCCTGTTATAATAAAAGGAGTGGATGTAATAGTTATCGATGCGTTCTCTAAACTGTGGTTGGTATTCTCACTCAAGCTATTAAAAACAATTCCATCTTGCAAGTGAGCATAAGGATAAGTTTGTTTTGCCAAAGGGCAGTGCTTGGTTATCAATGTCTCATTAACGCTAAGTAGTCCCTTAAGGCACTGGTCAGCCTCAACCGGTAGATAAGCGTTATAGTAAGATTGTCTGTATACTCTTTTGGTTTTATCCAAATAATAAATGGAATCGATGTAGCACTCATCAAAAGGAATTGGTGCGTATCTGTAGATTTTTATTGGCTCAGAACTTAATTCCATGGATAGTATAGTGGTAAATGATGTTGTACCACCACTTAAACGGCTTTGGACTTCCAATCCGAGGTTATGAATATAGTCCAGTTTTAGCTCTTGTCTTACAAAAGTTTTAATAGTGTCTGTGATGTCCGTCTTTGCAAGATCTTGAATTAGAGTATGTCTAAAGTTTAAGTCTGCTTTAAGCTCCTCTAAGTTTGTGATTGCTAAGTTGCTCAAGCTATCAACATAAGAGTATTCTGCTGTTTGCACAAAGTTAGCTGCTTTGGCATGAAGAACTATCCCACTTACGATTTGTGGTACTATTTCCGCAAGCAGTAACTGTGTAAAGTCAAACTTATCATGATCTAGCTTATAAGAAAGTTTATTTACGTTATTAGTCACTTCAATGCGGTTAGAACTTATTAAGGGAGTTACTGTTTCAATAGCTTCCTTGATTGTGCGGATAAGTTCCATTACATCAGTAAGCAAGTCCTTAATCTTTTTGGTATATAACTTGCCTATGAGTTTAGTTTGCGCTGAGGTGAATGTGCGTCCATCATAGTTAATGTCTAATTGAGTCTTCAGGCCATCATAAATTGCTATTTCAGGCGCCGTATTGCCTACAGATATATCAACTTGAATGGATTGAATTGCTACAGCTGTATAGCCTATATACTCTCCACTTTGATAGTGAGTGGGTATCAAGTCTGTCATTGTGTTTGCTGTTGTACTATAGTAGTACATACTTAGTATTATTAATATTATCTTAGGATACATTGTTAAACAGCTAAGTTTATTTAATAAATGCTTATATCCACAATCAAAAGTTACTTTTCTGATTGATACACTTACACTAATAAATAAGGTCTTCACTGCTTGGAGTTCTATGATAAACTAACTTATTTTCCAAAATCTATTTATTATCCTACTTTCGCTACTGCTAGATTCTGAGTGGGCGTTTCCGGTTTCTAGCTATAATTAAAGTTTTGACATATTTTTTGTATGTAGATTGGTTATAGGCTTAATAACTAATCAAGTTCATCTCAATTCAAGGCATATATATAGGTTGTCTAATAATGTTGTTATGCTTGTGTAATTTACATAGTTTATATTAGATATTTTAACTCGATTTTGTATATATTGGATTACGCAGTGACATGCGTATATTTGTACAGTTTGTATTACTCGTTTGACTCTGTTTAGACTATACAGATTCAAAACTTATACATATACAATTTTCCTTTTATATATTTTTGCGTATAAATATTTTTGAAGGGATCGACTTATTTAGTCGACGTGTATTGTATATGGTTGGTCTCCCCCTCTCAAGAGAGAAAACGTAAATTTTACCACTGGATATATAACCTTGAGTGGGAAAATTCTACATAAATTATGATATCTCAGTTATCAGATTAGAATAACATATTATTATATTGTTCACGAGTTTACAAGGTAAACGGAAATGTAAGTGATTGTTATGGTTGTGAACTTATACGTTTTGAAATCTGATATTATGATTTATGTTCAATGTTTCTTAGATATAAATTCGATACGTGTTCAGAATTATCGATTTGGTATTATTTAAGCTTGCATTTTAGTTATAATGGTAATCCCTTTTGCTGTTTATTTGTGCATACAGAGATGAATGTGCACATATTTCTGGTTGCAGATTTTGCTTTAGCCGGAAATATAAGCGGAAGCGTATTCCTTTAGCTAATGTAATTATGAGTTTATTGTAAGACTTTATAATTACTCTTTTGTATCCTCTATGAAGGTGTCAAAAATAGTTTTATCTTTATCATTGTTATATACAAATTAGATACACTTTTGTCGCAATATGGTTTTGGGCATATATTTCGGACATTGTTGTAGGGTGATAGGTTAAGTATCCGAAGTGTGTTTTAGACCTAATGTTAACCGCAAGGTTACTTAAGAACTATAATACATAGGGTTTTCGGGATAAAACCAAAGTTAATAGCAAAAATACTTAAATTTAGGCTGTCCATCTTCGGACATACATTAGTACAGTCCTTGATACTGTTTTCCTTAATTCGCAAAAGTAACGATAAGCTTGGTAGCTCGTCACCAGGAATGAGATAGTAGTGTATGATTATTTAAGGATTAGACCAGGTGATAAAAGTGGTCTGTGCATTCTGGCAATATAGTTTATTATAAGATTGCTGCGAAAAAGCCAGAAGTGGTGCCGGCTCCATTTGACAGAATTACTCTTACATGTCAATATGCTAGTTAATTTACTAAAATTGGTCCAGCTGCCAAAGCTTTCTTAATGTCCTCTAAAGTTCACCCTTGTTCCAGAGTTGAGACAAAAGTTTTATTTAATCCTGAAAATGTAAGTGAGATCAGAGTATGCTATTGGTCCGTTACATATTTATGCATACTGTTGTGAATATGCTCATAAAAGTCTCATTAAAGTGAGGTCCGTAAGGTCAGATATATTTTGAAGGCTTTTATTGCTCGCCTCTGATTTATACTACAATAGGCATGTAAAATAAGAACCAAGGAAAAGTCACAACTTTTCAAAGTGAGTGAATTTTTCTTAAACTAATTTTCTCTCTTTTATGTGCGTATTTTTCCCACAACTTTCTTCAGGATATTTGAAATGTATGCTCAATGATTCAGATTTCGGCCTTAGATAGTTCAATCAATTTAATGATATTCCCTAAGTATACTGGACACCTGGGGTGGAGGCGTGTACTACCTAGGTCACGTCCTCTTTTTGTACAACTTTGTCTTGGTTGTCATAGGTTGAATTTCAGTTTAAAATTTGATTCACAAGTAATAACAGTTTTTTAAGCAAAGTTCCAGAGATACTTTGGCACAGTTGTATGTCTAAGATTTTCCTGTCTAATTGTGAACGTAAAAAGATTCTCAAGTTATACCATAAAACATTAGCTGTATTACTACTTTTGTGTACTAATTAAAATGTTAGTGTGTGAGATTGCCAATCTCAACCATATACCTTAATCTAAACTCTACAATATCATCTATGTTTTTAACAAATTTACTTCACTCAGGATTAGGTGAGACTAGAAATTTTATCAACATTAAGATGATAATCAGATTAAGACCACTCATGATATTTGAGTGCCTTTTTCGATAGCTGTATGATTTGGAGTGTATCTTATCAGCCAAAAGATTAATCGAGTTGATTAATGAACTTGTGTTTCAGATGGTTATAAGAGTAATATTGGGTTGGTTATTAGTATCTAGCGTGATCTAGTTGATAGCTGGCGTGTTTCGTGCTATGGCACGTTGCTCCAATTCTTCGTCAGAATCATCTATTTCTGGTATCATAGGTATTCCATATATGAATGACCCTGTGAAATCAAAGTCAACGACTACCTCTCTGACAATAGATTGGTCGCTAGACTCTATGTAGCCAGTGATGACTGTATTGGTGATAGTATGATCGGAGTTGTTGATTATTAGAGCTCTGCTGCTGAGTTGTCCATCATCATTGATAATGAGTTGTGTTTGTCCAGGTAAGATCTTAATTCCTGCGTTTCCTTTTGCAATATGATCGTCGCTGAGGATCACTTGTGTTCCAGGTGCCAGGTTGAAGAAGTGGTTGATATTCATCACTATCACTTGAGTTTCTTTAGCTTTGATCTTTTTAACTATTCCTGTACAGAGCTGGAGTTCGAAGTCAGAACAGAAGATACTGCTCAGTGGTCCCTCAGGATGAAGTACAGAATACAAACATGGTGCTGAACAGCACTTGTCTGTGAAGGAAGTCCATGCTAGCTGTAGATTTCTAATACCATTCAGTCCAATTATCATAGGTGCGACATCCTCATGGTCTTCAGATACAATCGAAAAGAGAATTGGGTAATGACGGCCTGAAAATGATGTGGGACGAATCATAAGAGTTATATCTCCAGGTTCGGGAATCTTGTGATCTGCATATGTGACTGGTGGCTCATCACTTTCCTCCAACTGATTCTTATCATTGTGCATTATTACACCAAACAACTTGCTGTAGTACCTGGCTGATATGATGTTTTTATCTGTTGCTGAGTCAAGCAAAGCTGTCATACGTGCATCATAGTCATATTTACAATCTACTTCTTCTGGCATACATCCAAAGCAATGAAGGTACAATTTCCTTTCTTCCTGCTTAGTGGGTGCAATGTTGTCTCCTGTTTGATCGTTAGGCTCCTTGAGAGTTATTTCAGCTACGGTAGCTTTGACTCCACTGAGGTTACAATCTTTAGGTGACTCCTTAGCGTTGGCTTTAGCCCATTCTTCATATGTTTGCCTGAATACACCACCAGGTTTCACCTTACCACTATGGTACAGTTCCATCATGGCTGGCCTTCCAGAATGGTATAACTCTTTACCATATGTCTTGTAACAGTTTGTGCAGAATGCTGATGTCAATACAGTTGGGTATAACCTCCCTGTATCATCACACAATAATCTACATCCATCTGATATTTTGTGAGAATTTTGTCCACATGCTGCACAGTAGCGTCCAGGTGATGATCAATAAGAAGCCTGATAATCTCGCTTGGTGTTCCTTTGAAATTGCCTGTCCCTGTTATCCCTGTGATAAGGTTTAGGGTTGGGTGATTTTGCAGACATTTCTCTAACAGTGGATTTTCTTTAATAATAGTTTGAGATGGCCTCTATCTTAGCAGCTTGTTTATCTTTGTAGTTAGCTCTTCTATCTTTAGACTTCGAGCTGTTTATGTTGTTGGTTCTCTTGTGCATTACACTCTTGGTACAGTTTGTGCAGAGATTCTTCCCAACTTCCAGTGAACCGCTCGTGTTAGGACTACCAAGTTGTATTGTATTCAGTTGCTGTGAGAGTAGAAGCTCCTCTGCTGGCTCTGCTACTGTTGTTTGCACACTGGAATCAGTTTTCCACGGTTCTGGTGAGATAGCTTGAGTTGATAGTGAGTCCAAAGATATCTCATCCATTTCAGGGCTCATATTCCTCTCACCAATTTGTTCTGGCTCTTCTAGATTGGATATTTGTATCTCCTCATAAGCATCAGATTCTCCAGTGTCTGTATTAGCTGAAGGGGTTCTTCTACCAGGTATTGTCGAGCGTCCTCGACAAGGAGTGGTTTCCTTGTCAGCTTCATCATTCTTCTTGCCTTGTTTGCAGGAAGATGACATTGCGGTTGCTTTAAAGCCTTCGAACTATTTGTAAGTTCTTTAAAAGCCTATGAGATGTTGTACTATTTTTAGGATAAAAATAGCGAAGGTTCAAGAGGAGTACAAATAATGTGTATAACCTAAAACAACCAAGAATTTGTTTAAACTAACTAATCTTTTCTTTAAGTTTGCTTAGCTATAGATGGGTGTCGTACCTATCTCACCTATAGTTGTTTCTACGTCGTATATACTTGCGTGTGAGCTTTGAATGTTATTCTGAAGTGTGCGCTAATGCACTCTTATCCTTAATTAAGCTCAACCGTAGAAACACCTCTACTTAACTTATATATATGTTTGTTTATGAAGCCAATTTGAGCTATTTAGCTATTCAAATTAGTTATCAAGTTAAGTAATGTTTGCAGCAGAGTTAATTTGGGTATGCTTATATACTATCACAAATTAACTTTAGTTTGCTCAGGAGTCGACTTTCCTAGCAAATTATGGTTGTCGAGAAAAAGAAACAGCAGTTTATAATACTTGTTGAATTCTTACTTCACTCTAAGGATATGTATTTATAGCCTACGATCTACTTATTCCTGTAAGGCTATTATGAATATAACTTACTAAGGTTCACTCCCAAAGGATCGTCTATATTCTAATAATATTGCAACAATTTTGCCTGAATGTCAAAGATCTCGCCACCTCTTACTTATAGTTGTATTAGGGGTTTTCCTACCAATCCTATAAAGTAAGTTGCGCAAAGATTGGGGCTTCACTTATGACTTCAATTCTTATAACTGTATTAAGATATACAATTTAGATATACCTATGTATATATATGTAAAAGATTGTTTTCAAAAATTATCTAACCGGATGTAATCTAATTATAATTAGTAGTAATACAATATTCAAGTACAAGTTTACTCTGAGGAAGTGTGAGATCCTACACTAGGTGGCCAACCTATATTGTGGAGGTTGTCAATCAAACTTCAAAGTAGCCTATTGACTTTGAATTAAACAAACACTTATAATTTTGAAAACTAATCTAACTGGTTTTAGTGCACTTCTTTCTTATTTATCTAAAGGTATTCTGTTTGGTTATAAGAACTCTGGGCTATATGTAGACACACTTTATGTTACTTGGTTATAGTCTGTATGCTAATAAGCCTAAGTAAACATACGTTTCTCAATATTCTTTAATTATAATAATCCGGATTTTAAAGACAGTAGGGTACTTTCCGTAGTACTTCTGCTACTTCTTTTTAGAGACGTCCTACTCTCCCAAGGTAGGCTGCTGCAACCTCCTGCTGCGTTTGGTTTATAGAACTTTGTCTCTTATAAGCGTGCTATTTAATACATATAGGGCCTATATTGTTGACTATACTTTTATATCACTAATAGTCACTATCACTAGTAATTAACTTGTCTTCACTTTCACTGCTGAATTCTGGTGGTACATGAAATAGAAATGTTAGCATTAACAAAGTAAGTAAAAATTTAGTTTTCATGTCCTACTTATTGTTGAGTGAACTGTTTATTGTATTTATTTATGTGTCTGTAAAGAACATACAAACAAAAGAAAATTTTTCTAAGTTAAGATTGAATTAAAAACTTTCTAAGTCAAAATAAAATAGAATCACTCTAAGTCCAAAGTTGGAAAATTTTGACTAAGTCCAAAAAGTTTCTAATGAAATTATTCTAAGTACAAAATCAATAAATTTTGGCTAAGAAAAAAATTTTTTTTTATGAAATTATCCTAAGTGCAAAATTAGTAAATTTTGACCAAGTCCAAAAACTTTTCAATGAAATTATGCTAAGTACAAGATTACTGAATTTTGACCAAGTCCAAAAACTTTTCAATGAAATTATGCTAAGTACAAAATTACTGAATTTTGACCAAGTCCAAAAACTTTTCAATGAAATTATGCTAAGTACAAAATTAGTGAATTTATCCTGAGACAAAAGAAATAGAATCACTCTAAGTCCAGACGTGGAATATTTTGTCCAAGATGAAATTTCCTAACAGTTCATTCACAAAGCTACTCTAGAGATTGCCCTTAAATCAAAAGAAATAGAATCACTCTAAGTCCACTATTGGAATATTTTGACTAAGTGCAAATCTCGCTAAGTTAAGGATTTTAAAGTCATAAAGTATTAGAGTGTTAGAATTTATCCTTCACCAAAAGAAATAGAATCTCTCTAAGTCCAAAGGTGGAATATTTTGGCTAAGATAGAATTACCCTAAAACAAAATTTTCTTTTAAGTGTGGAGAATGAAATTTGTTAATTTAGTTAGAAAAATTGTAATTATTACAAGTCCAACTTTGGTAAATTTCCAACCAAGTTCACATTTTCATAAAAATTACTATAAGTTCAAAAATTCAAAATTTTCTCTGTAACAAAAGAAATAGAACGGTGCTAAGTCCAAAATATGGAATATTTTGCTCAGAGTATCAGGAAATCTTTGGAACTTTTGCTGATTGCATAAAGTAATTTGTTTACACTTATATCATTCCAACCGATCGATGTTGAGAATATCTTTGAGCCTTTGAATATTTTGTTTAACTCAAAATTTGTTAGGAGAAAATAGTTATTTTGATAAATCCGCATATAAATCAGAATTACATTAGGAATATAAGACCGATGCATGTATAAGTAAGTGCAAATCTCAGAAAATCGGTTCTAACGGTACCAAAGTATTAGTACACTTTAACTTGAGTTTAGATGCTACAAGTATGTAATAATCTTTTGGCCCTTTACTACGACTCAAGAGTACTAACTGCTTTCGGCATATTGTTTCAGAAACATGGCTCCAAAGACAATATGTATCCCAACTAACAGCTTTTCCCGTGTTCTATAAGATTTGCTCCTAAGTTTTCATTTAGTAAGACAATTCAAAATAGTCCTTTACAAATAGTATTTTGATAGCTTATAAATGAAAGGTTACTCCATGCTTGATTCCTAATAAGTTCTGGTTTGAGTATCAAAGATTCAAGTATTTCAACACTTAGAGAATTTCCGAAAAATAAAAATCATACCAAGTCCGAAGATTTATATATATACTCCGCCACCTAGCACAACTCCTAAATCTCAAAAATCTGACTAAGTCCGAAAATCAAAATTTTGCATATAGCTCGATCATAGATTATTCCAACCCAAGTGATTTACTAAAGAGAGGCGGACATGGAGGTGCCGGTGTGCTGGTATTCTCTAGGGCCTCTAGAGTGTCAACCAGTGCGAGTGTCCTTATAGGGCGGCGACCAATGGCCACAAATATGCTAGCATTCTCTAGGGCCTCTAGAGTGTCAGCTAGTGCAACTGCTCGTACACGAGGCTCTCAATTGCATTTGTGTCGTGCCTTTCAGTCCCTATCTCTTCAAACGCCTCATAGTCCTAACCTTGCTCTCAAATAGTTTCACAAGTTTTGGAAAATCCGATTTTGCCATAACTACAACTGTTCGATTTTGGTAAAAATACCTGCCTTAGGCGGTTCGGGTACGGTAAGGAAAAAAAAGAAAAAAAATTTTTATGAAGTAAAATTTTCCAAGATACAACCGGTAAGTTGCACCATTGTGTGTGCGAATGGGGCGTTTGTCCAGATTTAGGTATGGAGACCGCTCTTCTATGAGTACTACTAAAAACCTACTTTTACTGCAATACACATAGACATTCTCATCGTCGGTTCGTTTGTTTATAATGCTTAACCCTCTATTCCCACAAGTATAATACGAATTTGGTTGAGCTGGTGGAAGCTCAACAAAAGACCCACGCGAAGTATTATGCTGCTTTAATCTAAGAATAAATGGTTGGTTTTGATATTCGATCAGAATTATATAAGTATATTAAGTATTAAGGAAGGAAAATGTTTTTATAAAGTGTATTTATATTACAAGTGCATAAGTTAAGTATGAAAATATTTACAGGATAAGTGTTAAAATCATAAGTAGAGTAGGACAGAAATGTGCCCTGAGTCCCAAGCAGTGAATTGTGCTAAGTGTTAGAATTCTAACATAAGGCCTAAGCTCAATTCATGCTAAGTACTAAGGGTCCTAAATTTAAACTACAATGCATGCCAAACAACTAAGTCATTACCTTTTAAAGCCAGAAAGAGAAGTTGATGGTAGGAGAGTCAATAAATAACTAAATAAATTTAAGAGGTATATGCTATAACATTAGCTTTGGACCAGGATCTTAGTGTTTGTCTGTGCAATTAAATGTCTGTATGTTAATTTGTGACGTAAATCAGGCATGGTTGTAGGCATACATATTTGTACTGATTAGTTACATGGTTACTTTAACAATAAACATAATGTCTTTAATAAACATATAATATTAGCAAATCACATACAAATTACCATGAATAGGCTAGCGTTACCCATATATGGTGTCATATAGGTAGAGGTAGGCCTATGAATGCATAAAAGGATACAAATAATGCCTTGGGCCTAGCTAAAGTAATTGTGTCTTGTGCCTGAGCGCTACTGGATAATTGCGGGGCACACATCAATCAAATATTCATAATCTGCTCTATATAGTGTTAACTTTATATCAAGCATAGATAGATAGTTTGGATGCGAAGCATTTCTGTAAAAGTCTTATATGTACGTTCAAAGAATTTGAAAATTGAGGATCGCATCTCCAGACCAGAACGATAAGACTCATTATTTTACTATATGAAGAATAAATTCATTTTGTTATTTCATGTTGCTATTTTAATCATATTAAAGTATTAAATTTCTATCCATAAAACAGAAAATTTAAATTTATAATATAGTAAATTAATTTGATACTAGCAATACGTGCGTAATGTGGTCAGATATTAAACTAAAATTTAACAGTTAACTAAACATTTTAACCCTTTTAGGACGATAATTTGAAATAAAGAATATTAGGATCCTAAAATAATTTAAAGAAAGAAATCGTCAGGGAGAAGATAATGGAAGAATAGGGTTAATAGTCAGAAATCAGATAACCAAAAGAAAGTAAATAAAACATTGAATAGACCTAGCCAATAGCGAGATAATTATATCGAGCCCAACTCTAGTTGGGATATATCCTTTAATTAAATCTCTCTCTCTTTTCTATGTCTATGTTCTTCTTCGAAACTCCTCTATAATTCAAAAAGGTCCGTATGTTTCACTGTCTGAAACATTTATTGTAATTGGGTTTCTATGGGTGGATAATAATATATTTTGGTTTTAACCTAGGAGATGCGATCTTTGAATGGACATTCTTCAAGGAAGCAACATCTAATGGAGGTAAGTTTTTGTTAACAAATTTACTTTTAGAACATATCTGTCTGTCTAAAAGTTAGTCACGCTCTTTTGGTGTCTGTTTTTTTGGAGGACGTTCAAGCTTATATGTTTTGGGAGGGGAAAGAAGGAAGAATCTGAATTTTACCCCGGGAGTAAAATTTTCATGTGAGGGTCAATTACAATTGTTTATTGTCTTATATTACTAAACCAACAAGTTAAATAAGAATAAGTTAAATAATGATTGTATTTATTTTTAATTGCACATCTAAAGTTCTAAAGACAAACAAACAAACAAACTTATGAATACTGTCTTAGATTATGATGATCTAAGAGAATTTTTTCATAACAAAAGAAACCGCCTTTCTCTGATTTCAGACGAGTAAATGTTAATTCCCCATAGAGCAGACGGACATATTGAGTCATAGATTAGTTTTTTCTTTTTTCTTAAGGAATTATTTGGAGATTTTCCAACTACCACTGGATCTGGTAATAAATCATTGAAAACGTCATTCAGGTAATAATTAAAAATTGTTTTTCTTCAAAATTTATGACAAATCTTGAAACATGGGAAAGAAGGGTGGTGTAAGCTACACTGGTACCCAAAGTTTTATAATAATCTTATCTTATTCGTTTCCTCATCAACAATTTTGGTTATGTTTATTGAATTTTAATTATTTGCTTCAAACTAGTAGTGTTCAAACTTTTTAATCAAAAACTTTGATGGCTATTCTTTATTCTAGAAATTCCGCCGGCCCCACCAAATCTGTGAAGTTTCATGACCTGGAGGTTGAATCTATAAAGTATTCAGACTACAGACCATCCACAAGTCCAGATATGTACCCCCATAGAAATTATCTATAAAGTATTCAGACTATAGACCATCCACTAGTCCAGATATGTACCCCCACAGAAATTATCTATAAAGTATTCAGACTATAGACCATCCACTAGTCCAGATATGTACCCCCTCAGAAATTATCTTTAAATTATTCAGACTACAGACCATCCAAAAGTCCAGATATGTACCCCCACAGAAACTATCTTTAAATTTTAACTATGTTATTCATTATTTGATAAACCCTATTTGGGAGGGATAAGATACCCTTACCGCTTTCCCTACCTAACTCAACCCTTCCTCTCCTATAATTGTAAAATCTCTAACCCACCACAAGAATTAAAATATTTAGGAAGATGTATAAATTTATGAATTAAGTTGGTCATACTAGAAAAAATTTTTATTTAAAAAAAAATGCAGATAAAAAGTAGAATGAAACAAGATAAATCTTTGTATATTACTCTTTACTCCTTACTCCTAATTATTTTTAAATATTCTCAATAGCTATTTTTCTGTCCAAATTATTCAAATATGTTAAAGTTTAATAGTACAGTGAAAGTAATTTTGTAATAAAATAATTATTTAATTCAAAATTTTATTTTACTTATCTTTAACTTAAAGTTTCATTCTTTTTAAATCTTCAAAAAGATAAAGAAATTTATGTACAATGTACATGTTTTCAATTCGAAAATTGATACTTTTAAATGACATTTTTAAAATTATTATTTCTATTTTTACTTTTAAAAACAGTTGTCTTCTTAGAAATACAGAATTTTGTAGTTTAGACTTCATAAAGGCGTTTGACAGGTTCAATTACAATAACCCCTAAAATTTAATGGACTGTTAAGCTATATTCTATTTCATAAAGTAGCAAGCTTTTTTTGTCCTTAGCAAAGAATTTCACTAACCGCTGAACTGATATGGTTCTTTTTTGACACATTACAATCTTTCCCGATTTTGTATTACTTTTGCGGAACATGATTCCAGTTACGTCATATCTTTCTTTCCCGAAAAAGGGAAGGGGGTAAGAAAATCTCTTCAAAAGAGATGGGGAAAACCCCCCTTTCTTCCATCTTTTTTTTCTTCCCCCCTTCCCTTTTTCGGGAAAGAAAAATATGACGTAACGGGAATCATGTTCCGCTAAAGTAATACAAAATCGGGAAAGATTGTAATGTGTCTTCTTTTTCAATCTTAAGTGAAAATGAAAGACTTCTTTAGGGGCGTAGCCGCTAGTATATATATAAAGTAGCTTCGTTTAAATAGAAAAAATATTCTAAAAGTTTAAAGTTAAAAAAAAATATGCATGATTCATAATCAATCTGTGAATACAGCCATATGCAATTTTGTGTTTTTTCATGTAGGCAAATTATCAGTTATGTTTTTATTGTTAATCTAGTAAGAATTTGTTATGCTGTAGTATATTGCTTATAGTTGAATTATTATGTAATAAATTATTCTATTAAATAATTCTTTTTATAAAAATCTAGTTTATAACAAACATAGGTTTTATCAGGGAGAGATGGGAAATTGAATTGTAAATTACCTTCAATTACCTCGTACGGGCGGGATTGCAGTCAAGGACCTTTTCGACTTGATGTACTGTCCAGGTCCTGGTCCAGCAATCCAGGAGAACTAAGGATGACTGTTACGCACCCTTCTCTGTCCAAACACCCAAGGATATTAGGTTAAGTAACATCCTCCAGACAACCAACTCTCTGTGATGTACGACCTTTGTCTGAGAAGTCCCAACTGGGCATGGTAACGATTTGCGCCTGTTTTGGGCCAAGTTATTCCCCCTACTCTAACTATTTACGTCGCGCATCTGACATAGCAGCAGTAGGAACCATGTTTAACGTCTTTAGTTATGACGCGGTGTCGGCTCGAGATTCGAACCTATCACCTTTCCGACGACGAGCGGATGCGCTACGTGTTGAGTCAAGGTCGCGGGTTTTAAATTGTAAATAAGCCTGGCACCCAAAGTTTAATGATTACGATATATATATCGTTGGCTAAAAACTTTGGATACTTTAGTTCAATTTTGATTGGTCGGTTCGATACGAGTACTCTCCACACATTTCCACCAATTATCTTAATGTACTGGGGGTCAATTTAGTTTATCATAATTGGGTAATATGTATATAAATTTATCGTTCATTGAAGTAAGGACACACAAATGTAGAAAAGATTTGCAATTAATTAAAAAAAACTCGCAAATTTTAACATCTTATTTGTAAAAATACATTAACAGAAAAACATAAACAATAATAAAATACAAATAAATCAAAAGTTTGAAAAAAGGATTTAAAGCATAAAATACTTAAAAAGGGTTACATTCAAAAAAGGAGTACAATATTAAAGGTATACAGTATCAAGTATCAAGCCAGTCCTTGACCTTCATTCGACCACAACAATACAAATTTGATTGCTGCGCTTCTGATGGATATAATTATCCTAGTAGGATAGTTTAAAAGTAATTATAAAAAGGATATTTCCCTTAAAGTCCCAAGTAAAGCACAGGCCCATATTTATATTTTAAGATAAATTTTAAATGAGTGGATGGTGGGGTAGTTTTTTGTTTGTTTGTTTATTATTTAGGTCATGTTGGGTAAGGTTATAATAGGAACCCCCCCCCCCCCCTCTATTTTATCTTATTTTAGAAAAAGGGATTGGGGATCAGAGGTGGATTCTTAAAAAAAATTTGCCCCACTAATCGCTTAGTGGGGCAAAATTGTTTTCGTGAAAAATCCACCAAAATCACATTAAAAATCTACAAAAATTAAATAAAATCTTATGTTAATAACCCTTCTATGATTTTGTTTAATTTTTGTAGATTTTGATGTGATTTTGGAGGATTTTTCACGAAAACAATTTTGCCCCACTAAGCGATTAGTGGGGCAATTTTTTTTTAAGAATCCACCTCAGTACTCTATAGGCAATTTAATGGAAAGCACAGACAAAACATATCACAGATGACTTAATAGTTATTTATCGCATCGCATTATAAACAGCTTTCCACGGATATAAAAACTGGTTTTAACATTATTATTGTACATTTTCATATTCGTAGAACACTGGATATATTAAGATATGATACACGGTTTTTCAGTATGGATATTAATCGGTTTCAAAGCCATACTGGAAATAACTTTCTAGTTTTAGATCAATGTGATGATAAATTGGTGTGAAAGCAATACAATTTTTCTTTTTAAAATTAAAAAGGAAAATGGAGTGTCGTCTTCTAGAGGCCTCCAGGAGCAATAAAGCTAATTATAATGGATCATCTTGGCAGTGGAAGTTTCTTGATAATGTTTAGCAGCATAGTGTAGCCCTCTCCTAAGTTAGGATTATCAGCCAGAATTTCAACTCGAGTCTTCAGGGGCTCATTCTCGTGGAGATATTCATTGTCTCCCTAAATTATAAGTTAAAATAATAATTCTAAAAAGGAAAAAGAACATTTTATTTATTTTTGTTGTAAAGGATTTTAATGTACAAAATATAGTAAAAAATTAAGTTTTTTAGAGGTGATTCTTAGAGGGTGAAAGTCACTCCACTAAAATAGTTAAAAACCTTCCTTGGACCTATAAGAAGTCTCGCTACAAAGAAGGATAACCTAAACTCTGCGGTTAGCAAGATTCTTCGCTACAAACATACACAGATACCAAGTTACGTTTACATTAATTTATGATCCACTATTGATACAATAATGTAAAATGAGACGGAGATAAAATCCTATTTTAATATGGAGGGAGGAGACATTGAGCTCTTTATTTTACTAGTCCCCAAATTTTTATTATGACGTTTTCAAATTTGTTGGCTTAACAACTTTGAAAACTTTTTCATTGGTTGGTTGGTTTATTCCTTTATTCATTGACTTATTCCTTTAGATCCCTGGATTATAATAGAAGCATTGCCACAAATATATTTTACCGTCATGCCAGCCATAGCTTCTTCAAGATTATTAACACAGCTGGTTAGATCCTCGATTATGTTGCTTCCGTTCCCATTCTTCATCCCCTGAACAAATATTTTTTTGTAACTCCCTTTGTCTGTCAGTCCGTCAGTTCGTAACGGTATGAATGAGGTTTTCTTATCTAGTTTTTTGTTTAGGAATGAATATTTTTTACCCGAGGGAATAAATTATGGACCGATAGGTCATCATTTATTTACGAAATTTATATTTTCTTGGCTATTGTTAAAGATATATGACGAATTTGTTTAATAGATATTCTAATAATAAATTATCAACTTCCAACTTTGTTCGTATGTCTATCAATTGCGTTGTTATATTAGTAAATTTATTTCAATAAATGTGCTTTGCTACTTTTGAATGTTATTATCCTTGATAAGGTCATGATGAATCCTTGATTTTGCTCAACTTAGGGTTGTTTATATATTCGGATATTTGTTTACAAACTAAAAAAGTAAGAATACCTGTAAAATCATAATTAATTTAATCTTGACTGATTGGTACAACAATTTACTTCGAACCTATATCATATAAATATATCAATATTAATCTTAAAATATAAATTATTGAGGAATTATTTTCGGAAGCTAAAGATCTCGGAAATAGCAGATCTGAATTGGTGCTTTTCAAAGAAGCTTTACAATCATCTAAGGGTGGTGGAAAGCTACTTTCCTGACCTCCCTTGCCCTTCCTTAGAATCTAGGAACTAAGCAATTAGTATAGTACCTATGATAAAATAATTTGAGCTATTAAAAAGCTGGAATAAATATTGCCATAGGTTGCGTAGAAAAGATCAAATAATAAAGTAATATAATGTATGTAATATGTATGTCTTTCAGTTGGTTTGTACCGAAGGATCTCTCTCTAAACACTGAACTGATACGGTTCTCTTTTACAGGGTAGCTTTTCATAGGTCCTGGAGAGTTTAAAACTCTTTTGGGGAAGGACACTACTCCCAAGAGAAATCACCCCTAGAAAAAACCTCCCCATAATTTAGGTATAGAGTAGCTGTGCTACTTAAAAAGTACTTAATTATTCTAAAAAGTCTGATTGCTTAATTATGACCAAACTTTCAAAACTACGATTAAATTGGAATGAATATGCAAAAATCTCTTATGAATTAAATTTAATTAATTGGTATTTATATAACTGATCAACATGTTCAGTATATTCATAAATTGGAGAAAGTGGCTGTATAGTACTGATACCACCCCCCCCTTATTTGTGAAATAAATTGAAATAAGGAGGGGTGCCTAACCCTTGCGGGTCCAATACCTAGTGCCTAACAAAAAACAACGAAACCTGACCTTAAGTAAAAAAAATTTGGAAAAATATTCGACCTATTCCTGTAATTAAATTTATTTTAAAAATAAGGGACGTGAGGGTTTCTGTGCTCAAGAAGGAACTTTATAGGGAATCATATCATCCCTTGGTTAAATAAAGTAAAGTTGTATAAAATACCTTGGTGAAACCTGGATCAATTTTTTCCAGAACTTCTAAATAATCTTCTGTAAATTTAATCACTTCTCTAAAAAAATGAAAAAAATTAAGATTGAAAGATAGATAGATAGAAAATTGATAAAAGCTCATTCCCATATAAACAACCCCTTAAATAGTGGATGTAAATATTCATTTATTTCCCTGGTATCTCATTTATATCCCTGGTATGATTTTAGAAGATTTTTAATTTTTTTTGGAAGATTTTAGAATTTTTATTAATTACTAAAAGAAAGAAAAATTATACCAGGGAAATAAATGAAATTTAAAAACCAAAATTAAACCACATTTTACTAGCATAAAAATGAGTTTTTTGTTTAAATGAGAATGATATTCCTGTCCAGTTTTTTGTTTAGGAATGAATATTTCTTACCCTCGTGAATAAATGATGACCTATTGGTCCATCATTCATTCCCTCGGGTAAGAGATATTTTTCCTAAACAAAAAACTGGACAGGAATACCCCATTCACAAGTTGATAACCTTAAAAAGAATTAGCTCACAAAATATACTTATATACAGCTCACAAGTTTTAAAAACACTTTTATCTTTTTCGATGTAAATATATTCAACGCTAATAAAGCTGATATAAAACTTTTTCGATTAAGTTGAAAATTATTAAGTTTGTTTGGCCTTTGAAGGACTCTAGAAAATTTTTAACGAATAAAAGGTATAAGGATAATATAATTTTTATATTTTCCCATAACAATTTAAAGAAATATTTGAAAATAGTTTGTCTTAAAAGTCATCTATTCGGTGGATTCGTCCAAAACATCCAAGGATTAGTAGAAAGGTTAGAAAGAAGGCATTAATATAGCTTAAATCCGTCCCAAGACTTAAATCTTTAAACATAATGGCCTACATAAACAATCCCGAAACCTATGAAATGCTCTCCTAAAATGGAGAATTCAATCGGAAATTATATAAATCTTAAGCTAAAGTCTCAAAAAACCCTACTTCTTTATAAAATAGGATACATTTCAAATTAAAATGTCATTACAAAATCCTCTGTTCCCTGAAAATTTGACAAAACTTTGCCTTTTAAAATGCATTAAAGTTTAGTTTACAAGTTTGAAAAAAAATTCAATATCAATTTTGATAGAAACATAATATTGTATTTCATACATATATTTGGATGTTATTAAATGCATTTATTCAAACTTTCAGATACTAAAATGAACTTAAATATAAATTTTTTTTTCTCGCTTATCACTGAAGTAATTTACATGTAGATTTAAGGGAAGATTTGAGCTATTTATAGATTTAAGTCCTGGGATAATTTTCTGCCTCTCTTATTAGTTAGCTTAAAATTTTTGGGTAATTTTAATAAATCTTTATTGGTTGGCTCAAACTATAGTTTCCTAACTTTTGAAAGAATTACTTTAATAGGAATATTTCTGTTTGTATATTATTGGGGACATTCATCAATATGCCTTATCCCTGAAAATGAGAGCATACGAGCTCTCCTAGTGCAAAAGAAACCATTAAAGTATTCAACTGTTATCCATATGTGTATAATATAAATGTTTTTAAATGCATAAATACAAAAGTTTTTAAATATGATATTGTTTTGCATCTTTAAGAGGGCAAATTTAGTCAAATATAAACTAATGGGCTTTTGAAACTCCTATTTTAATTTGAGGGTTAGATTTTTAACATTCTTGAAAAAAGATAAACATTGCAATGATTAAATTAAAAACAAAAATATTTAAAAATAATTTTACTTTTTAATATAGCCCCAGAAAAAAGACATCCAACGCGACGGGTTGAAAACCATCCCAAAAGTTTTAAAAATTAATTTAATTTTATCTGTCACTCACGTAAAAAATATTACCTCCTAACTGTGGGGGGGGGGGGGGGGTTGCACTTTAAGTTCCCCCCCCCTCCCTGAAAAACTTTTAAATCACCTGAAAGAAAATCTTAATTGACCTCTTGATACAGTTTTGTACTTACTTGCTTCTATCAGTATTATTAGATGGGTCTAGAACCTAAACTACTCTCTAGATACAAGCTTGTACTTACTTGCTTCTATCAGTATTATTAGATTGGTCTAGAACTTGAGCTACTCTCTAGATACAAGCTTGTACTTACTTGCTTCTATCAGTATTATTAGATGGGTCTAGAACCTAAACTACTCTCTAGATACAAGCTACAACTTACTTGCTTCTATCAGTATTATTAGTTGGGTCTAGAACCTGAGCTACTCTCTAGATACAAGCTTGTACTTACTTGCTTCTATCAGTATTATTAGATGGGTCTAGAACCTTAACTACTCTCTAGATACAAGCTTGAACTTACTTGCTTCTATCAGTATTATTAGATGGGTCTAGAACTTGAGCTACTCTCTAGATACAAGCTTGTACTTACTTGCTTCTATCAGTATTATTAGATGGGTCTAGAACTTGAGCTACTATCTAGATACAAGCTTGTACTTACTTGCTCCTATCAGTATTATTAGATGGGTCTAGAACTTGAGCTACTATCTAGATACAAGCTTGTACTTACTTGCTCCTATCAGTATTATTAGATGGGTCTAGAACTTGAGCCCCCTCTAGATACAAGCTTGTACTTACTTGCTTCTATCAGTATTATTAGATGGGTCTAGAACTTGAGCTACTATCTAGATACAAGCTTGTACTTACTTGCTTCTATCAGTATTATTAGATGGGTCTAGAACTTGAGCTACTATCTAGATACAAGCTTGTACTTACTTGCTCCTATCAGTATTATTAGATGGGTCTAGAACTTGAGCTACTATCTAGATACAAGCTTGTACTTACTTGCTTCTATCAGTATTATTAGATGGGTCTAGAACTTGAGCTACTATCTAGATACAAGCTTGTACTTACTTGCTCCTATCAGTATTATTAGATGGGTCTAGAACTTGAGCTACTATCTAGATACAAGCTTGTACTTACTTGCTCCTATCAGTATTATTAGATGGGTCTAGAACCTGAGCTACTATCTAGTTACAAGCTTGTACTTACTTGCTCCTATCAGTATTATTAGATGGGTCTAGAACTTGAGCCCCCTCTAGATACAGGCCTAGCAAGGCTCTTCTTACTAAATATAAAACAATTCTGTACAATTATATCATCAAATATAAATATTAAGGATGCAACATTTATAGTAAGTGAAGCAAAAAAATCAAAGGAAGGGGACATTGGGTAGTAAATTACACTGATACCCAAAGTTTTATAACCATCTTATGCGTTTACTCAAAAACTATGGGAACTTTTATTAAATTTTGATTGATAGGTTCCAAACAAGTAGTGGCCAAACTTTTTTATTATTGTCAATTGTCTTATCCCTTAAAATCTGTAATCAACCTCTTCCTATTTTTCATGCTTTGTTATAGTCAAACTACACAAATTGTACAAATAAATTACAAAATATTACCTCTGAGTGTAAGTGCATGATTTACATGGAGAATATTCTTACAAACCTTCAGAAATGATTCCAGCTTTCTAAACAAATATATCTTTATTTTTTTATGCCAAACTGTTCTTATTTATGGACCATATGCGAATTGCGAAGTTATGTATTCTTTTAAGACAAGAATAAAAAGTTTAATTTGGGCATGGTGGTTGTTTTTATGAGTTAAAAAGTGAAACTGTTAAGAAAAAAAGCGGCGATATTTTTTTGCCATTTCACTAATTTTGAATCATTTTTCAAGATATCTAATTTTACTCTTTCTTATCCTAGCTGTTTAAAGTCATAAAACATAATATACTATACGCTAAGTAGATAAAAACACAGTTTTCACAAAAATTGTTTCATGAACCTTGGTCTTTAGTTCCTGATATCAAGAAATGTATTGACAAACACTCTTATATAACAACTTACTTTGGTGTTTCTCTCTAAGTGCCTATAGATCACTGATCCACTAACAGTAGAAAATTAAAATCAATTGAAAATAAAACAGGGATGTTGTTTTTGAATTGTTTCTTTTTACATTAGGGTAAGGGTGGAAGCAGCAAATAATGCCTAATAAAAAATGACGCCATACCATACAAATGACCAATGATAGGTCAGTTTATATTTTACCATTGGTCAATTACAATGTATACTGGCATTTCATTGGTCTTTGTATTGTATTTTTAATTAGGCACTATTTGCTTAGGGTGCCTTTAAGGGATTTGTATTAGAAAAAAATACGCCCCCTTAAATATTTCCAAAACAAGGGTGACTTTCAGTGCTCGACAGGAACTAAGTGGGAAAGATCCTTATTTCTTTTATCTCGTCTCCCCATCCTACTTTTTCCTATCTTCAATACCAAATCTAACTTTTGTTCTTTGTACAACACAGCAAAAAATCTTCACATTAAAAGCGAAGTTTTTTAAGACATAGGCCTGTGTGTTTTAATTGATTTATCATACAATAGTAATGTTAAAGTATAATATATCCAAATACGTAAACTATCTTAATTTGATTGAAATTAAAACCCTGCATCCTATATGACTTAACCTATCCTAAAGTAAAATACAAATGTACGAAAAACTACCTTCAGAATTATATATTACTTTTCTTGAATATTAAAGGCACTACTTTTTTATAATTGATAGTTGCTCTTTATTTAAACGATCAATCCTTGTTTTAAATAAAATATAATGCAAAGGGAACAAAGAACTTTATTTTATATTGGCTTTTTGTGTTTTTGGTTAGGTAATGTAAAGATTTAGAGATATCTGCAGGGTTTGAAACAAACAAGGTTAAAATACCTTACAGTTCTACATAAACATCTTAACTTTGAAACAAGGATGACAATGTTAAGTAGCATACAAATTGTTAAATAACAGATGTTCAGTCAACAAACAAAAGTATTTATATAGCAAATCACTAAACATATATAATTACATGTCTTTTGTAGCATGACTGATAGACCGACGGACAAAGAAAATTATGCACTAGATGCCGATTTTGGTACAGGGAATATTCACTAAAAATTTCAACTACATATCTTCAATAACAACTGAAAAATTCACGTTTCTTAGAGGCAGACAGACGGACGGACAGACATATCAAATGATAGGGCAGCTTCGCTTGTAAAAAGAAAACTAACTTGAGATCATTGCCTTGTACTTTTTGGTAAGCACTAGAAACTTTTTTAATTACTGCCTCCACCTTCTCTTCAGACATTGAGTATTCACAGTTCGCGCACCTACACATGAAAAAAAAAGAATAAGAAAGTATAATTCAGAAACTTTTAAAATCACTGCCTCCACCTTCTCTTCAGACATCGAGTATTCACAGTTCGCGCACCTACACATTAAAAAAAAGAATAAGAAAGTGTAATACAGAAACTTTTAAAATTACTGCCTCCACCTTCTCTTCAGACATTTAGTATTCACAGTTCGCGCATCTACACATGAAAAAAAAGAATAAGAAAGTATAATACAGAAACTTTTTAAAATCACTGCCTCAACTTTTTCCTCAGAAATCGAATATTCACAGTTCGTGCATCTACACATGAAAAAAAAGAATAAGAAAGTGTAATACAGAAACTTTTAAAATCACTGCCTCAACTTTTTCCTTAGACGTCGAATATTCACAGTTCGTGCACCTACACAGGAAAAAAAAAGAATAAGAAAGTGTAATACAGAACGAATTAATATATATGTAGAAGATAGCAACCATCTCTTCAGACATCAAATATTCACAATTCGCGCATCTACAAAAAATAAATAAAAAGAAAGATAAAGTATAATACAGAAAGAGTTGATACTGCAGTTCTTAATAGGCGCTTTGAGAGAGTGCACCTTCCATTTCTTTTCTTTTCTAAAACTAAAATTACTTTTCCTAGCTCCAAACAAATATAATAGGCAGCCCTATTTGTTCTCCCTTGTAGTCTAAGAACTTTTTTGGGAAGTGTCAGTACACAATAGGCACTAAGAGGGAAAGTCCTACCACATATTTCTTTTCCAAAACCAAAATTACGAATATGACTGGTAGTTCTTGACACAATACAATCTGTCCCGATTTTGTATTACTTTTGCGGAACATTTTTCCAGTTACGTCATATTTTTCTTTCCCGAAAAAGGGAAGGGGGGAAGAAAATATCTTTAAAAGTGATGGGGAAAACCCCCTTTACTCCCATCTCTTTTTTCTTCCCCCTTCCTTTTTTTTTCTTCCCCCCTTCCCTTTTTTTTCTTTCCCCCTTCCCTTTTTCGGGAAAGAAAAATATGACGTAACTGGAAAAATGTTCCGCAAAAGTAATACAAAATCGGGACAGATTGTATTGTGTCGTAGTTCTTTGGTAGTATAATATGTACTGGTAGTAAAACAGGATCAGTGCTACATAATCAGTTTAAGGGAAAGCACCTCCTGTTCATTTTTAAAAATTTGCTTACCTCAAAACAAACTCCTCTTTTTATCTATCACAGATTAAATCCTTTTTTTGAGGTGGGGGGAGGTCAGGGCTTGATAGACACTTTGAGGGAATGCACTAAAATTACTTTGGTTACCTCCAAACAAATATAACTGGCAGTTCTTTTTGTTCACCCTCATAGACTAAGTTTTCTTGTTCAGGCAGCAGATATCCAGCTTTACATTTCTGACACTACTCATACAGATTTAATGACTTTACAATATCAGTAAAGTTCTATAGGAGGGTTTAGGGGTTTGTCATACACCCCTTTAAATTAAAATTGGAAAGAACCTGCATCATACTAGACACGATTAAATTGGTACCTATTGCTGCAATGTCAGACACATGATATCAATAGTAAGATTAGTGGGGATTCCTTGACATAGGACGTGCAATCAAAAGGTTTGTTGTCTGCTGGGTGTTACTTTCCATGAAAACTCAGGTATTCGGACAGGGAAGTTAATGTTGGACCTCATGCTTTAAAGGTATTTAAATCCAGGCCTTAAAAACAAGTTAATTATAAAAATATTATTGACATCAATGTATCATTGGTTGACAGAATGTATAAAATGTATTGAATACAGACATAAGAAGTAGAGGAGGCAACTGGACAAATTATCTTAAAATCAACCATGAGACGTCATAAAAATGAGTGAGATGAGAAAAGAAGTTAGAAAGAAATCCCCTAAAAAAGAGATGAATAATCCCTCATTTTTATGACGTCACATGGCTGATTTTTGATACACTTTGTCCAGTTACTAAAGCAGGCCCGAAATTTCAATCAAAGCTTAGCCCAAATGCCATACTATTATTATCTAGTATTTGACTTAAAAATCATTAAATTTCCCTTAATAGCAGACAAAAATGTTTCATTCTCCTTGGAATCTATACACATAGGACAGGAGCAGTTAAAGTTCCAGGCTTCCCTGAAAAGCAAAAGTATATAAATAGTCATAATTATATAACAGTAACAGGAAGTCTATCTGTGTGTCTGCAGTTTAGGATCTCGCTAACCGCTCGACCGTTCTGGTTTTTTTACAGGGAAGGTCTAAAGAAGGTCTATAACTATTTGGAGGGAGGATGCATATAGAAAAATATGACATACCTTATTTTTTTACATCTTTTTTTGAATCTCCTTCCTCCAATCACCCCTTAAAGCCTCTAAGGGTCTAGAACTAGTGATTTAAATAACTCACCACATAAATTTCTTTCTCTCATTCATAGGGATAAGAAAGTTATCAGAATATCTAACATTAATTTCCTCGCCTCTGAAATAATAATTAAAACACAATAGAATAAATATAATACATAGAAATAGATTTAAATTCCTAGATACGCTGTCCAATTTACTCAGTGGGGATCTAGATACACTATATCTATTACTATAATATTTCTATTCTAAGTGGGTATTACTAGATTTTTTTCTAGTTTACATCAAATTTAAAATAGATACTTGTACTCTGAAGTTATTTAAAGAAGGTGAATCAACTATTTTTTTTATAGCTAGCCGGTTCTTTTAGTAAGTAGTAGATGTAAAATTTTTCATAGAATTCAGATATGCAATCGGTTTTTTTGTAGACCTCTTATTTTTTAAGTAATTTAAGTTTTAAAAAAAAAAAATTAAGTCGATTTTAAGGTACTAAAATGCAACAAAAAAAAGAAAGAAAATGGTCATTATGAACAAAAATAGTAAGATCTTTAATTTGACACCTTACTTTTTCAATTCTGTCAGGTAATTATTGAAAAAATCGATTTTTTTAAACCCACGAGAATAAAAACTTTGAACTTAATTTTATTATTTCACAAATAAAAAAATATGGGTTCATATATACCATTAGAATCAGAAAAATATTACGAATCCATTGTAAGCAAAATTGAAAAAAAAAGTTTACAATATAGTATATATGTGGTATTCGGCAACCGTGAGCCATGCCTATGGCACCCCTGATCTAGGGTTCGGTGGAGGGTCAATGGCCCTCCCCCGAGTCCTGGGGAAGGGGTCTAGCGACCCCCTCCCTATGCTTAAAATTAATGATTGAATCTGTCATGTTTATTATGGTTAACTGTATTCTTAATTCTCCCCCACCCTTTTCAGGGATGGGGGATCATTATTGCCCAAACTGACCATTGTATATGTATTATGATGCTTTTATGTTATGATTATTTATTCCTATCCATGTAATTATTGTTTGTTGTATATAACTTCAGTATCTTTTAAACCTTCAATAAAGTGACAACTGAAATAGATGTTGATCATTATCTAGTGAATGCTAGAGAAGCGTAGCTTCTCTATAGTAAGGTGTCCACGTCTGTTACACTGCCGTAATCTAATTGAACTCCGGTGTCTGCCATTTATCCTCGGCGGATACCACAACTTTGGTGACAGCTGTGTGAGATTACGGCGAACCACAAGTGTAGAGCAGACGCGCATCTGAGGCTAAGGTACTCCCAGCAGTGAATCTGGCAAAACTGACGCAAGCAACCTGAATTACCCACCCTGGACAGCAAAGTTTAACTCTGCATCCGGCAGTTGTGGAAGCGAGACAGCGAAATTTGACGAATAACCGCGAGCAGCGCTGATATCTAACGGAGAATTGAGCGCCAAAAGGGCTGAAACAGGCCTGCGGACCGGCTGAAACAAGCCAAATAAGTGTAAACGGCTGGAAATAGGCCAACTTTACTGCAAGAAATAGCAGGATCCGAACCAGTGGCGCTAGCAGGACGGGACATTCCCTGCCGCCATCAGCCGGATTTGGATCAGCGGCGCTAGCAGGACGGGACATTCCCTGCCGCCAATAGGCTGAAACATGCCACATAGCTGCAAGCTGCGAGCTAACATACGAGTGTAGTGCACCAGAACAGAGAAAAACTACGTCAACTCCAAGTATCCTGAGAGGCTACAACGCAGCCACCCATCTAGAAAAACAGATATTATGTTACATTGCAGGGATTACCACCCTGGTGTGATGGCTAAACAATAGATTTATGAGCAAAGCTTGGCAAACAAATTGTTGTGTTGTGATAAATCTAAGAATAGAACAGGCTTGGATTTATTGTGTATTGTGATAACAGCTAAAAATAGAACAGAGTTGGTAAACAAATCTGTTATGCAATTGTGATAAGGACAAAAATAGAAGCTAGATGTAATATAATAAAGACCCTGATATACAATCAAAACATCTCAAGCCCACAGCACAACAACAATACACCCCTTATTCCAAGGGAAAGGGAGGAGCCCCTCTCCATTGAAGGCAAATACAATCAGGGTGATATAATAGATAAGCCTAGGATTAAGAAGAAAAGGCACTATTATACCAGCACACAGTTACCTCCCTCCCTCACAGGGGAAACGGACGGAGTTACCCCCGTCCCCTCACGCGCTTCCCCCCTTCCTACCCACACTAGACTAAGTCCGTCTGTAGTGTGGGGCTAGCGATCGGACACACAGAGCGCCATTCACGGGTAGCGCAACAGAGTGCGGAAAATATCATAAATCCAACGGACGAAGCGGACCAATGAGAGAGCGAGTTGAGGGGTGAGAGCGCGTTTTCCCCGTGTGCGCGGATTTGACGGTGCGGACGCGCGTTGCAAGGACAGGAGATTTCACGCACACACACACACACCGGAGCGGAGCTACTCCATAGCATTTAACAGTTCCTGACAGCAGTTCAGACCCTCAACATCTATCTACCCCTACCAGCCTACCCTACAACCTCAGCACCTAACTAGTGATAAGTACAGCTAAATTATATCTTTGCAACTAAACTACCAACCTAGTGATACAAACAGTGTTGGCTGTTAGGCTAGAAAGCCTCAAGTGACAAACCATTCATTTTAGTACTGTATAACTTTGTGCCCGCCGTTGAACCGTTGACCCAATGGACCAGCAGCAAGCCCCAGGAGGTGACCAAGCCCCAGGATGGCTCCAGGATGACCCTCAGCCGGCCCCAGCCGAGTACCGCAAGCTGATGCTGAGCAATCTGCCGGAGTATAGAGGGCCGCCCAAGCAATCCTGGTCGGCACATATCCGCAGACTCGAGATGTCATGGGCGGCTTACCGCGTGCCACCTCATGATTCCCTCAACCGCCGCAACGCCCTCCTACTGTCACTGGTAGGGCAAGCGGCGGAAATGGCGTCCCATCTGTTTGGCGAGGCAGGCCAAGCCTTGACCTACGAACAGGTCAAGGTCGAGTGTGAATTGCTATTTCGCCCTGCTTTTGAATCCCAAACGCTTAAACAAGCGTTTAGGGATTACAAGCAACACTCGACAGAACCTATACAAGCGTACATATCAACTAAGTGCGCCTTGTATAGGGACGCCTACAACCATGAGGATCTTGAGTTGTTGGTGGACGAATTAAATCGTGGAATTTGTAACGCCAATGTAAAACGCCTCATGATGAACCATGAAATTACGAGTGTACCTGAGTACACTCGTAAGGCCATGTTCACCGTCACCATGGTTACTAAGCAACTGAAGGAAGGTGTATGCTTAGTGGACTCGACCGAAGGGCTGACTGGATCTGCTTGCATTCAGTTGCCCCAATATGACGAGTCAGAGCCAATGGAGATTGGCTCCTTGGCTCCGGGTCTCCACCAGATGGGGAAGGTCGCTCCAGATGACAAGGTCCCAGGTCGCTGCTTCCGCTGCCAGGGGAGAGGCCACCGAGCTCGAGACTGCCCAACGCCTGTGGAAGTTAGCCTAGAGGAGAGACGCACCCAGCCACGCCGTGACCGTTCTGCCAAGTGTGAGCGTTGCCACTATGACGGTCACACGGCGGCTGACTGTAGAGCTGACTGGGCCCAGGTAGCCAGCCGCAGGCGCACCGCCGACAAGGGTGCCCCTCCAGGGAAGCCCAGCAGAGTGGCCCACATGGAAGGGAGCGCGCCCCCAGCACCACAACAGCAAGCAGCCGCCCCCAGAGCTGCGGACCGAGCCGATGGGATGCCGCAGTTTGGGACTGTCCCAGCTAGGATCAACGTACTGGGCGGCGCGGCTGAACCCAACCGGGTTGGCCTAGGCTTCAGTCTTAACCATCTGGGGCCAGAGCTGATACAATCCAACAACATAGCCGAGCCAGAGGTGCTGAGGCCCCAGCCTTTTAGCCTCAACATGATGGAACCTGCCCGACTGAGCCTACCCAGCAAGAGTGGAGGGGCGCTGCCCAGCGTCCCTGAGACGGTGTATGGGGAGGCCCTGGCAGCCGCCGAACGAGAGAGGCAGGAGGTGCTAGCCAGCGCCTCTGCATCGATGTATGGGACGCCACCCGGCGTCGCCACCTGGGATGATGGGGGGGTGCTATCCAGCGCCTCCCACCTGGTGCCTGGGGCGACAACCGTCGCCGCCACCGAGATACCTGGATCCTGGAACGAGCCAGCCTCCAACCTGATGTCTGGGGCGACAACCGTCGCCGCAACGGAGAGACCTGAGTCCTGGAACGAGCCAGCGGTCCCAGAGGAAGGGGTGACACCCGTCACCCCCAGTCAGCCAGCGCCACCAGCCTGTAGGGAGAGCCCAGCTACATGCCATCCAGAGCCCCCTGCCAGCCAGAGGAACCCAGCTGCTCAACATCAGGATAAGTTGAATTTGTTAAATGTGTTGTATCCAAGATATTGTAAAAACCCAGCCTTGCCTGTGCCCCCTGCACCAGAGGCTGGGGAGATTGAAATTCGGGAAAATAAGGACTTGCCTGTGCCACATGCACCTGAGTTCCTAGGGCAGGGGAGGGAAGTGAGTAAGGGCGAGCCTGTGCCACATGCACTTCAGCCCCATGCCACTGGGCATGCTTTGGACAAGGGAAGGGAGCACTTGGGGCTAGGGGAGCCGACACCCAGGCAAGTGCCAGTCGCTTGCCAGTCTGTCATTGGGGAGGGTATCGGGGTGCCTCGGCCGCATACAGATAACGCTCAATGGAAACTTGTATCTAGCCAGGAGCAGCCCAGCCGTGTCCAGTCCCAAGAAGCAGCCGTGACCAGAGCTGAAGATCCCCAGCCGCGTGTACGAGGAAGATGGTTGCCTGGAAGCCTCTCCCATTGGTGGATGGTCCTGTGGGGCCTCCTGCTGGCAGCCGTGTGGCCTACAACCAGCTACGTCCTGGTGGGATGGGACTGTGCCAACCCCACCCATGTCACATCCTACAATAAAGAAAAGATGTGTAACACGGAGCCCCTACACCAGGAGGTGCCCCTGGGCCATGAAGTACACGTCCTGCAGCAAGTCAAGGTGAGGGAAACCACCGGGTACAGTTGTCAGCTCACCGTGTCCCAGTGGACATTCAGGTGTGGAGTATGGGGTCACCTCAAGGTGACCTCGGTCCCCACCCTCATGAGGCCAACCAAGATAGACCCAGAAGCGTGCCGAGACCTGGCCAGGAACCGAGTCTACACGTTGCCAGGCAAGACCCAGCCACTGACGTTCCAGCTGAACCATCCCCTGTTCTTCACCATCGATATGGTGGGCGCCCTCGTCAACAGCCCCGAGGGGGTGGGTTGTGAAGGGGAGGACGTCCACTTCGAGGGCCAGCTATACCGCAACGAATTAGTGCTCCAGGAGCGACGGCTGCTGGTCAAGGAGGAGACCTATGTGGTGGAGGATGGACGGGTGGAGTCCCAGTCTGACCACCTGACCCTAGAGTGTCCCCATTCTGAGCTGTCCTGCATCACTGGGGAAGCAACCTACGTGTGGGACCACCTGGGAAGAGATTGCCCCTTGAGGCTGATCCGCAGCCTCCAGCCCAGCCTGGTGATGGATGCCTATCTGGTTGACCATCAGGCCCAGTTTTTCATCAACATGACCAACCCTACCTCGATTGTGAACTGCGACTTCGAGGCCCATGCCACAAACCATCCAGCGTTGTTCGTGGAAGCTGACCCAGCCGCGGCTGCGCTGCCCAGAGTGTCGGCCAGGGATGTTGACGTTCCCCTTCAAGCACAGATACATGCAGGTTATATTGGGTTTACCCTGGAAACGCGCATGAAAAGCACCGCAGCAGAAGAAGTAGCGGCCAACTGCTGGAAGCTCCAGCAACTAGACCCGGCCCACCCGGTGCGTGTCCAGGGGAGCACGTTCTCGGTACTGAGGGGAGACATCCTGCTGCAGCTGACCTGCCAACGTCATAAATACGTTGTCCGCGAACACAAGGAGTGTTGGGACAAAGTGCCAGTAGAGCCCACAGGTTTTGTAGACGCTGTGACACGGGTATATAGTGAACACGCCACCAAGATACCCTGCTCCTCCACCTACCCCCTGACTGTGCACGCGGAGGAAGGCTGGATAGAGTTAACCCCCGCTCCCAAGAAAAGGCCACCCCCGCTGGATACGCCTAAGCAATTGTTGACAGAACCCTTAGATGACTTCAGTTCAGGTGGCTTGTATTCGCAGGCTGAGTTGAACGACTGGCAACAACTGCTGGCGTTCCCAGCATACAAGAGTGCCATGCTGACCGGCCTATCCTATGGCTCCTGCGTTCAGCAAGGCAGCTGTTCGGCCACAGGAGACCATGGGATAGTGTCCTACAACATTGACCGACTGGCGGAGGAAGGAGAGGCAGCCCTGGATGTCTGGGCTGGATTTAGACAAGCCATCCACGAGTGGGGAGATGGCGCAGCCATACTGTGTTTGCTGTTGTTGATCCTCAAACTGCTGGGGGACCTAACCATCATTTCTCTGGCAGCAGCACAAGGAGGAGTCCGGGCAGCCCTGAATGCGATATCACAAGTGTTCCTGTACCATCCAGCTTTGTATAGGAAAGCGCTGGCTAGAGCCAGGCTCAACCATGCCAAGTCCCGGGACTTTTCAGTGGACTGGGATGCCATTCCCATCGGCAGGGAAGCAGCCGAGGAAATGGTGTCTATGAAATCAACTGACAGCGGGCATGACCGCCCAGGTAGGCCAGGACCGCCCTCTGGCCGACCCCGCGGCCCCTCAGGAGGACAGGCCGCTGCTCAGACGATTAACCTGGCAGCCAGCGCCCCAGCCGCTGCCAACAACAACCAGCAGGCCCCACTGCTGACCGTTCCAGCAACAACTGTGCCACCAGCAAACCTGATACCTGCCGGCGCTGACCAACGTGTCCAACCCAAGCCAGCCTCTGCCTTCTACCCCACATTGGGGGCCCATCAACCCTAAGAAGACACTCACCACTAGGATTCCATTGAATCATTATCGTTTGTATATATATATTAGCCCTAAGGAGCGGACCAAAGGCCTCAACCACTGTCGGAAGTCTGGTAGGGAAATCATCTCCCAGCCTTCCGAGGGGAGAGTTGTGGTATTCGGCAACCGTGAGCCATGCCTATGGCACCCCTGATCTAGGGTTCGGTGGAGGGTCAATGGCCCTCCCCCGAGTCCTGGGGAAGGGGTCTAGCGACCCCCTCCCTATGCTTAAAATTAATGATTGAATCTGTCATGTTTATTATGGTTAACTGTATTCTTAATTCTCCCCCACCCTTTTCAGGGATGGGGGATCATTATTGCCCAAACTGACCATTGTATATGTATTATGATGCTTTTATGTTATGATTATTTATTCCTATCCATGTAATTATTGTTTGTTGTATATAACTTCAGTATCTTTTAAACCTTCAATAAAGTGACAACTGAAATAGATGTTGATCATTATCTAGTGAATGCTAGAGAAGCGTAGCTTCTCTATAGTAAGGTGTCCACGTCTGTTACACTGCCGTAATCTAATTGAACTCCGGTGTCTGCCATTTATCCTCGGCGGATACCACATATAAACTACAATAAAAGGAATTATATGAAAATATCATATTATGTTGTACAGGCAACGTCTTAATTCTTCAATTGAGTATAAAAATGGGAAGGGGGTAAAGAGGGGGTAAAGAGGGGGTAAAAAAGGGAAGACAATAGTGTTGTCTGAACAAAAAAAATAATTGGCCATTTCTGTAATTTTTTAATTTTTTAATTTTTTTCAATTTTGCTTACAATGGATTCGTAATATTTTTCTGATTCTAATGGTATATATGAACCCATGTTTTTTATGTCTGTTTGAGAAAATATTTAGGTCTAAAGTTTTTATTATACCGAGGTTAAAAAAATAGATTTTTTCAATAATTACTCAACAGAATTTTAAAAGTAAGGTGTCAAATTAAAGATCTTACTATTTTTGTTCTTACTGACCATTTTCTTCTTTTATTTTGTTGCGTTTTAGTACCTTAAAACCGACTTAATTATTTTTTTTAAAAACTTAAATTACTTAAAAAATAAGAGGTCTACAAAAAAACCGATTGCATATTTGAATTCTATGAAAAATTTTACATCTACTACTTACTAAAAGAACCGGCTAGCTATAAAAAAAAAGTTGATACAACTTCTTTTCTAGACTTTTAATGTTGTTTAAATTGATATTATATGCAAGGGCTACACGTGGTTATAAAAACTACTAAACACTGGAATTTTCATGTTTTCAAAATTTTTTTGAAGCAGCTTTTAGTGCTTAATAAAAAATAACGTTATTAAATACAAAAGACCAATGATAGTCCAGTATTCATTTTAACATTGGTCAATTACAATGTATACTGGCCTATCATTGATCATTTGTATTGTATGACGTCATTTCTTATTAGGCTCTATAAGCAGCTTAATTTTTTTAATGACGTCAAAAATACAAAAGATCAATGATAGGCCAGTATTTATTTCAACATTGGTCAATTCCAATATAATGGCCTACCATTGGTCATTTGTATTGTATAACGTCATTTCTTATTGGGCACTATGAGCAGCTTTTTTTTGCTACTGTTAAAACACAAAATTTAAATAACTTTTCAATGAAATTAGCAAAGTTAATGAAGTTATCTAACTACATCTTAAAACTACGTTTTAGATAATCTTTTATCTATAGCCTACATTTTAAAGCAAAACTTACCTGACTAGAAATAATTTAATTGAAATGAAATGTTAAAAAGGATGCAAAATTCATGAAAATTGTTCTTGTAGCGAATTTAAAAACACCTTCATTAATATTAAACAGCTTTTAAACCTGTAATTATATAATAGAAATTATCCTTTAATGGAATTAAATAATGATTCTAACTAAATAACAAGGGATCTCAAGGTATAAGTCAATGAATGATTATATTGATGTGCACTAGGATATATAAGTTGGAAAGAATTTTAATGTTAGAAGGAAATTTGAAATCTACATAAAATTTTAAGGATCTTTTTATAAAATTCGTTTTTTTTGTATAATTATTTGTCTAAAAGCGGAAATACAATTTAAGTTCATAAATTTTGACCAATAGGATTGGTGGATTGGAAACTACCTGCGCTCTAATTGGTTGAATGATGTGCGACTATTAAGCTTCTCCTATCAGAGCGAAGATAATTTTTAATTCACCAATCACAGATGTCAAAATTGATTAACTTAAATTGTATTTCCGCTTTTAGATAAAGAATTCTACAAAAAACGAATTTTATAAAAAATCCTTAAAATTTGCTGCAGATTTCAAATCTCCCTCTATCATTAAAATTCTTTCCAACTTATATATCTTAATGTACACCTCAAATTTGAAAAACAAAAAGTTTAGACTCTGCTAGTAGGATTAAAACAACCAAAGTTTTCAATCCAACGAAGTAGATAACGTATTTTTTGTAACTAAAATAATTTGCAGTTAAATGTCCCCTCACTCTATTAAAATAAAAAAACTTTCAATGAATAGATTGATATGACAATTCAAGTTTCCAAAAGAAGCATTTTTTAAAGCTTATTTTTTATCCTTATTTTAGGTTAGGATAGAAACACTTTTTAAAAAGTTGAAAATCAAGAATATAAAGTTATTTGGTCCACTCTGGTTTATTCAAGGGAAATGCCTCTTATCCTGGGAGAGGGGAGGAATTGGACTGTAAATTACACTGGTATCCAAAGTTTTCTAACAACAGTATCTTATTAGTTAGCTCAAAAATTTTTATTGGCTAGTTGGTAGTGTCTAATCTTTTCAACAAATAATTATTGTCAACAAATAATTTTCATTATCAACAATTTTGATCATCCATTGTCTTATTCCTTAAGATGCCTGCACAAATATGATGATTTCCTACCTTTTTATTGCAACCTTGGACACCACCTCCATAACTCTTTCTTGTGAATCTTCAATAGTTCTGGATTCAATATATCTCCATATGAAATCAGTTTTAACTACGTGTATAGTCAATGTAAAGGGGCAGTTCCATGTAAGGACCATTTGAGGTAAAAAAAAACTCTTACTAATTTTTTGATTTTTCCCCTTTACTAATAAAAAATATTGCCCCGAAATTTTTTTTATTAACTTTCCTAAAACTTTTATGAATTCCTAAAATAAAGCTTTGTGTCTTGGTTTATAAGCCCTCACCAATTTTTTTTAGATGGATAATTACCTCCCCCTTTACTGTACATTTTACTCCAGAGGTGGATTCTTAAAAAAAATTTGCCCCACTAATCGCTTAGTGGGGAAAAATTTTTTCGTGAAAAATCCACCAAAATCACATTAAAATCTACATAAATTAAACAAAATCATAGAAGGGTTATTAACATAAGATTTTTAAAATTTTTGTAGATTTTCTTATGTGATTTTGGATGATTTTCAAATGTGCAAAAACTGTAATCTTGGCGACAAGCAGCTTATAGTGCCAAATAAAAAATGACGTCATACAATACAAATGATAAGTGATAGGCTAGCTTACATTGTAATTTACCAATGGTACAATTTATACTGGCCTATCATTGGTCATTTGTATTGTATTGTGTTATCTTTTATTTTGCACTATAAGCTGCTTCTCTTGGAGAGCTTCATCTGGCATTTTCCCCCCTATTGATATTTGTAATCCATCGCCAAAAAAATTAAGCTTGATATTCTTGGTACCATGCAGCTAGCAAATAGATTAATTCTTTGTCTTTTTCTACACATGGAATTATCCCTTTACATTACTAATTATATTTTAAAATTAAAATATTAATATACTCTGTTAAAATAAATATTTTTCATTTTCAGACTTTGTTGTCTTTTGTATATAACATAAAATTTTATGTAAATTTTTATTTGAGAAAATCATATTATTACCTGACGTTATTTCTACAGGAATGGTTCATCAGAGAGAATAATGGGTAACAAGCCCTAAAATTGTTTTATCATTTCATTTATAGTGTCACATGATGATTCTTGTAATAATTAGGAACTCTTTAAAAATCTTCAATTTTTGCCAAAAGGCCGCATGTTGATTTTCAATTATAATATTAAAGTATAAAACAAATTTTATTTTTAAAATGATAATTCCTAGGACGACATGGAAAAGGGTTGATTATTAACTCTCAATTTTGTTCTCAATATCTTATTTTAAAAATTAGTTTCAATATTTAATTAATTTACATCTAAGATAAAAATTTAATAATGATTTTATTACATATACATATTTTTATATTTTGAATAGGATATTATTTTGCTAATGATATTTTCTCCTTTGTATTGAAAGGTTCATTAAATTTTTACATTTTTAATATACTTTTCATCAATATGCTAATGCATTTTTCCAGTATGGCTTTAAAACCGATAAATATCCGGTAGATTAGAACTGGTTCTCATCCATACTGAAAAATCATAAATACCATCGTATTTTCCATGAATACTAAAATAAAATTACTAAGATTATTATCGGTTTTGTTAGCTCACAAAACTGGTTTTACTCCTTATAACTTTTCATTTTAATATCCACGTAAAGTTGTCTATAATACGATGTTTAAAGAAATTCAGTAGAAAGGTTTCTCATTAATGGTTTCATAAGCCGTTTTCTTATCCCTTTAGACCCCTGACATACCTTGCATTATAGTCGGCAGCATTCACGGCGTTGGATTTCAAAATTCCTAAAATAAAATAATAGTTATTTCTCGCATCGTATTATAAACGGCTTTCCGCGGATATAGAATGTACAATTATAAGATTAAAACTAGTTTTTTTGGCCCCGAGGTGCCGAAGGCACCGGCTAAAAAAACTGGTTTTAATCTTATGATTGTACATTTTCATATTCGTAGAAAGCTGGATATAATTCGGTGCTAGACATAGTTTTTTTCGTATGAATGAGAACCGGTTCCTACCCACCGGATTTGGATGAATACGAGAAAAAGTAGCAAGGTTTTTTTTTGTTTTCGTTTGATTATATCTTGCTGATCACTTTTCCCATTCAGTTCTCCTTTTATGGTAAGCTTTAGATAGGTCCTGTGATGGTTTAAGCCTATTATTTTAAGTTGAAATTCCATTTTATTATCTTTCTTTTGAGAGGGGGGAATATTTTTTTTTCTTGAGGTGATTTATCTTGGGAGGGGGGGGGGGGAGGTAACCTCTCCAAATATTAATAAACCTTGGACCTAATTTGAAGCTTTACTATGTAGAAGCGGTTCAGTGGTTAGTGATATAATTCGCCACACACACACACACACATACACACACACACACACAAGGAGACACCCTGTTTCTTTTATATAAAGATTATAAATGCTTACCGAGAACTTTATGAACAATGTGGGGAGATTCACCACCCAATAGATTTCTAACAATATGTTTTTCATTAATCAAAGAATATTCAAATAAATTTTCTCCTTTTTAATTGTTTTGTTGATAATAGTTCTCATGAACTTGGAGGCGGTAAACCAACATCTGAATTAATTCGAGCATTTTTTTGTTATTTTACCTGAGCTTGATCTTTAAATCGTTTATAGGTGATTTAAACCGGGGCGATTCATTCAGTGCACCATCAAATTATTAAATACCAATCTTTAAATCGAATTTGCATGGGCGATTTGGCGCGCCCAGTGGCGCGGGACCGGCGCGGCAATGCCACTCATTGAGTGGCGTTGCCGAACCAAATCAGGGTGATTTATTTAAAAAATAAATATTTTTTTTTTAATTACTTTAATATTTTATTGCAAAACTATCGTGAAAACATTTTATATATTAATGTTTTATATAAAACTAGCGGCTACGCCCCTAGAGGCCTCTAGTGGCACTTTAAATGTTTTTGTTTGTTAAAGTTATTTTATTATGTACGATACCACCTTATTTGACGCTGAAGTCTCCCAGATTTTAAGAAAATTTTCAATTTTTTTGTCATTTCTTTTGGGAGGGTGGTAGTACCCTCCCCCAAAATAGTTAAAAACCTTCCCAGGACATATGAGAATCTACCCTGTTAAGGAGAACCCGATTGGTTTAGCGGTTAGCGAGATCCTTCGGTACACACAGACAGACAGACAGACACACAGACAGACAAACATCCTGTTACTTTAGTATAAGGATACCATACTGACACGGCATTTTATATAAAATACCTTACTGACACTGCTTAAGTAATAAAGTTGTACTGGCATGGCGCGGATCGATATCTTAGTGAGTGCGCAAGTGATTTAACAACACCGCACTGAAAATCTTTTAAAAATCAGGTGCGCTGTGGCTTACCACTAGCGCACCTACGGTTCACCTCTGAATCGCCCCGATTCAGCGCACCATAAAAACGATTTAAAGATCAAGCTCTGTTTTTTTCTTTACTACGGTAGATTCCACAAACATCTAAAAACTACAAAATATATTTTTTTCCGAATTAATTCAGTTGTTGGATATATCTGGGAAATAAACCTACAGACAGCCATTGGATAAAGCAAGATTTTTTTTTACTTTTAAATCAAATCAAATCCTAAGTGTAGAATTACAGGAAACCAACCTTCTTTGCAGCCTTTTTTCTGAAAGTCCTATTTCGAATGCTTCCAAATCTGATAATTAAACCATAATACTTTCTCATCAATTAAAAACATTCCTTGAGTTTAGAAATTCTGAAGCAGCTGTAAACTTGGAGAAGTCTCTTGTACGCTCTATCCAATCAAGGTTATCCATAAGGTTTAACACTAACTAAATATATATTGTCAAGGTTATCTAAAGGGTTTATCAAGCTAATACAATATATTGTTAAGGTTATATATAAGGTTTAACACTAACTAAATATATATTGCTAATGTTATCAATAAGGTTTTGCACTAAATATATATTGTCAAGGTTATCTATAAGGTTTAATACTAACTAAATTTATATTGTCAAGGTTCTCTATAAGGTTTAACACTAACTAAATATATATTGTCAAGGTTATCAATAAGTTTTAAAACTAACTAAATATATATTGCCAAGGTCATCTATAAGGTTTAACACTAACTAAATATATATTGTCAAGGTTATCAATAAGGTTTAACACTAACTAAATATATATTGTCAAGGTTATTGATAAGGTTTAACACTAACTAAATATGTATTGTCAAGGTTATCCATAAGGTTTAACACTAACTAAATATGTATTGTCAAGGTTATCCATAAGATTTAACACTAACTAAATATATATTGTCAAGGTTATCTATAAGGTTTACAACTAACTAAATATATATTGTCAAGGTTATCAATAAGGTTTAACACTTACTAAATATATATTGTCAAGGTTATCTATAAGGGTAACACTAACTTAATGTTTAGTTTCAAGGTTGTCTACAAGCTTTACTAACCAACAAGGTTAACTAAATATACATTGTAAAGCTTAAAACTAAAAACTAAATCTTTTTGTGACTACTATCAAAATAAGAAGTATATCAATAAATAAACCTAATTGAGCAATGAATGGGGTATTCCTATCCAGTTTTTTGTTTAGGAATATCATTCTCATTTAAACAAAAACTCATTTTTATGCTAAAATGTGGTTTTTAATTTTCATTTATTTCTCTGAAGTTGTCATTTTTTTCCCCGAGGTAATCATGCTTTCTTTTAGTAATTAATAAAAATTCTAAAATCTTCCAAAAAAAATTTCAAATCGTCAAAAAAAAAATTCTAAAATCTTTTCGTATAAATATGACTGTATAGACATGGGAACTTCAGTTGTGCGAGGCTTGTGGTGCAGAACTGAGATTTTGTTCACCAGTTGCCATCGAGGCTTGTGGTGCAGAACTGAGATTCTGTTCACCAGTTGCCATGCTCAGGGGAAAAAAAGGACTACCTTGGGGATATAAATGATACCTCAGGGAAATAAATGATACCTCAGGGGAAAAAATGACTAACTTGGGAGAAAATAAGAATATTTACATCCACTATTTAAGGGGTCGTTTATGTGAGAATGATTATTGATATCATCATGACAAGTTTCAGCTGTCTCTCTTAAATATTAACCTCACAAAATGTATGAGACAGAGGGACTGACATACAGACAGACACTTCAAATTATAGAATAGTTACTGATATACATATAAGCCTATACAGATTGAATTGTTGTTTTGATTTCCCATTATAAAAGCTTGCCGTTGAGCTTTCCTAATCAACATATAACTCCATAACATTGAGAAAAAAAAATTCTACAAAAAATACTTTTGGCTGTCGTCATAAAGCAGCCAATAAACATAAGAAAATAAACAGTTAATTAATATTTGTGAAGCAGGTAGGAATATTTCATTAGAAGAAAAACTATTTTGCCTCAAATTTTCTCAGCTGATTAACATACAGAGGTGGATTCTTAAAAAAAATAGGGTTGCTTAGTGAGGCAAAATTATTAGTACCAAAATAGTTTTTTGTAAAAAATCCTTAAAAATCACATAAAAATCTACCAGGATAAAACAAAATCTTATGTTAATTAATAATAACCCTTTCATGATTCATAGATTTTTTATGTGATTTTGGAGGATTTTTTACGAAATAATTTTGACTCACTAAGCAAGAATCCACCTCAGTTCTGCATATGCTATTTTCTTTGTTGATAACAATTACAGGATAATGTAATAAATCAAAATGTTTTTTCTTATGATAAAATATCCATTAATTAGTGGTTGGTTTGTGATCAAATATGAAAAAATGTTTAAAATTAAAGCAAGCCGTTTTGTAAATGTTAAAAATAAGCAGTTTATGGGTAATACAAGTTGTCCCAAATATAGGTATTACAAAAATAAAAAGGGAAAAACAAAGGGCACACCAAACACCCATTACAATAACCTTAAAATAGTGGCTTGACAGGCTGTTTACATCATTCGTCTAAAGAATTAAAAAGAAACTTCTTTTTAAGACAATTTATTTTTCTTAAATTATTGTTCTCAGTAAAAGAGCCATCTAACCAAAACATTAAGAAACATGAAATAAGTATAATTCTTTAAATAAAAGGAAAAAGGGTTGAACATAAATTTGATAATGTTATAATGAAAAAATGATTTAAATAATTTTGGATCAAATTGAAAATTCGAAGAGCTAGAGACCTTTTATCAACAACTTTATATGTTGATTACAGCATTAAAAGTCTCAAAAGTTCTTCGTATTTTTGACTTAATCAAAAAATTATTAATTGATGTATCATTTGTGTATGTTTTGAAAATTCCTACAACCCCCCCCCCCAAAAAAAAAAAGCTTCATTTGACCCATGTTTTACAATGCATGAAGACACAGGTATCACGGCTGGTTTTTTATTAAATGAATAAGTTAGGGTACAATGTTTGGCACTTTCGATATAAGTAAATGATAATGAAAAACCCATAGAATACGATAATACCTTCAGAAAAATCGATAAAAATAGTTTTCATACTAAATTTTGATTTTTAAATTTTTTTTCTTAAATGTCATAGCAGAAGATGCAAAATGTCGTCTTAGTTTTTGAGGGTTTTCATATTCTCTGAAATCTAAATTATCAAAATATTTTTTTTGGTAAATGATTATATGATATATGTCAAACATTTTATCAGAAAAAAAATATTTAAAATTATAAAGTAGAAACCTGAATAATTTTTCTTGTGGAAATACTTTTCTTTAATTTTGATAAACATATGTCTGCTAGCATGAAGATGTTTGTACTGCCAATACACGTTGGGTTTTATTTAAAGAATTTCTTTAAAATGTTGTTTTTTTACCTTGTATACCAATAACGCAAATTGCTATCAGAAAACCCCCGTACCCCCCAATCGACCAAGACTTGCCTACGGCCCGATCTTTTAGGATTGCTTTGTAATTCACATTTTTGAAAGTCTTTCAACAGTATACACAGCAAATGCTCTCTTTTTTAACTAACTTTCCGAATAATATACCTAAAGCATTTGAATTAACAAAGGATATGCTAATATTTTTACCATTCAAGTTTATTTAATATTCTAACAAATAGTGCAACCCTCCAAGTTATGGCTACTTTTCATGAACATATGATCTAAAGAATAAGCTCTGACGCAATGTCATATAAGGATATTATAATATTCATTAAAAAAATTGTTATTTTTGCATATATGTTACATTTTACAGTATTTTGTGGCTCAAAAGAAAGACAATTAAAATTTATTTCATATTATATAGTTTAAATTGCATAAGATAACCTAGAAATAGTAAAAAAGTCCCTTTCTTTTTTTGTCGTAAAACAGAAATTAACAAAGATTTTTATTAAAAAACACCTTAGTGTAAAAATTAAAAATTTTAAATATGGTCACAAAAAGATTCAATTAGTTTATTAAATGTTTCATTTTCAGCAAATTACGATTAATCTCTATTACAAAGAATAAAGTGTAAAAAGATATTCTCGTTATAATTTTAAGCAACTTAAAATGCATTTTAATACCTTTTAATGATTTATTTTTTAAAACATCATTTTATAAAATGTTATTGATTTTTAAAGTTATATATTAGAATGATTTTAAATTTTGTTAACAGTTTGTTTTAAATGTAGAAAATTGGTAATTCTAAACATTCAAAAAATGATTTTATTAAATTTTCATCACTTAAATTGCATGTTTGATGAAATTTTCAACTGATAATTCAAGAAAAATCGTTTAAGTTTTATTATATTTTACTTTGAAATGTTAAAAAATATAATTATTGTCAAAAATGTGGAAGTTATACTTTCCTCAAAAAAAGACCTAAAACATGCAAATTAACACGTGTAATGAGATTTCTTTTCTTTCAGGTTTAATTTTAAGTAATTATTGATATTTTTTGTAAAAAGGATTTTATATAAAAAGTTTTAAAACTCGAGTTATGTAGTGGTTCTAAAAAAGGTTGCAAATTTATGCAATTTTCTTGCAAAAAAAATTTTCTAGGATTTTAAAAATAGCATAGGGTGTTATTAGACGTACTTACAGATACAATTGCTAAGTCATTTTGGCCAAACACTAAAATAAAGTTTTGACATCTGAGGGACCATACGTGGTATATTAAAGAAATAAAGGCACTAAGAAAGAGAGGGAATGTCTGATTGAGCCAATAAATGAATCGCATCGGAGCATACATGAAATCTCATTGGTTGGATTAAACTGAAGTTTTCTAGATTTTTTATTAGAGTTAATTAGAGCTTTTCTTTCAACTTTTACTCGAATCAAGTCCATCACATGAAGTACTGCCTTCATATTGTTGTTTCACATCTATGTTTTATCTGTGCATTAATAATTAATATGCTTCATCTATTGCAATCATTGTAAAATAATAAAAATCCCTTTATGAATTAAAGTTAATAAAGTCATATTTTTTTCTTGAGTTTCTATTAAAACAAAACAAAAAAATATCTCGGACTTCAAATGTACATGATTTATAATCTTTAATTCGTAATTCGTATCTATTATAAACATTTAAAATACATAAATTCATAGTTTGTTTCATGTTTACCTCGAAATAAATTAAATAAAAATAAAATAACAACAAATAGCAATACAACAGTACGTTCGTTACGTTTTCAACAGGACCTAGCATTGTACTGTGTATACACTGTACACATATGGGAAAGGGAAAGGGCATATTTTTTTCATTTTTTTCATATAAAGAGTCAGCTGTAAATAGTCGCATTTCTTAAGATAAAGCTTTTCTCACGTAAATTATATCGTGTTAAAATTTATTTTCTAGTATAGTGTAAAGCATATTACAAATCCTTTAATAAGTTAGCTATGAATTGTAGAATTCCTTAATATAAAGTTAGCTTTCTAGAAATTATCTACTCAAAAAATTTTAAAGTTTTTTGTCAGCTGGAGGAGTTCCTTTGTCAGATTTACGAAAAGGGGTTCACACTATAGTTCTTCTCTCCTATTTCTATTATTAAAGAATGTACATGAATAAACGTATAATTTTTATTTTATTTTATAGAATTTGTATTGGTGACATGTTTTGAATTTTTCGGTCCTTGTTGGGGAAAAGATTAGTTGATACCAGCTTCTACCAATAACGAAATTAATTTTTATTTTATTTTCATTGTCCTCTCACGTCAGATAATAGAAAATGGTTGAAAAAAGTTTTAGTTTACAATCTATTAAAAGTAAAAAATAATAAATCTATAATGGCACTATCACAACAGGAAAAAATCAAATTTGGTCAACTAAATAAAATAAAAAAAAAGGTTGTTATCTAACGTAAAAACTAATATAACAACTATGACTTTATGAGAACTCTAATAGCATTTACTCTAGTTTGCGGTGTAAGCTATTTCTTAATCAGTGAATCATTGAGGAAATCAATTACTGACGTACTTGATAAATTTATATAGTGGCTACTTTTAAGTTCATAAAAAGCAAAAAAGGTGTTTTTCCTCAACGTGCCTGTCGGGCACAGAAACACCCCACCCCTTATTTTGGAAATACATTGAAAATAAAGTGCGGTAGTCTTTTTTCATTTTGTCTAACCCCTGTGGGAGGCGCGTACCCTGCGGGGACTATACCTACAGTGCTCTAACTCTAGTGGGGTTACCTTGTATTACCTAACCTAAAATGACCTAAATTAAAACACAAACACACAAAAAGCTACACCACACTTATTTTTATTCTATTTCACTTTAGCCTCTCTTTAGAAAAGAAACAATGTTGAATTCAACACTCTCAGTCTAACTTTCAAAGTTTCTTTTCTTTGACCTACTCTGTTTTGAAGCACAGCTTTTTAAAAAAAGAAGTTCTGTTTTCGATCGTAATTTGCAGGGATCTAAAGGGATAAGACAATGGCTGGATGCACAAAATTACCACTTCTGTCGATTAAAATTAGTGGTTGAAACGTTTGAAACCGCAACTTAATGATCCAACCAATCAAAATTCACTTATGTTCCCAAAGTCGTTAAGCCAAAGAATAAGAAAAAATTAAAACTTTGGGGACTAGTGTAATAAACGCCCATTGTCCCCTCTCTCTATGGTAATTTGAAAAAAAACAGAACATACTTAGTCAATTCTACAGTATCTACGCATTTTAACTGATAAAAATCATGTCGTTAATAAGTCGACAAAAGTATGTTATAAGCATATCCTAAGACTATCGATATGTCGATATTATGACAGTGACTGCCACTATTTATTAAAGTCGACATAAACCATTGAAATTGCATTCAGAATGCCAACACATATTGATTGTTAAAGAATTTCCAGTTTCTGCGCTACTTATGAATGAAATTTCCCTTGTTAAAGAAATCTTCATCATATACTTTCTAACAACTTCCTTACTTTATTTAGGGAATGCAGGGATATAACATTGGAAGATAAATTATTATATTACAATTAGTCGCCCAGCTGCTTTATTTGACAAATTTTTCTTTTTTAACATAAAATGTGAGGTTTTTTAAAAGCGAAGCTTTTTTAAATTAGGATCGGTCCGTCCATACGTCCGTCAGGGACAGTAAGCTCTTTCTTTAATTTAAACAGGTTAGAGTTGTCCTATTGATTTCAAACTTTGTATAATGATTTCTATAAAAATGCCGTGTATTATTCTATAACAATTAGGTATGATTTAGGACGCTTAGCAACTCTTTAATTTAAAACATATTGATTTTTTTTATATTTTGACAACAAATTTTTGTTTATTACATTTGTCGTATTCATCTGATATTTTGCATACTGATTCCTATTGCCACAAGGTACAATGTATAATCAAGTCAAAAATATGTAAATATATCCTTAAACAGTAACTATCCAACATATAAGAAGTTTTTCTTACAATTTTTTTCCGACTTTTATACATTTACATATATTCTGATTATTCAGTTCTGACACTCTACAAGTGTTAATGTTCGTTTGTCCTGCTTTTTCAGAGCTTCGCTTTTATGGATGTTGTCATCCTTGTTTTAGTATTGTTTCCCCATCAGCTTGACTTTAATATACTTGATAGTAATGAAATTCAACAAGAAGATCTGGGATATAAGTTTCTAACAACTTAAACTTAAAGTTTCGGGCGCTAGAACAGACAGTATCATTTTGACCATTGATCCCCCCCCTTAGCTTATATAAAAATAAATTAAAAATAAGGGGGGGGGGGTAGTTTTTTTAAATTTTATTTATACTTTATTTCAGGTTATGTTAGGTTATATTGGATACTGCCCCCCCTCCCTCCCCCCCCCCCCCCCCCAGGATAAATGGCACGGTAAGTATATTCGTCGCAAGGGTTAGGCATAGGAAAAAACTACTCCCCATCTTATTTAATAAATAGAGAAGGAGGGGGGGGGGGGGAGAGCTCAGTCCTCAGCCAGCCACTTGTGGGAAAGCACCAAGTTTCACTTGTGTTTGTGTGAAGAGTTCAGAGGTGGATTCTTAAAAAAATTTTGCTTAGTGGGGCAAAATTGTTTTCGTGAAAAATCCTCCAAAATCACATTAAAAATCTACAAAAATTAAACAAAATCATAGAAGGGTTATTAACATAAGATTTTATATAATTTTTGTAGATTTTTTATGTGAATTTGGAGGATTTTTCACGAAAACAATTTTGCCCCACTAAGCGATTAGTTAAGCAAATTTTTTAAAGAATCCACCTCAGTTTTGTCTATATCAAGTATCACAATGGGTTTGAGATGGACAGAACAAATGAAGCTCTTTCTATATAAAAAAATGACGTCATACCAATGGAAGGCCAGTATACATTTTAATTGACACAGAGTTTGCCAGTATAACGTCATTTTTTATATAGGCACTATAAAAAACTTCAAAAACAATTTCCATCAAACTATTTTGTCTATTGTACAATACCAACCCCCTTTTTTAAAAAATAAAAAATTAAAAGTTTTTTATGCCTAACCCTTGCAAAGCCTATACATACGGTGCCCTAATTCAGGGCTTCCCAATATAACCTAAATAAATCTTGCCTAAGGTAAACCAATTATTCTAGTTGGTATATGCTTAATTATGATGAAATAAATTCAATATTTCTATTTAGTAGCGAAGCTACTCTAAAATTTTAATGTCTAAAACATTTCAGACATATCAGACAGCTGTACTTTCTGTGAATATTATCTCAATCAATTAGCTTCCAGCATATAGTTTACTTGGTCCGTTGAACTATCGGTGATGCTACAAAAGATATATCAGATTAGTATATATGAAAGGTTTTGTGAATTTCTACTTGTACCAAAACATTTCTCATTCTTTTTTTTCTCTCTCTTTTTGTATGACCACTTAAAATCTTTGACTCTACAACTAACTGTGTCCGTTTTTCCATTCGTGAATAAATTATTGCTTTGATGCCTATGGATGTCATCCTTGTTTTAAATCCTCTTGAGTGATCAATGAAGTTTAGACAAAGAAAATATAAAAACTTAAAATATAAAATTAAAGAAATTAGTAAAAATGTCAAAAAAATAAAAAAGTGTAAAAATGCAATGAAAATAAAAGGAGCTTAAAAGTTAAATAAAAAGGGCTGTTTTTACTGTAAATATATAAGTTTCATTAAAAAGATAAATTAAAATTTATTTAAATTAAGATTAAGAAATTTAGCTTGACACATAGCCAAAGTCATAATTTAAATTTGTAAATTTAAAATATCGATTTAGAATGTTTAATAGAATCGTTAAAATTAATCAGAGAACCACCTGTAGTCCCCGCCCTTCCCTCAATATTATAACCCTGTGATGCTTTCTTTTTTACTCTACCTAACCTAACCAAACCTAAATGAAACGTTACAAAGATATAGGGGATGGTGGTTAACTGGCGATTAAAGCGATTCTGCTGTATATTAATTATATGTATATTTTTTACAAAAAGAACATTTTTACCTTTTTATTTTTTAACCCTAGCATCCTATAAACGCCAACGGCTGGTAAAATTTCTTTTTTCTCTATCAACTCTTGCTCTGTTACTTTTCCAGATTTGGAAATCGCCTGAAAATAAAATAAATCATGCAAATTAGTGCTTTCCTCTAAAGGGTCTATCGAGCAATAAAGCCACCATCCCAATTTGCCTGCGGTGTCCTATATAACCTAACCTGACCTGACTTATCCATAGCTACTAAACAAACGAGATAAAGATAGCCCCTTCTCCTTATTCTATTTTTTTTCATACAAGGCGGTGGGTTTTTGTGCTCGACTAGGCCCTTGTGGGAAACAGCCTATGGACTAAATCGAATATAAGAAAATAATCGTTTAAACAGCGCCCACGGTCAGAGTGCTGGTGGCATACAGGGATATGAAAGGATAAGACAATGGCCGATAAATCAATGTACATTCCTCAATGATGATGCACAAAATTACCCCTTGTGTAGAATAAGATAGGTGATTGAAACGTTTGAACAAACAACTTAATAAAATAGCTAATAAAAATTGTCTAAATTCACAAAACAAAAACGTTATTATGAAACCTTGGGGACTAGTGTAATAAACAGCTAATTGTCCCCAATTTTTCTGGGTGGCATAGCTTTATCATATATCTTTCATGGCATGACCGATAGACTGACGAAACAAGAAAGTTGTATACTGAATGTTCTTTGAAAAGAGATTTCTTTCCAAAAAAAGTCAGAAGTCTATCTTAAATAGTAGCCGAGAAAATCACATTTTAGGCAGACAGACTGCGAAGAAGAGAAAAGGTGAATTAAACAGTATTTTTGCTACTAAAAATATTTGTATATATAAAACAAACTGACTGCCCATTAATGCAAATATTTCGATTGAGTAATAAAAAGACAAAATATTTCTAGATTCATCATCAACACATTTTAATTGGAGAAAATAAATATATTAATTGTAAATTATTTACAAAGCCTTCTCTATACCTCTAAAAAGCTCTTCTTAATTCATAGTTTAGTCTAAAGGCCAGATTATTATGATCAGAGCTAATTTAAAACCTATTTTTATTTGCAGACAACTTTGTTATAGAAATATATATTTAGGTGCGAAAAAAAAGCAAAATAATAATAGCTTAAGCAATGAAAATAAATCTAAATTAACTCTATTAAAACAAAACACATTCTTTGAAAATTAAATTTCAGAGTAGAGATGTGCATTTCTTGACACTTTAAAAAAAAGGTTTTTTTTTTACAAATTTTTATTTTTATCTAGTTAAATTTAGGCTATTTGGAGAGAAAAAAATTGTTAATCTAATCCTTGTACATTTACAAAAAAAACATGATATTTTTTTATGAAAATAAATAATACTTTTAGACAAAGGTAATGCAATACAATGGTTGACACAATTCAATCAATGAAAATAAGCATTATTATATTCGTATTATACCAAAAATTAGAAAAATTCAGTTTATATTTAAACACTTTGATAAAGTCATAAAGGAAGGAATGATGGATAATAAAAACTTCTCATGGAAGTTTAATTCCTTTTTTAGAAGCAGGTATATTACTAGGGAAAAAAAAGGGTTGTAAATCACCTGACATTCCATCTTATGTTGCACAGGTTTACAGCAAAGAGGTAGTCCACAATCTTTACATCTCTGAAACAGAAAAAAATATATTAAGTTAAATGTTTGAATAAATGTAAAAAAAACCTCATTAAAGTTTGGTTACTACTTTACTTTCCTTTTAATGTCCCCTTGCTCCTTGATAATCTAAAGTGAAGCTACTCTAGAACAATGTAACCTGTCTCAAATTTTACCAATAGATTTAAAACTCTAGATGGGTTGTCTTGGGGTTTACTTTAAAATCCAGTTAAACTACAAGACTGAAGAGGGTGCAATGTCAACAGAGATATATTTCAATAAATAACTAGAAGTATCAAAGACTTTTTCACTCAGTGAATTTATCATTTATTATAAGAAATTCTACTATTTACAGCTAACTACTATATGGATATTTTATGAAATTTGGTAATTAACTATACTCGCATACCAAAATTTGTACCCGTTTAAACCAATAATATTACTGGATTTTTACTTCTTTTTATTCTTATTGATCCGATTACCGAGTAGGGATCTAAATTTACAATATTTACTACTAGCGGCTATGATTCTATAGGCCTCTAGGTGCACTTGAGTGAGGTATACAGACAGACTCACGGACAACCTGTTACTTTTATATAAAGAATTTACCTTATTTGTAGGTTTCCAACACTCGAGGCACACAAGTTCAGTTTCTAGCTTTGGGATAAAAGTCTCACATCTGTCCATTAATACAGTTTCTGAAATCATATAGAAAATCATCCAAATATGAAATAGGTCTTTTGTGGCCGTTGTGTCTTTTTCTGAGGGTTACAAAAATGTTAGTTCGCTCTTTCACCCTTATATAAATCTACCAAAATGACCCCCCCCCCCTCAAAAAAAAGCTTAGATATTTTTGAACGAAAGCCAAAAACTAAAAATATTAGTTTTTAAATTTTTTTCTCGTAAGGTATTTTAAAAATGTTTAGCACTCTAACCCCAAGTGATTAAGGTCTATAAAAGGATCCAGTGGGTTAATAATGAATAAAAAAAACTTTACCTAATGGTTTGATGTCTCTTGTAGCGATTAAAATTCTTCCTAATGGTCCATTTCTCATTCTATAAAACAAAATGATCAAATATTGTGTAAAGGATTAATTATATGTACCAGGGAGTGAGGGGACATTGGGCTGTTTATTACACTAGTCACCAAAATCTTATAACGTTTTCTTATTCGTTAGCTCAACAACCTTTGGGACTTTTATTGAATTTTGATTGGTTCATTTAGTTGAGTGTCCAAACATTTAAACGTTATAAATCTTACTTGGTTTCGTGATTTTTTTAGTTTAATGTTTTTAAAGGAACTGCTCTATAGTTAACTTAGAATCTAACCATAATTTTGATTATTTCAAAATAAGGGAAGGTAATTATTGACCTTACCCCTTGTGTATGTTAAATTTCTGTATTTTTTATTCCAGCAACAAGCATAATAAATATATAAAATTTTAGCTGATTTTGGGGGCTTTTTTCGAATTAATTCAGTTGCATGGTGACAACCGCCAAATCAGTAGTAGCCAAGATTATAATGTATACAACTGAAGCGTGGCCAGAGAAAATGAACTAATAAAACTACCTGAATGGCCAACATTGTGTTTTTCCTCTGTGCAGCTGAAATTAAAAAGAATAAATCAGCAATTTATAAAACTTTATATAAAAATATATATCTGTCTGGCAAAGGATCTCGTTAACCACTAAACCGAGATGGAGGATTATGGATTAAAAGTGGAGGTTCTGATAAGTCCCTGAAAGATTTTCCTTGTTTTTTTAGTGGAGGGTGGGGGGGGGGGGTTGATCTCTACATTTCCAGGAGAAATCGCCCCTAGAAAAGATCAACCATACGAAATATTCTTTAAAAAATTAAAAATGTGTTAATTATTTGAAAACTTTCAGAGATCATTTGTTTGGTAATTATAACCATAGTAATTCATATCATTGAATTTTGAGTGACGTACAGTTGGATAGAAAAAAATTCCGCCAAGCACTATTTTGCAAAGCTCGGCAGCAGCACATAATCCTCAAATTTAAACCCGCTCGTATGTAAAATTATAATTCTAAAAAGTTACATTGTTTGTTTAGGAAAAGGTTCAGACATCAAGCTGAACTTTAACGTTATAATATATTAAACAAGGCTGACGAGCGGCTGCCTAACCATGATTTATAGAGTAGCTGCATTACTGAAAAGTAAGATATGTAAAGTGATTACTTGATGGATGGAGTAGAAAAGAATAAAAAACATGGATGACAACATCCATAAAAGCAAAGTCCTAAAATTAGACCTTATTACAACGAACATAAACACATAAGAACATAGATTCTTCGCTTATGATATTGTACCTTATTGTTCTAGGAAGCAATATTCTAAATATCAGATTTCACACGGATGTCACACAAAAAGAATTTACGAAAAAGTTAAAAATCTGCATTTCTTAAATCCACGTAGGGACTTTCAATTGCAATTCTTCGCTTTTCATATCAGTCCTAATTGTTAAAGGATTCCTCATGCAGGATTCACAATTCTAATTTGCACTCACAGTCTCCCGCCTCTGATAGACGTACAGACAGACCCTATATGTAAAAAAAGCTTCGCTGTTAAAAAGTTTTGTATCTATCTGCAAGATCAGCTGAAGAAAAAGTTTCAGATAAAAAAGTTTCCTCTTTGTTATTCTTTGTCCATACATAGGTGTACAGGGTGTTTAAAACAGTTAAGAACAAGGACAACAACATCAATAAACACAAAGTATAGCAAAGTAAAACAAACAACAGATCTGTAATACATATGTATTTACAGATAATTATTTCCCTCCCTTTTTCAATGACCATTTTCATCTGCAAATTAAATTTTTTTCTGCTACTTAGATGTGTTAGATTTCCGACACCATTGGTTGATTTTCAAAGATCCAATTGAGAATCGGTCCAAGGTCATTGGGATGGGGAGATACAGTTATTTAATCCCTTCCCCCTCTAGTATTTTACTCCAATCCATCCCATAAATTTTTAAATGGAGGATTTAGACATACTTACACTTTAAGACAGACAAAACCCAAATTGTTTTAATTATAGAGATGATTCGCTTAGAACGTTATGCCCTATGATTCTAGAAATACATATTACATAAATCAAGGATAATTTTATTTTAAAAAATATTGCGTTTAAAGAAGCTTGAAACGTAATTTTTTTAAACGAACATACGGGCTTTCTGGTGATGATTATAGATTATTTACACATTGTAAACGTTACAGGAATCATCATGCAAAGTAGAAAAATAATAGTCAACAATTCTGACATGCTGAATTTCACGATATGAAAAGACAGACGGACCAACCCAAAACGTAGAACAGCTTCACTTTATCAAGTATGACAACACTCATAAGTAGCAAAGAGGTTTTGATTTAAAACACCGTTTAAGCTATCAAAATTCACAGATAATCATCATTTTATAGACAGACACCCTGTATATGTATAAGCAATAAATTGTACCTACCCGACAACTCTTGTCAATAATGTATCTCTATCAGAATATGATATTAAATTCAGGAGAAAATTTGTATAGAAATTTTAATTTTTTTCTGACCAATAACAAGGTCGGATAGTTCTTACATTTTGCCCCTTTCGATCCATTAAAGGCATTGTTTAACTATATAGTTTTATTTTATGTACATTTATCAATTAGCTGTTTAGTAGTTATGATACCCTATAATAAAAAAAATGTTTGTATGTTTTAAGAGGGAACTTGTAATTTTCAGTTAAACTTTTTTTTCATTGTGAAAACACTACAGTGAGAAAATGCGCGTAAAATTGGACTTTAAATGGATTAAAAAGGTTAAAAAAATCACCCAGTCCTTAGTTTTATGACCAAATGAAGGGGACTGGAAGTTTTTATCAAAATCTGAGACCTCATGCAGAAAAATGCTTTTTTTCGTAAATAATTAGCAATTATGTTATTTAAGTATTTCTTCTAGACAGGTTAGACATGTTGAAAAATGAATATACAAATAAGGGGGGGGGGGGAGGGCGTTGAGAGTTAAGCACTTAAAAAACTATACCTTGAAATGGATAGGTTTACATACAGCTATGTGACAATGGTCGCACCTGTCCTTGGTTTATATAGTTGTATATCCATTTTTGAGTTTTTAGTTCTTCGCTACTTATAGATGTTATCATCCTTGTTTAAAAAACTGGTACTTGCTTACATGTGGTAGACTGGAGCACCGAAACCCCCCCCCCCCCGCTTAGTTTTGACAAAAATCAAAAATAAGGGGGGGGGGGGGTAGTTTTTTAATGTCTGGAAAACGGCAAGGAGAAAAAAATGAAAACACTTCTGATATATTCTCCTTAAGACTACCTGTTCAGGGATACATCAATTACTAAAATCAGTCAATAAATAAGGAAATTATGCTCCAAAACATGAATATCCCTGTTATAAGGTTTCCCCCCTGGTATACTGGATTTACTTGATTTACCTCACTCAACTTTCTGGCGTGTTGTACAGTGAAAAAACTACCCCCCCCTTATTTTTGATTTTCTTCAAAATTAAGGGGGGGGGGGGGGTTAAGTCTTTGCCTTGCCTTGCTTTTTTCCTCCTTGCCGTTTTCCAGATATTAAAAAACTACCCCCCCCTTATTTTTGATTTTTGTCAAAACTAAGTGGGGGGGGGGGGGGGTTTCGGTGCTCCGGTCTTCACATGTAAGCAAGCACCAAAAAACTATACCTTAAAATGGATAGGTTTACATACAGCTATGTGGCAATTGTCGTACCTGTCCTTGGTTTATATAGTTGTATATCCATTTTTGAGTTTTTAGTTCTTCGCTAATTATTGATGTTATCATACTTGTTTAAAAAACTATACCTTGAAATGGATAGGTTTACATACAGCTATGTGACAATGGTCGCACCTGTCCTTGGTTTCCTCGGCACAGAATACACAGATACTTTCATCCATGGCATTGGTTAAGGTTATCTGAAATAAAAAAAAATCGAAATATAGAAAATCACTCAAAAATCAGTCATGTGACGTCATAAAAATGATGGAGATGAGAGGAAAAGTGGGAAAGAAAACCCCTAAATAAAATATGGATAATTGTGGTAATACGACAACCAGACGGACAGGCAGTTTACAGAGTTGCTACGCTGTGACTTATGATAACAAACCCACTGCACTAATCTTATTATATCACCATCTATCTCATGACCGATGTTGACCCCGCTATCTAGCGGTCCAACTGGCCTGCCTAAATGTGGGGAGGGGGACTCAAACATGCAACTATCACGCGTCCCTCACGCGCTTATATAACCGGGAGGCGCTGCCTCCCCTTTTACCACCGCTGCCCCCACAGCCTGTCTACCGCCGGGAGCTAAGCCCTAGCGTCCCACACCCCCTTCAAACCTAACCATTGTTATAATCTGTTGTATATATATAGTAAACATTGCTTGTAAATATTATTCAGTTAAATATATAATTTCTGTATGACTAAATCCTGCTAGTTTATTTTGGTAGAATAATTCAAGGCTAGGGCTCGTTGAACTCGAACTCGTTACCCCGTGGGCCGAGAACGCTCGGCTTACCAGAACTTGGTGTCAGCTGTGAGATCGAGCCTTACAGAAACTAGCCTATTCTACCTCTGATTGGACCCTTTGGCAAGTAAGGGGACAATCAGCCGCCAACTGAGAAGCCAACTGACCCGCGAGACGGCCTTTTTAGGTCGAATTTCCATCATTTTGAACGCAATATGTGGGCCTCTGGCCTACGGCAAGCAGATTTAGCCTGCTAAAAGCGCCAGTTAAGACGCTTTTTCCGTACCGTGTAGGAGTAGCGCTAGGTGCGCAGCCACGGTAAGCGGATAATTTAGCTCAGACGGCTACAGAACTGAGTCTAAATTGGCCAGTGTAGCTGGGACAAGCCCCAGGACACCCAGGCCAAACCTACGAGACAGACAGCTGGGTGCTGGTCTCCTTGAGAAGGCAATGTGTGGCTGCGAAGCTTCAGCACACAAGTAAGCCCTACCACTGCGACGGATAGCAGATTTTGAGCCACAGGCACGGCAGGACGGGACATTCCCTGCCGCTGCCCTCCAGGATTCGAACCCGAGGCGCTGTAGGACGGGCCATTCCCTGCCGCCATTTTCGGGATTCGAACCAGCGGCGCTGTAGGACGGGTCATTCCCTACCGCCGTCACCCCTCTGAACCTTGCAGGACGGACATTCCCTGCTGCCAGTGCTTCCAGAATCACACCTAGAGCTCCTAGTGATAACAACACATAAGTGTGTATAAATGTCAACCAAGTGATAAAAATAAATATAAAATTGTTGACCCAGTGATAATTAATAAGCTCTAGTGATTCGAAGCTACAGTCTAAGCCACCATGGTAAGCGATACCACCATAGCTGCGGTTCGGCCACCACCGAAGTTTCTGCCAACCCCAGCCGAACGGGAGGCCCCCTTGTCTCAAGGGCAGGACCTCCACTTCCCCTGCCATATCAGGGTGAGGTTTCCTACTCCTGACCCTGCCCAGCATGTACAGGTTGATGCCATGATCGATTCTGGCAACCGTGTACCAGGGTCTGCTGTAATTTCTGAACACCTCATGCACGCAATGGGCGTGCAACGCATGTTGATTCCGGACAACACCCAAATCCTGACTGCTAACGAGGAAGGCCAACCCCTCCAGGTAATAGGAAAATTGAAAGAATTATATATGGCAGTCTCACACACTCTTATACTCCATCTTTACCACGTGACTGTGGTCCGGAACCTCTCACACCCTCTGAACTTAGGAGGGTATTTTCTCAAGGAGTTCGGAACTAGGCTCTGTTTCGACATGCAACCACCTTGCTTGTGGGTGCGTGGGGAGTTTATCCCACTCCGTGGCGTCCCCATTGACCGGGAGACAGCCGAGAGAGAGTTGAGTTATGAGGGGCCTCTGCCAGGCCCGCTGCCAGAGCAGCCGCGTGTGGTCGAGAAAGGCACGCACTGGGTGGATGCTGCGCTCAACGCCCATAGGGGGACCAACCTACTAGCCATGGGGTTGCCCCCAGTGCCCAAGGTGCCGCGGGAGAACCTGCCAACAACGTTCCCTGAGATTGCCAGCCCTCCAGAACCAATCTTCTCCGCCGACACCTTTATCAACGGCCAGCCGTGTCCACCTGGCCCCCTCTACCTGGGACCTCCAGCCAATCCACCAGCCAAGCCCGAGTCCAGACCCGTCAAGTCGCGGTCTGATGTACCCGGAGCCACACTCAACTCCCAGGAATCAGCCTCTCCCGGCGCCGTGCCCGTCAAGTCGTGGCCGGCTGCCTCCGGAACCATGCATGGCTCCGCTGCCTCGGCCTCTCCCAGCGCCGAGCCCGTCAAGTCGCGGCCGGACGCCCACGGAGCCCAGGCTGGACCCAGCACTTTGGCCTCTCCCAGCGCCGAGCCCGTCAAATCGTGGCCGGACGCCCTCGGAGCCACACCTGGCTCCGACACGTCAGCCCCTCCCGAGGCCGAGCCCGTCAAGTCGCGGCCGGTGGGTCCCGGAGCCGAAGCTGGCCCCACCCCAGCTACGTATAGGCTAAGCGCTGTCACTCCAACTGACGGCCAGCCACCCCAACTGCGCACGGCCAAGCGAGTGGTCTTGCCTGGCCGCGGGGTCATGGCGGTCCCTGTTGAGCTAGTAGGCCACCGCACCAAGGATGCCATCCAACTAGCTGCCCCAGAACAGAGGTTTGGGGAGGATCTTGTCATCCCAGAAGGCCTGTATGCCCACAGGCCTGGATCCGCCACAGTGTTTCGAGTACTGGTGGTGAATGAAGGGGAGACGCCCCTCCTGCTGGACGCTGGCCTCCCAGTGGCAGGGGAGCTGGTCAAGCCTGACATTTTAGAGGTTTCTGATCAGCCTCCCCCGAGTCTCCACTCGTTCCAAGAGCCTGCTGAGCCCCCAGACATGCAAGAGTTGTGGGAGGCCCTTGAGATGGAAGACAACGAGTTCCTGCGCAAGGACCCCTTGCTCAAGAAGGAGGTCTGGACCATGCTATCAGAGTACAGGGACGTCTTCTCCAACTCTACCCCCGGCTGCACCGATATAGTCGAGCTGCAGCTGCGCCTCAAGCCAGGGACCCAGCCGATCCGCCAGAGATTTAGGGATCTGAACCCGCGGCAGGAGGCTGAACTGGAGAAACAATTGGACACCTGGCTACAGGAGGGAGTCATAGAGCCGTCAGACTCCGCCTGGAGCAGCCCCCTGGTGCCCATCAAGAAGAAGGACGGGAGCACCCGCTGGGCCGTCGACTACAGAGCCCTCAACAAGTGCCTGGAGCTGGACAGCTACCCTCTGCCCAGGATCCAGCAGCTGGTAGAACGAGCTGGAGGGCACCGCGTCTACAGTGCCCTGGACGCGGTGGCCGCATACTACACCATCCGTGTGTCTGAGGACAGCCGGCCCTGCACCGCCTTCACCACCCCCAGAGGCTTGTATCAATGGAAAAGGATGCCCTTTGGCCTGGCTACGGCACCATCCGTCTATTCTAGATTTATTGCAGGGGTCCTAAACCCATTAGGCACAGCCAACCTCCAGTCATACCTTGACGACGTCCTGACCTTCCACCAGGATACCTGGGCCCACCTGGCTAGGCTCCGAGAGGTCTTGGAAGCCCACCGCAGGGGAGGAATCCGCCTCAAGCCAGCCAAGACTAAGCTGTTCCGAGCCAAGGTGGATTATCTGGGCCACACCCTCAGCCGTGAGGGGATAGCCATGCAAGAGGATTATATTGACCGCATCCTGGACTGGCCGGCCCCCAGCACCCCCAAAGACTTGCTGGCGCTTCTGGGGTTCTTTGGATACTACCGCCTGTTCATCCCAGAGTATGCCGACCTCACCTACGAGATGAATTGGCAGAAGACGGCCAAGACCCTAACCTGGACACCTGAGATGGAAGCCCAGCTGCTGCAGCTCAAGGACAAGTTCCGTCAAGCCCCCATCCGAGCGCCGCCCAGGTTTGACTTGCCAGCGGTATTCCAGCTCACCACAGATTTCAGCAGCCGCGCCATCTCTGCCATTCTGAGTCAATGCCAGGACGGCAAGGAGAGGCTGATTGCCGCCGTGGGGCGCAAGACAACCGACCCCGAGACTCGCTACCCGTCCTGGAAGGGAGAGATGGCCGCCATTATGTATGGAATCCGGAAATTCCACGGCATCTTGTCCTACCGCAGCTTCCAGATCAACACTGATTCCTCAGCCTTGCTGCAGATGAAGTCACTGAACACATCCACAGGAATGGTGGCCCGCTGGCAAGAGGAGCTAGCGGCCCTAGACTTTACTGTCTGCCACCGTCCTGGCACCCAGAACACCAACGCTGACACCCTCAGCCGCCGGGAGGACGCCAACATGCCAACGGCCAGCGCCGAAGAATTAGCAGAGCAGGCTGAGTATCTCCATAACCTTTGCCAACTAGGGGAGTCCGCAGCCAGCCGGCCCCCTGCCGCCCGACTGGACCCAGCTAGAGTACTAGAAGCCCAGACACAAGACCCCCTCCTGCTCCGTGTCCGCCAGTGGGTGGCTGATGGCAGAGCCCCAACCAAGGCTGAGCTGCGCGGCAAGGACCGAGACGAGCAGCAGTACGCCAGCCGCTTCTCAGCCCTGGGACTTGACGAGCATGGCTGCCTCACCACCACTGACCAGACCCTGACAGGGGAGCGGACAAGATACCTGCTGCCTTCGGCCCTCCAGCAGGACGCGTTCTTTCTAGCCCATGGGACCCCCATGGCCGGACACTTTGGGATGGACGCGACCATCGCCCGTGTGGCCATGCACTTCTGGTGGCCCAACCTGGCCCGTGACGTCCGCCTGATGGTTCAGACTTGTCCTGAATGTGTCCAGAAGGTTACCAAGGAAAGGTTGAAGCAAGGGATACATGTGCCCTCCCGCCAGGGGTATCCACAGCAAGTCCTGTTCATCGACCTGGTGGGGCCGCTGCCAGAGACCCCAGATGGGAACCGCTACATCCTCACCTGCCAAGATGGATTCAGCCGGTTTGTCAGCCTCTACGCCATCCCCAACAAGCGCACCCTCACGGTGGCTGAAGCCCTGCTGCACCGCCACCTGGCCACGTTTGGATGCCCCCTGAAGATCCACTCTGATAATGGGATGGAGTTCACCGGCCAGGTATTCCAGGAACTAGCCTCCAGGCTTGAGATTGGCCTGACACATCCACCACCCTACAACCCACAGTCCAACCGAGTGGAAAGGTTCCGTCGGACGCTCAATACCGGCATGCGTCTGTTCTTAGACAGAGACGACAACAACTGGGAGCCCCACTTGCCTGCCATTGCCTTCGCTTACAACACCAAGGCCTGCAGATCTACCGGCGTGACCCCGTTCCTAGCCTACTTTGGGAGAGAGGCCAAGCTTCCGGTGGACATGGTGCTCCGGCTGCCAGAAACAGAATATGCCTCGGTTCCAGCCAACGTCCAAGCCCTCCTGCAACGTTACTATGCGGTGTATGATGCCATCCAGCAGAAGGAGGAGGGAGCCATCCGGAGGAGCGCGGCAGCTTACGAAGGCACGGCCAAGTATGAGGTTGGAGATTTGGTCTGGTACCTGGCCCCCCGCCTGGTGCCAGGGAAGGCAGCCAAGATCACCAAAAGATGGACTGGTCCCTGGAAGGTCGTGAGGAAAGCTACAGAAGTCCATTATGTCATCAAACCTGCCTCTCCAATCGCCAGGATCTCAGAGGTTACCGCGCATGTAGGCCGACTGCGCAAATACACTGGAGATGTGACTGCCCACCAGATTCCAGCAGACATCCAAGTTGATGTGGACGGCGACGAGGATGCCACCGAGCTGCCGGTTGGAGCGGCGGCGCCCGCAGCTGGCGACCCAGGACAGTTCCCAGTGCACCAGCCGGCCGCAGCCGCCCCACAGCCCAGCGGCCAAGATCGTGACCCAGTAGAAGAGGACCTGCAGGAGCAACCCAACGAACCACCGCCGCCGCCGCCAGTTCCAGAGCCACCCAGAGATGCCATCTGGAATCCTGACACAGACATGGAGCACCTGCCAGCCAGCAGCGAGCCTGTAGGAGGAGAAGCAGCTGTTGCAATGGAAGAGGCCGCCCCAGAGGACGAAGCTGAAGCCATGTGCCCCCTGTTGATGACAGCCATCCCTATCTGTGTGGGGGCTAGGAGGCCAAGCAACCTGAACCAAGCAGGCGCCCCCATGGAATTTTATGCGCCCTCACCCATCGTCATTCCCCCCTTGGGAACCACCAGAGTTAGCCTAGGCCTCCGTGTCCAGCTACCCGCTGAGGCAGAGCTAATCCTGCAGACAAGGCAAAATTTCCAGCGCCAGGGCCTGGCCGTCGCCAACCCCCGTCTAGAAGCCAACCAGGAGCTGACAATGCTGATATCCAACCACAGCCAGACCGAGCAACGAGTGTCCCGTGGAGCCTGTGTAGCCAGAGCTGTCCTCCATCGAGCTGTGCCCCAGGAAGAGCCTGTCCTGCGCAGACATAGGTTGTCGTATCCCCAGGTTCAAGGCCTGGTGGCTCGAGAGCCACGCAACCCTTGAAGGGGAGGTTGTGGTAATACGACAACCAGACGGACAGGCAGTTTACAGAGTTGCTACGCTGTGACTTATGATAACAAACCCACTGCACTAATCTTATTATATCACCATCTATCTCATGACCGATGTTGACCCCGCTATCTAGCGGTCCAACTGGCCTGCCTAAATGTGGGGAGGGGGACTCAAACATGCAACTATCACGCGTCCCTCACGCGCTTATATAACCGGGAGGCGCTGCCTCCCCTTTTACCACCGCTGCCCCCACAGCCTGTCTACCGCCGGGAGCTAAGCCCTAGCGTCCCACACCCCCTTCAAACCTAACCATTGTTATAATCTGTTGTATATATATAGTAAACATTGCTTGTAAATATTATTCAGTTAAATATATAATTTCTGTATGACTAAATCCTGCTAGTTTATTTTGGTAGAATAATTCAAGGCTAGGGCTCGTTGAACTCGAACTCGTTACCCCGTGGGCCGAGAACGCTCGGCTTACCAGATAATCACTAATTTTTATGACGTCACATGTCTGATTTTTGAGTGAATTTCTCCATTTACAAAAAAAAATCGATATTTAAATACTTATTGCTTATTTATGCAAATTTATAGTCATTTTTATCAATTGTTTTGCTAAGGTCATGCAAATTTCGCATTCAATAAATAATGTATAGGGTGTTTTTAGGAGAAACTATATAAGAGCAAACTTGCAAAAATATTAAATTAAAAATATTTCATAATATTAATATTGTTAGAATCTCCTTGGGGATGAAATTTGAACTTGAAATTTTTAAACTTAATTTCCTCAAAAAATTTATTTTGTTGGATTTCCAGATTGCCAGAAATGAAATATACACATCTGGTTTAGATAGACGGCATTATTCTAATCAAGAATGGATAGTTCAAACTTAATTTTTTAAGCAATTAATTGTGCATTTGAAAAATATAGGTACACTTTTATACTAATTCACAACAAAACTGAAATCAGTTTAATTCTTTTAATTCAGGCGACTGATAAATATTTGTATCAAGGTAACTTGTGACAAATAGAATTTATCTCTTGTTCTCGTAGGAAATTGTGGAAAACTCAAATTTGCATGTGAGTATGTGTTTGTGTGGGCGTGTTTGTGTTTGTGTGTGTGAAGGGATGTTAGGAAAGCGTTTAGACAATAGAAATAGGAACATATAGAGTAATAATGCTTATATCTATAGGCGTAGGGGGGGGGGGGGAGGGGAGGTGGTAAGAGTGGTCTTTCTCCTTTAAATAACTTCTGAAAAAAGAATGTCTTCCCCCCCCCCCCCTCCAAAATAATCTATTGGGAGGGGGAGAATTCTAGAGACATAATTGCCCCATTATTAAAGTAAGCTTTGGTTTACTCTAATGCTTTAAAATGTTTTTAAGTGTTACTCTAATACCTTTAACTTTAATAACTATTGCAATTCTATTCTAAACAATACTCTCTACTCTATATACTTTGTGTGTGTGTGCGCGCGCGTATGCTTTGACCGCTTGCGGCTAGCGAGTTCAAAAAATTTGTTGCAAAATCACAGAACCTTAGAATGATGTATAACATTCTACAGAGCTGTAATTACAATACATTTATAACTTTAGGAATATAAGCTTTCTTTTTCTCTTTCTTTTAAAGGCACGTTTGCACGCAACATTATTCATAGCGAAGCTACTCTCCATTAAACGTGCGTTTGTACGTCCGACAGTTACTCAAAGACGTACTAATTACAAAGAGGAAGGGAACAATTGACTATTATTTAATAAAAGTTTTCTTATTCATTGGTTAAAACACATTGGATACTTTTCGGTTGGTTCATTAACTTTTCAACCAATAATCATATACTTGTTATAAGGGTATTTTATTTATCATTCTTGGGTTTCAAAACATTATAAAGATATTCTATGAAACCAAATTTGAACATACATTTTCTTGTTTTATTACTATAATATTAGATAAAACTTACCTAACAAATCCTCCTTTATTTCATCCTCCCTTTTCTAATCTTTACTATAATTCAGGGATCTTAGGGGATAAGACAATAGACGATAAACTGTTGTGCATCCCCATTTACTATGAAAAACTTAACCCACCATTATTGATATATATGCTAGTATATATCTATTAATGAAGATTTAATAATATTACTTAAAGTTTTTTTTAAAAAATATACCCCTACCTTCCCGTTGTAAAAATATCAAATGACGTTGATCTCTGAATGTTCTATTTGTTTCTGGTCTATAAACTTTTGGTCTAATATTTACTACTAAAGGAAAGAAATGGGGCGTTTCTATCGCTGTACTTTTCCATGACCCTCTAACAATAGATGTATTACCCTAGATAGTCAATTAGTCACAATAAACCGTCCAACTTTAAAGGAGTTTCTTACAGACAAAGATTTTTCTAGATTTGATCTACCAAAATAATCCTTATACTAAGTAATGCAACTATTTAAAGCTAACTTGTTATATTGAATAAATGTAGAAAATAGGCTTTTTGTATCAAAATGATAAGGGTAAAACACAAGAAGGGGAAGGGTTAAATAACTGTATGTCCCCATCCCAAGGACCTTAGCCAACTCTCAATTAGGTCTTTGAAAATTACTTAATAGTTTCGGAAAAATTAACACAGCCAAGTAGAAGAAAACAATTTGCTAGCAGACGAAAAGGTCCTTGGAAAAGGGGTAGATAATTATCTGTTGCAAAATGTGTGCACTTTCTAACCAATTTTAGTCGAAGTGTTTCTACCCTGTTTTCCAATTGGTCTAATTAAGGTATTGGACATCTAGACTTTTTATATTTATTTCTCACCTAAACAAAGACATTAGACAATTATGCAATTATTTAAGAAATTGTTACAAATTAAAGAAAAAAACGTTGCTTTCATACAAAGTGCATGTTTATCACTGATAATTGTCAGAAAAACAGCCTAATTCACCCCAAGACATCTCCCCAAAAAATTTAAACCCATTTGGATTAGCAATTTCGGATATCTTTAGCTGTAGACAAATTGAAACAAGGATGACAACATCTGTAAAAGCGAAGCACTGAAACGGTAGGACCAACGGACGTTAACACTTGTATAGTTTCAGAACTGAATAATCCTAATATAAATGTATAAGAGTCAAAGCAAAATTGTGAGTAAATTTATTAAAAAACTGCTTGATACAGGATAATGTTTAGGGACATACTTACATTTTTAGGACTTGATTATAGAGTTGCTTCGTTTATTAAATTATACTTTGTTGTCCCAGGAATCAATATACCAAAAATCAGATCAATCGGACAATTAGATCACATAAAAATTTGATGTTAAAAAAGTAAAAAAATCATCATGTTTAAAATGGACGTACGGACATTTTGGTAATGATTATAGAGTTGCTACGCTTTCTAAATCGTACCTAACTGCTAAAGGAATCATCATGCTAAATTTGAAATCGATAGGACAATTCTAACATGCCTAAATTGATGAAAAAAGCTATCCGTTACGGACGGACGGACCGACCCCAATTATAGAAAAGATTCGCTTTTAAAAACAAACCAAACTACTTTGCATCTTAGGATATCATGATAAGAGCTTCTCTAAAATTGAAGAATCAATTGGACTAATAGTTAGAGATATTTTAATGGACAAACAAATAGACCTTACTATTTTATAATACTAGCGGCTACGCCCCTAGAGGCCTCTAGGGGGCACCTGCGGAGGGGGGAGTCAAAAAAAAAAAAAATTTGGCCCCCCCTAATTTTTAATTTTATTTAAAAAAAATATAAATAAAAATTTTAGGGGGGTATTTTTCATTTTTTCGGGGGTTGGGGGACGGGGGTGTCCCACCCCCCAAGCTACCCTGTTAAGGAGAACCCGATCGGTTCAGCGGTTAGCGAGATCCTTCGGTACAAACAAACACACAGACAGACACACAAACATCCTGATTTCTTTTCGGAGGGTGGTGGTACGTGCCCTGTCCCAAAATAGGTATAAACCTTTACAGGACCTATGAGAAGCTACACTGTAAAGGAGAATCATATCGGTTTCGAGGTTAACGAGATTCTTCGGTACACACACTTTGGTTTAAGGGTTTCAAAACAAACGCAGGAATGACAAACATCGGAGTGGACAAACGCAAATATTGAGGTAATCAAGTACTTCTATACATGATAGGTTAGGTTAAGATATGAATATACAAATAAGCCCCTCTCAGGGGTTAGGTATTGAAAAAACCCATCAGATAATTCAAAATATGTTAGGCTAGGTTAAGTGTCCACTCCAGCGTTTGTCCACCACGACGTTTGTCTACTCCAACAATTGTCCACCACAACGTTTGGACACTCTGACATTTGTCACACTAATTTAAGGTTACATAAACTTTTAAAGAGCTTAACTCCATGGAAATTCCCTGAAGATGACTGAAAATTGTTTTTCTATTCTAAATAAGTTCAAATCCTGTGTTGCAAGGTGTTTAGCAAAATCATGCAGATTAATTCTGGTTCACCATGGTGTGGCTTAAAAATGGCAAGCTTTTTTGCAAAATATTTAAACAATATTGACGATTTCCCTCTATGTGCCCTGTAAAGCAAAGAATCAGCCTTCCCTTTGTTTGAAATAAATTCTTATAATAAGTAACAGGATGGTTTGTACGTGTGTCTGTCTGTCTGTGCCAAATTAACTCAATAACCACTGAACCGATATGGTTCTCTTTTACTGGGTAGCTTTCCATAGCTACTTGGAAGGTTTATAACTATTTTGTGGGAGGGCACCACCACCCTCCTCAGAGAAACCACCCCTAGAATTTTTTTATTTCTTTACATTTTAAAAAGTCATGTTGTGCTAAATTGATGTGACAAATGGCAATTTACAACAATAGATATAGAATATGTAATTCTCTCATACCCTGCTTAAATACTTTTTGATCATATTCAAATGGATTAAATTGTTTCTTCTGGTTGGCTAATATAATGGCTTTACCCCACCCCCACTGACTAAAGAAGAATGTATTGATCAATATCTGAGGATCATATTAGCAATCTTAATTGATGACAACAATCAACTTTTTACAATATCCATGTATTTTATATCCATTTTTACAAGATACCTATTTTGACACACAGATTAATCAATCGGTTTTCTATCAGGATTCAATAAGGTAAAGTAATGTGGGATATCAAAATTCTGACCAAGACCATTTGTACATGTGTTTGATAATCAAGATAACACATTTTCATTTGGAGAGATTTTGATAAATATATTCCTCTGATTGTTCAATGTTCTACAGTTAATGTACCATTTTACTTTCTTTGAATTTTGATAAGATTTGCCGGGTATAGTCCTTTCCACGACATATCTCCATAAGGAGCGATTCTTCGTATTTTTCACAGTAGCTTTTCTCCTATTTCTAGCCCCTGCGGGGGGCTCTAACCCTGCGGGGCCATTTACCTAACCCTGTGGGGCAATCACCTAACACAATATAACCTAACCTAACCTAAAATAACCTATAAAAAGCCATTTTAAAATTACGAAGAATCGCTCCTTATGGAGATATGTCGTGGAAAGGACTATACCCGATTTGCCTGATAGAGCAGCAGTAGAACCATTGTCTATAATTTAATAAGAAACATTTTTACCTAACATGTTACCAATCATGCTAAAGCAACTGTTTAATTAATACCATTTAAAGTATATTGCTAGGATTTTTTACTTTATCCATTTGTCATCAATTTATAAATATATCAGTCCTCAATTATTATAATTTTACTAGCTGCTATTCTATATAGATTGCTTTAGATGTGTGTAGATTTCCTGCACTAAATGAGCATCCAGTATAAAATTTACTTGATCAGTCATGCTATAAAATAAAAATATCTAAAATATTAATATTAAGGATATAAAAATACACGTGAAAGGTTTTGTGATTTTTTCCCCAATAATCTATTCTTGATTTAAACATCTGCTTTTTAAATCACCTTGTCTGTATTCACATCCAAGACTTTTTTTGCTTCTTTTCTTATAGATGTTGACATTTTAACCAGGCGAAGGTTAGAGCATTGGTTTGGTAATTACGTGATACATGGCCGAAAGTATAACTACGCTGCTAACTAACAAGCCAACTTTTGTTGAAATATGTGTATTTTGTGGAATTGGTCAATGGTTATGAATAACAATCAATATATGATTTTGCCAGCTGCGCGCCTCCTTGTCTTGCGTAAGAAGGGGAGCAACCATGCTAAGGCAGTATACACCCCTAATTATATACCCCTCCATGAGTTTATAAAAAAAACTTGCTAAAATCGTGCATCACTGCACAATCACATAGCTGTTTTGTCATGTAATTTTTTAGTGCATTTTTTTATGGCTAATAGGACATATTTAAAAGTAATTTTCACATAGCAAGTGCAACTTTCACCAAAGTTATACTTTAAAGAATAATTATTCTTTTTTTCAATTAATTGAAAACTAAAAGCCAGTTTTTAGAGCTAAAAGATTTTTTTATTTTCATTCTGAGCCTGGTTCAATATTTTGACATGCTTTTATTGCCTATTTAAAAATGTTAAACTTGAAATATATTTATTAAAAATTTGGGTATGACAAAATTAGTTATACATGGCTTTGTGACGGCGATTCAAAGGGATTTTAAGAGATATTTCAAGCTTAGCCATTTTGAAAATTTTTAATACTTATTCCTTCTGTAAATGGCAATTAATGGTTTAAACTTTCAAACACTTAACTTATTAAACCATCCAATCAAAATTATATAAAAGTCCCCAAAGTTGTTGAGACATCAAATAAGAAAACGTTATTTTAAAACTTTGTGGACTAGCGTAATAAACAGCCCCAATGTCCCCTCCCTCCCTGAAACATTGGCGTAGCATGATTATCAACAAGCTTCGGTAGACATTAAATAATTGGTAACAAGAATCAGATTATACAAAGTTAAGCATCTTTATTTTTTTATTATTTATCAGCGGCTACGCTCCTCGAGGCCTCTAGGGTGGGGGTGAAGTCAATCCCTTTGGTACAGACAGTACCAAAACTTCGGGTACCTTTATAAAATCTTGATTAGATAGTTCAAAATAGTAGTGTTGAAACTTTTCAACCAGTAAATTTTATAGATACAAGGGGTACTTTTGTTGATCATAATTTGGGATGCACATTGCTTATCCCTTAAAATCCCTGATTAGTTATAAGATTTGTTTTAAATAAGAACGCTTTTTAAAAGCGAAGCTTTTCTATAATTATGGTCGGTCCGTCCGTACGTCCGTCCGTCCGTCCGAGAAAGTTAGCTTTTATTCGTTAATTTAGGCATGTTAAAATTGTCCTATCGATTTCAAACTTTGCATGGTGATTACTGTAATAGTTAGGTACGATTTAGAAAGCGTAGCAACTCTATAATCATTACCAGAATCATCCGTACGTCCATTTTAAACAAGTTGATTTTTTTACTTTTTTAACAACAAATTTTTATGTGATCTAATTATCCGTTTGATCTGATTTTTGGTATATTGATTCCTGGGACAAAAAAGTACAATATAATAAGCGAAGCAACTCTATAATCAAGTCCTAAAAATGTAAGTATGTCCATAAACATTATCCTGTATCAAGCCGTTTTTCAACATATATACTTAAAATTTTGCTTCGACTCTTATACATTTAAATTCTGATTATTTACTTCAGACACTATACAAGCCTTAATGTCCGTTTGTCCTTCCATTATAGAGCTTCGCTTTTATGGATGTTGTCATCCTTATCTGTTTAGAAATACCTAATTTAAATACTGAACAGTCATGATACTTTGTATCTTCTGAATTTATTCCTTATACAAAATAATAGTGTATTTTTAGTAGCGTAGCTACTTTATTATTAACTTTGTCCTTCCATTCGTCTTTTGCTTTATTGTTCAATTTTTTTGTTTGTCTATCTATGTTTTTTTTCTGCTTTACTACTCATGAATGTTGTTAACCATTTTTCAAGTCAATCCATAGACTTTTTTCTGAAAATGACGAGATTTGAGATGTTGCTGCCGAGCCTAGCTTATTATTTGTGCAATTGTATCTTTAATTTTTGTCTAAATTCTTGACCTTTGCTTCAATAGATATTGATATCGTTGTTTTTTTAAAATACCAATTCAAGACATACAAAGAATAAACCGACCCAAACATGTTTTAATTATGGCTTCGAAAACGATTTAATATCCGCTGGATTAGGACCTGTTCTCACACTTTAAAATTATGTATAGCATCGCATTAGAGATAATTTTCTACGAATATTAAAAGTATAAATCACGTAATCAATACCAGTTTTGTTAGCCCGGGCCTTCGGCCCCTCACGTCTGACAAAACTGGTGTTAATACGATGCGATAAATAACTATTTTACAATTGAGAAAACATATTTCTAGACCCTGCGGAGATTCTAACGGGGCACTTCTATTATTTAGTTAACAAAATCAACCTAAGAAGCATTTATGTAATGCCTCTCGTATATGGTACATTATTTAGTACTAGCGGCTTCGCCCCTACCAAGAGGTTTGACCAAACAAATTTTTCGTGTTTTAGATTTTAAAGAAAATTTAAAAACATAATTTTGGAGGGGGAAGGCTTTTTTTGGGGAGGGGGGGGGGTAGTCGACCCCACTATTTTAATTTTAGTTTTAAAAAGAATTTTTTTTTAGGGGGGGTATTTTTCATTTTTTGGGGGGGTTACCCCCCAAGAAAATAGTTGTAATCATTCCCGGGACCTATGAGAAGCTACCCTGTAAAGAAAACCCGATCGGTTCAGCGGTTAGCAAAATCCTTTGCTACAAACAAACAGACAAACATCCTGTTACTTTTGTATTATTTAGTATGAGAAAAATGGCATTGGCTATTATTGGATATATTCATTCTTGTTTTAAATGATGTGTTTAATGAATAGATGTATTACTCCAGATGGGCTGTTAGAAATAATAATCCATCCAACTTAAACAGGAATTTTTAGCTGACGAAAAAATTTGCTTATATATATTATATAGTCACATATGATTAATTCCAATAATAACTTTTGGATGATATAATTTTCTTAAACTGAGCTTTAAGAAGTCAAACTATTTACTTATTAAATATGGATGCAATTAAAAATGAAATGAAAACAAAATATGTTACGTTCTAGCCATTAATTATGGCCGAATTATTCTTGTACTGTGTTCTTATTGGTTTAATTTATGAGTAGGGATCTAGCTTTAATATATTTATTGTTTATGTCATTGTGTTGACAGATGAACTGAAATTTAATTTCCAAATGTGTACTCAGTTTCCTAGGTGTTTCCACATCCTATCTCAATATTTACTACTAGCTAAAAAAGCTTCAAACTTAAAAAAAAAAAAAAATTTTAAAATTTAAATTTTGAATGTTTAATGTATAAATACATTTAAATTTTGTTTTTTTTTGTAAGGTCGAATTTTTTTAGCTAGTAGTAAATATTGAGATAGGATGAGAAAACACTCAGGAAACTGTGTACACATTCGGAAATTAAATTTAAGTTCATCTGTTGACAGGATGTCACGACCGGTTAACACCTCAATATTATAATCATTCCATAGAATATTTTAGACCAATTACCAATGATGATAAACACAACTATCCCTTCTAGAGATGAAAACTATTAAATTAAAAGTTTGTACACTACAATTTTGGGGAACCAGCAAATTAAAATTCAACAAATGTACCCACAGCTTTTCAGACAATCCTTTATACTAATGTAACAGGATGTCTGTTTGTGTGTCTGTTTATACCGAAGTATTTCGATGTCAGCTGAACCGATCGGGTTTTCCTTAACAGGAAAGCTTCTCATAGGTCCCTGGAAGGTTTATAACTATTTTCTTAGGGGGTTGGACACCCCCAACCCCCCCCAAAAATGAAAAATATCCCCCCCCCAATAAAATTTATACTTCCCAAATTTTTTTTTACTTTTTCTTTTAAAATCTAAAATAAGAAATTGGGTTATCAAATTCGACTCCCCCCTCCTCAAGTGCCCCTAGAGGCCTCTAGGGGGCGTAGCCGCTAATTATAATATAACATGTCAACTTTAATTTGTGTCTATTAAATCTTGTAAACAGCTGAGTTGATTGTTCCACAAATATTTTGGTGTGTAGTCAAGTAATTGTTCAGGTTAGGTTTTAGGCTATTTATTGGGTTTAGTTTAAAAGGAGAGGGGTGGTTGTACCCTCCTTAAAAAATGGTTATAAACCTTTCTTCACTTATAAAAAGCTTCACCTAAAAGGAAAACCATAATGGTCCAGCGGTAAGTAGGTAAGTAAATCCTAATCAACAAACACCCTATTACTTTTAAATAGAAGTAAAAAACAAATTTGAAGTTAAATAAAGAAATTAATCAAAGCTTATTTAACCTTTGACCTATGTAAAATCATTCATTATACACTTAATCAAAACATTTACTTGATTACAAATTTGTTTGTCCATAAAAAAACTTTTGTAACTCCATGATGCACATATAACAGAATATATAAGATAAAACGACAGAGTTGGCCTTTTAAGTTGAAATATCAATGGGATCATGGAAAGAAAACGAAGTAGCGGATTTCGTTGTATTTTTACAGTAGATTTTAGTTTTTTTAGGATAGGTTAGGTCAGATAAATGTAAATGATTGTCCCACAGTGTTAGAGGCAACCGCAGGGGCAAGAAATCGTTTTCTTTCTATGGTCCTATTAATGTAAGCAAGTTGAAAACTATTTACAATACAAAATATAAATCTAAAGCCTAAGGTCTTGGTAACTGCTTAACCAATTGGGCTCTACTCTTGAAAGAAAAAATACCCCAAATTGAAAAAAATATGGCTAAACATGTGGTGTAACTTTTCTTGAGACAAAACCCCTAGAATCTAGTCTCAATATATAAAGCAATATTTTTTTTTCTCTTGGATCAACAAATTATGGAGTAAAACAACCTGCACCTACGAAAAAAAAATTAAAACTGCCTAAAAAACTTAAATATCCTATCCTATAATATAAAGTGGTAAGATGTTTCTTTTGTCTGAAACTAAAGATCTCAGCAAATTAGTTGTACTTTTCAGATATATTTTATAGATTTCTTATGCTTGGTGTTTTAAAGCTTATCCTAGCCTCACCCGCTCACCTCTGGAGGATAGGGGTTAAGGTACTAGTGTACATATATTGTAAAGAGACAGATATTAAGACTAGTAAGTTTAGATCATTCTAATATAAAATTTCTGTTACTGCCCATCTCATGGGTTTATAAGGATCAGGGATCTGAAGGGATAAGACAATTGCCGGTGAATTGATGTACATCCCTCAACAATGATACACAAAATTACCCCTTCTGTAGATTACAATTAGTGGTTGAAACACTCAACTTAATGAACCAACCAATCAAAATATTAGAAAAGTCCCCAAAGGTATTAAGCCAACGAATAAGAAAACGTCATTATAAAACTTTGGGGACTAGTGGAATAAACAGCCTAATGTCCCCTCCCTCCCTGGTTTATAAGGATTTAACATTCTGGATTCCCAGAGAATAGAAATTTACTATTCTTGCAACTGGAATAATCAGGGATATTAAGGGATAAGACAAAGGACAATAAATTGATATATGTACATCTCTATAATGATAATCCAAATTACCCCTTCTATAGATTATAATTATTGGTTGAAAAGTTTGGACACTTCAATGTTTAGAACCAACTCATCAAAATGCAATAGAAGTCTCAATTTTTTAAAGTCAACAACGGTTATAAAACTTTGGGTATTTTTGTAATATACAGTCCATTGTCCCCTCCCTCCCTGACTGCAACATGAATCACGGACTTCCCTTAAAAAACCTAGCATGCACAGAAGACCCTAACCCCTTCCATATTTGGAATTTAATTGAAAATAGGGGATAGGGTAATAATTTGATAATTCGTATTTGACGGTTTCCCTGATATTGCATCTGGAAGGCAAATGGTCTTTACTGTAAAAAATATTTTATGCCTTAATTCTAAGTTAGGTTAGAGCCCCTTTAGCATAGGATAGCCTTCTATTGTATATCTGAACCAAACCTTGCTTGATGATGTGCATGTCCTTCAGACAATCAATCCTTTGATTGTATATCCTTTGTCTTGAAGTCCTAACTGTATAATGGTATAATAAGTTGCGCCTGTTTTGGACAAAGACATTCCCCCCCTAACATAGTATCAGTAACAACCGGATGTGCTTCGCTTTACGCCACACTCGCCACGGAAAAGGTCTTTTAAGGATATTATAAGAAAATCAACTTTAAACCCATAAGGCATAATGTAGAAATCCCTACACACACACGCCCAAAACCACACCAACACATACACACAAACAGACACGGAAATTCCAATTGATGCTAATAATAGGCTGACGGGCAGTTTTCCATTTAAGATAACTGGTGAAAAACAATGAGCAAAAACAAGGACAATTCTTAAAGTAACAAGATCTCTGTCATTCTGTCTGTGTGTCTTGGTTTTTCTTTACAGGGTAGCTTCTAATAGGTCCTGGGAAGGCTTATGGGAGAATGTACCAACCACCACCCTCTTAAAAGAAATCACCCCTAGAAAAAATTACCCCCCTCATGAAAAAAAAATTCTTTTCAAAATAAAAAAAAATCTATTTATTTTATGTCTAAAATGAAAAAATTAGGTAATATAATTGAACCCCCCCCCCCTTAAGTGCCCCTAGAGACCTCTAGGGGGGGTTTAGAAGCTAGTACTGTAAGAAAGTTGTTTATATAATTACTATTTACTTTGCCCCCATTCCCTAAAAGAAGGCGAGGAAGTCAGTTTCCCTGTGAGATAAAGACAAGCAATTTCCAAGATCTTAAGTTTTAGATGAAATACAATAAGACAAGGAAAAAGAGAAAAGGAAACATAGAAAGAAGAAAGAAAAATAAAAAGTACACAAAAAAATTATTTCAAAATTAATACATTATAAATCCATGCAAACCACTGAACAGACGTACGAACATACAAAATATATTATAGAGCAGCTGTGCATATGAAAATTAAAGTGTAAATTTGACACTCCTAAAAGAAAACACGATCTAATTGTTAAGCAGCTACGAGGTAGACAGTTTTTATCCTCATTTAAATTTTAAGTAAACAATATTTCGGCTTTTTATTTGTTTATTACTTTAAATCATGTTAGGATAGGTAAAATTGGGTACTTGGTAGCTCTGTAGGGGTAGGGCCCCTCACTTATATAATCTACAGGGGTTAGGCATCAAACAAACTATTCCCCCTTATTATATCTTTAAAAATATGTATTTTAATTGGTTATATGTAGTAGTGTCTAAACTTAATCTACAGAAGGGATAATTCTGTATTTTGGATGAATTTAAATTTATCGTCCATTGCCTTATTTCTTTAAATCCCTATGGTATATGTGTATTTGATTATGATCTTTTACTAGTTTGCTTCAGAAAAGAAATTTTTTCATCCTTTCAACTGTAAATGACTGATTAATAAAGAAAGTTGAAGTTCTAATGATCTTAGTGTTTTATTTATATGCACGGATGAATTTTTATGCCAATTATTTTTTTATTTAGTTTTTAAGAGTAAGGTTTGGATCTTCTGCAGTTCACGGTAAAATATTGCTAGTGGTAACGAATATTGCCAAAAATCTATGAATTTTAAAGGCTGCTAGCTGCCAAACGGCTAAACGTACAGATCATGTCCGCGGCATACGAAGGCCTACAAATAATCTGGAATAGCCATATTTCAATAATGCATAATTATCTCGCAGTGCAGAGAAATGCGCGAAAAAGGCCTATTTTACGCGTTTTTTTTCAGTGAAGCTTTCCCTGTGCATCATTGGATCTTGGCTATTCCAGATGATTTGTAGGCCTTCTTATACCGCTTAAAATGGTGTGCGGATATGATCTGTACGTTCAGCCGTTTGGCAGCTAGCAGTCTTTAAAATTCATAAATTTTTGGCAATATTCGTTACCAGCTACCTTATTCACCTCATTATCAAATTATAGAATCGTCTCGAGGTATTATTTTAATGGTGATTTTTTAGATAATAAACCTAGACTTTACAATTATATCAACTCTTTTACTATTTAAAATAAAAGTGTTGTTTCTCCGTACATAGAATCTTGTAATTAGAGCAATTTTGAATCTAATCCTGGGATCTACAGGGATAAGACAATGGCCGAAAATTTGATCTACAATACATCCACAATTATGATACACAAAATTACTGGTTCTATGAATTAAATTAGTGGTTGAAACATATGGACGCTCAAATCAACCATCCAATCAAAATTTAATAAAAGTCCCCACCAATTTATAAAACTTTGAAGACTAGTGTAATAAACAGCCCAATGTCCCCTCCCTCGCTGACTCTAATTAAAGATGTGTTAATTCTTGCCGTTCCTTTTTTCTGCCATTTTTTTGGGGGAAATTATAGTGAGTCAAGATAGTCGCTCGAAAAAAATTCTGACGTCATAATAAAGAGGTATGAGGAGATGATGAGTGGGAAAGAAAACCCCTAAAAAAGAGATGGATAATCCCTCTTTTTTATGACTTCACATGCTAATTTGTGAGCGACTTTCTTCACTCACAAATTATATCAAAACTGTACAGATTTATTAAAATAAAATCTTCCAATTTTAGTTTTTAAGTGCAAAGCAATTCATTATTACACGAGTTTATAGACATTCAATTATATAATCCAACAACATTAGTTTAGATTACATTTAAAATAATACTTTTTTTTATGGCTGTTAAACGATTATAATATCTGCTGGATTAGAACCGGATCTGAGGCCATGCTGGAAAATCACGGATCGTTTCGTATTTAAGATAATTTTCTACTACTAATAAAAAAACCGGGTATAACAAAACTGGAATTAATCTTGTAATGTTTCATTTTACAATCCGCGGAAAGCTCTCTATAGTACGATGCGGTAAATAACTTTCTCGTATTCATTCGAATCCGGTGGATAGGAACCGGTTCTCATCCATACGAAAAAACTATGTCTAGCATCGTATTATATCCAGCTTTCTACGAATATAAAAATGTACAATCATAAGATTAAAACTAGTTTTTTAGCCCATGCCTTCGGCATCTCGGGGCAAAAAAATAGTTTTAATCCTATAATTGTACATTCTATATCCGCGGAAATCTGTTTATAATACGATGCGAGAAATAACTATTAATTGTTTTTTTAGGCAATCGCATTGGTAACTTATATGCTTTTTCTTTACAACTAGGACCGACACTAAGCTTTTTAGTTATTAAACCCATAAGAAAACTAACACTTTGCATCTATTTTAAGTTTAAGGGCTGCTTGCAGGCTCTGACATTCCTCCCATATTAACCTTTGGATCAATGTAAATTGAAAAAGCATTGTCTAGAACTGTGCGTGCTTTTTTCGCACACTGTACAAAACAGTAAGCAGTTTTTGTAATAAGTGCAGCCACTATATAGCTGGCGGTTGTCTATGGATTAGTTCAGTCTAAAAAGCGTAGCAACTTTATAGTAACAACCAAAACGTAAGTACGTTAACAAGTTAATTTCAAGCAATTTGCCATATGTTGTACAAGATTTTACATCACTTGTAGGTTGATGATTACTAGGACAACAAGGCTTTCAAAATTGCAAGGTCTGCATGTCATATATTTGTAGGGGTTCTTTTTTGTGAATGTTGTCATCCTTGTTTTTTTTTTATCCACATATCTGGACTTTCCAACGGGTTTATATGGTGTTGGCGACAATCTTTCTAAAGTTGATAATCACGACAAGCTCGTAATAAATGCTGATTTTGGACATGAACCAGGGAGGGAGGGAGGGGACATTAGCCTGTAAATTGCCATGGTACCCAAAGTTTTATAACCGCGTTATCTTATTCGTTGGCACCAAAAATTAGGGTACTTTTATTAAATATTAATTGCTTGTTTCCAAACTATTAGCATAAAAAAATCAGAAAAGATAATTTAGTTCATCATCATTGGGGACGTACATTAATTTATCGTCCATTTCCGTATCCCTGAAGATGACAGGCTCTGAACCTAGTGACTTGGTAAAACACAACGGTAATTACGTGCGCTTCATATCATCAGCTAAACGGTTGGAATTCGGACGTACATACCTAAATTATCATAGGATTGCTTCGCTAAAAAAGTATATGTAATCGTCCTTTGAATCACCACTTTAGAAAATTAAAAAATAACCTTCTAGAAATAAATTATCTCTCAAAGGAATCATCACACATAGTTTTAAATTGATCTTAATTGTAGAATAGCATGCTGCGCTTCTGAAAACATTCATATTTATAATATTTGAGATTATATAAAAATGTACTACATCATAAACTGTATACAAAACAAGGATGACAACATTTATAAGTAGCGAAGCTCCAAAATCAGTTTTAGAATGTAAGAAACAGAATATGAATCTATAAATCTTAACAAAATTGTATGTAAATTTGTTGCAAAATTGCTTAATTTAATGGACATTGTTTCTCCTCCCTCCTTGACATATGTATCTGCTGAATACAAATGTGTGAAGATTTGCAGGGAGTAAGGGAGGGGACAATGGATCGAAAATTCAATTTTTAAGGAGTCTCAGACTTTGGGGACTGGCTTAAAGGGAATGTGCTCGAATACAGCAGATTCTTACTGATTTTGGGGACTTGCGCATCAATGCCCCGCTAACTAGCTGAGCTAGTTTTGAATATGCAGACAGAAAAGTTTGTTATTTATCGCTGGTTTTACCAAATATTTTTCCCAAGAAAATGTCTTTTCATGTATAGAAACTCTACTGTGATATTTATGTATTAAATAATCTAAGAACCGCTTGAATTTTGGGTCAGTTATAAATATATAAGAAGGGTTGTGGTAGTTCTAAACAAGATTTTTCTAGTGATTAATTACAGAATGTTTACTACATTGTGATGTGTTGATAATTTGATTTTCAAGTAAATGATTTTTTTCTTAGAACTAATTTTGTTCTAAATTTGGTTACCATGATCCCTTAACAATTTTGGTAAAATTTTCTTGAAAAATCTGGTTTTTATTGCTTTTCAGCGAACCCTCTTATATTGAATTAATTGCCCATTGTCCCCTCCCTTACTCCCTGGAAGATTTGACTAGTTCATATATTCACTGAAAAGTAGATAAACGGACAAACTAACCGACATAGATATAATTTGTAGTATACATATCAAAACCGTTTTTGAGGAAAAAATATAATAGAATCATTTTCTTTGGTCATTTCATCTGGCTTTTGTGATTTTTCATGAATAGGGAAAATTATTGAAGAAAACAATTCACTTTTGGTTTGAATCTTCAAGCTCAGAAATGAGTATTTGTATAATTTACAATTAAATGTTCCTTGTTAGCATTACACTTACTTAGGCAAAAAATTTTACATAATTGCCTCAAGAATCAACATGTCAAACTTAAAAATGATGGAACGTTTTTTGCATGCATAAATTAACAAAGAAAGCAATCCGTTATGGGCGTATGTACGTACAAAACGACCCTAATTGTAGAAAAGTTTTTCTTTTAGTAAATACACAACAAAAAACTTGTTAGTCCATATTCCTGTTGTCGAATTCAGGGATGAAGGGAACTTTGAACTTTACCTAAACTTTTATATGTTATCTTATCTATAGACTCAAAAAAATGATTGGATGATGTATATCAATTTAAAGTTCATTGTATATCCTTAAGATCCCTGATAAAATTGGACTGCAATGTTCCTATAGCTGCTGCACTTATTAGTTGCACCAAATCAGGAACAAAGAAATCAATCAAATTATATAAAGTTTGTCCCGAAAGATCTCGCTAACCGCTGAACCGATATTGTTTTCCTTTACAGTGAAACTTCTTATAGGTCCTGGGAAGGTTTTAAACTATTTTTGGGGAGGTTGTATTTACCCCCCTCCCCCCCCAATTTTTTTTTACTCTTTTGAGGTCTACTTTTCTACTTCCTACCTTAAGTGCCCCTAGAGGCTTCTTGGGGGCGTAGCCGCTAGTCTATAATATAAAGTAGAACGATGTCTGTCTGTCCGTCTGAAGCTTAAGGTCTCAGTAACCACTGAACCGATTGGGCTCTACTCTTCAGGGAACATACCTACTGGTCTTGTGGTGGTTTTAAGCTATTTTCCTGAGGGGGTGGGACAACCCAAACCCCCCCAAATATTAATCCCCCCCCCAAAAAAAAAAATATTTTGAGGCAGTTACTTCACAAAAAATGTCAGCACCAGAAATCTTTAATTTTTTAAAAAAATACTTCTTGGGGCAAAGCCGCTAGTCCTATTATAAAATATAAGTATTATAAAAAGTAAGCTTCTTGTATCTGTACTCTGTAGGAAAGGATCTCACTAACCGCTCAACCGATATGGTTCTCCCTTACAATGAAGCTTCTCATAGGTCTAGGGAAGAATTTTTAACTATTTTGGGTATCACCCCTCCCAAAATAAATCGCCCCTAGAAAAAAAAATTATCCCTTCCCCCCCAAAATATAAAATTTAATTTAAAAAAAGATAAAATAAAAAATGGGGTTGGGGGGGGGGGGAACCAATTGATAACAGGTTTTAAGCCATACTGAAAAACTATGTATTGTATTGCATTGCAGACAGTTTTTTAAAAATTTAAATAAAAATCAATAAAATTAATACCAGTTTTGTTGGATAGTAATTTTGGAACCTCAGTTTACTGTACGCGGAAAGCTATATATCATAAAAATTTTAAGTCAAAAATCTTTTGAATTATCTAGGGGTGATTTCTTTCGGTAGGTTGGTTGCACCCTCCCAGAATATAATTATAAACCTTCCAAGGGCCTATGCAAAGATATATTGTAAAGAAGTTTTATGTAGATTCAGCAGTTAGCGAGATCCTTCAGTACACAGAGACAAACACACATCCTGTTACTATAGACAGCTGTTTTCGGATAAAAAAATATGTTACAGGTTATTAACTAAAAATATTGTTTTAATATAGTGAAATTAAATAATATATATATTCTTTAAAATACAAGTGCAAAAAAAATGTTTATGGCAGGATGACTCAGTAATTGTGTGCAGAGCATCCTAGTAAAAGTTTTGCATATAAAAGGCAGTGCATGGTAAGATTGAGTATGAGTTGAAGGGAAGTCATCCAACTGAACAGAGTTTAGATAGTTGACTTCAGCTTCTATCTAAATATTAACAATATGTTTAAGGTAACACATATCCTTATATAAAAGTAACAGGATGTCTCTCTGTGTTTTGTCTGCACTGAAGGATCTTGCTAAAAAATTTTTAATCCCCCAATTTTTTAAAACATTTTCTTTTTAAACTAAAATTAGAAATAGGAGTTCGATTTCATCAATTCCCCCCTCCATCTCAAGTGCACCTAGAGGCCTCTAGTAATTGAGCCGCTTGTAAAACTAATTACATCTCTATTTTTACTATCTCCATGGTAAAACATTAAATCCTTATTGATATCAAATTTTGTCTCTTTTGATCAGTTTTAAACTTTAAATTTGTCATAGCATAAGCATTTCATTTAATTGTCCATTGGTATGTAACATTTTATACACTTAAATTAAACATTATCTGTTTTGAAATACAATACAATTTAATTCTTTAACAGGTGCCATATTTTAAGAAACTAACATAACAGACAGGCATAAACACTTACAGAGTAGCCTCTTATAAAAAGAAGAAATAGGAGAAATTTGAAATAAATGTAAATCATTCAGGAGTTACTTGTTCTGAGCTGTGCCCTAATGGTGACCAACCCCTCCCCAAGATGGGGGAGCAGGGGAGGTGGAGGTGGCTATGGAAATGGTGGAGGTGGTAGGAGAGTTGTAGTTGTGGCTTACAGTGGGGGCAGAGGGGGTGGTGGTGGCGGAGGCTGTGGTCATGGTGGTTGTGGAGGTAAATTTTAATTTTTTTTTTGTCGTTGTATAAGCTTTAGATAAAATTTTGTCAATAATTTATGAGTTAAGCAAATGCTAGTCAACAAGCAAAAATAAACTTGAAATTTTCAAACAGCTAAGAAAAGAAAAAAATTTCCAATTAATATTTAAGCATCGTATAATATCAACTTCTTGAAATTTACCTATGAACAATTTTCTGAAATAAGATATTAACTGGACAAGTCATATTTCCACAATAAATTACTTTAGACTGTGCATTAATTCAAACTCATATGAATATAATTACATAGGTGGTGGAGGATTTAGCAGTGGTGGAAGATCCAGTGGCTACAGCAGTGGAGGAGGATTCTCCAGTGGTGGCAGCAGGTTCAGCTCTGGTGGTGGCTTCTCAAGCGGTGGACATAGTGGTGGATTCTCCAGTGGTGGAAGTAGATTTTCCAATGGCGGGTCAAGCGGATACTCCAGTGGTGGACATGGTGGTGGATTCTCAAGCGGTGGAGGATTCTCCAGTGGCGGTGGACACGGTGGTGGATTCTCAAGCGGTGGTGGATGTGGAAGTGGAGGATGCGGTGGAAGCAGTTTTTCTAGCGGACCTTCCAGTGGATACTCCAGCGGTGGTGGAGGATTTTCAAGCGGTGGTGGATTCAGCAGTGGAGGTGGCCATGGTGGATTCTCTAGCGGTGGTGGAGGATGTGGAAGTGGTGGATGTGGAGGTGGTGGTTTCTCCAGTGGTTACAGCAGCGGTGGTGGTGGCAGTGCTGGCTGGGGAAAATAAACACCTTAGTGGTAATAGGGTAGCCAACTTTACAACAAAATTCCCCAAATTACGTGCCATTAAAGTATGACTTTTTAAACAATAAAAGCCATATTTTGAATAACTCCAAAGCAATCCCATATGGATAACACTGCCATCAAATTTGCTTTGCAGAGGAATTTTTGCCTACCTTCAAATTTCATTCTTCGGATTTTTTTCCATTTCTTCAAATCAGTTAACAGAAAAGTAACATCTTTAATTAAGTAATATTTTTTCTAACATTGTGATCAAAGGTTATTTTCCTCTTGAAATGATTGTTAACAATTTGATCTGTTTTAAACTATAAATAAAAGATTTTGGAATTTATAATTGGTTTTTGAATCTAATGATTTAATGTTTATTGTTATTTACATCAATTTATATGCTTGCAACTATAAAAATTAAATTTATTATTGTCAGCAAGCTATATCTCAACTGTAAATATATATTGTTAATTACATAAAAGGTTAACTCACAAACAAAACATGAATTTTACATAAGTTAATATAATGCATGCATATAAAAAAAACAACAACATAATTTTATGTATCAAAAGATCCCATTTTATAACATTTATTTTCAGTTGATATATTTAAAAAAATTATAAAATGAATTAAGAATTCTATTCTATAATTGGTATGTGGCAATTTAGCTAAACCTAACTATTTAGGACAGCTTACTTAAAGTTGTGTAAAGTGTATATACCCATAATCTTTCCCAACAACCATAACCACGACCTTACACTAAATGCTTATGTCACATTTAGAGTTCTCCAATGGACATAATAAATTATATGGACTAGAAACATATATATATATATATATGTTTCTGTTAAGCAAGGCATTATTGAAAGTAAAATGTAAGAGAATTTTACTTTCCAACAGTTTTTTTTTCTCAAGAATGGTTGTTTACTGGTTTATAGGATGAACAAGTAAAAACTTTAGCACAAATCCTATTGGTCTCTAGACTATAGGATGGAGATAAATAACCTAATTATATATCTGAAAAATGTATTATAAAAATTTAATGGTATTTTTAAATTGTTGTGTCCAGATAATTTTAATATTAATTAGTGCAACACTCCCCACCCACATGCATACAAACTTTATAAGAGTTTCCTGCACTCATACTCATGGCTATCAACTTTAATAAAAAAACAAGAACAATTATGATAATAAGTAGTTAAAGTGTAGCATTGAAACTCAAGATTTTTAGAATAACATTTTCTTCCTGTGTGATGTGTTGTCTCATTTCAAAGTTTTTTTTTGTATACAAAAGAATTAGGCTTAAAGTTTACAAAGTACCTATGTGAAGTAAATTAAAAACACGTTTTGGCCGAAATTGATTAAGAATTGATCTGACAAAATACTTCCTGAAATAGTAAAATATGCAAATTGATTAGTGGAATCCAAGGAAAAAAAATTAGGTATCTATCATTGATAATAGCTGAGAAAAAAAAACTAATTTGAAATAAGCAAGCCTCTAAAAACTAGTCAAGGAGCAGTTAAACTGCCAATCAAATGATCAAATATGCCCAACACTTGGAGAATCTAACCTAAAAAAATCAGACATCTATCTGTTATAATTTCTTAGAAAAACTATTTTTTTTGTAATATTACTCTGTAATAGACGTGTGGTATTCGGCAACCGTGAGCCATGCATATGGCACCCCTGACCGGGGTTCGGTGGAGGGTCAATGGCCCTCCCCCGAGTCCTGGGGAAGGGGTCTGACGACCCCCTCCCTATGCCTAGAATTAATGATTGAATCTGTCATGTTTTATTATGGTTAACTGTATTCTTAATTCCCCCCACCCTTTCCAGGGATGGGGGATCATTATTGCCCAAACTGACTATTGTATATGTATTATAATGCTTTTTATGTTATGATTATTTATTCCTATCCATGTAGTTATTGTTTGTTGTATATAGCTTTAGTATCCTTTAAACCTTCAATAAAGTGACAACTGAAATAGATGTTGATTATTATCTAGTGAATGCTAGAGAAGCGTAGCTTCTCTATAGTAAGGTGTCCACGTCTGTCACACTGCCGTAATCTAATTGAACTCCGGTGTCTGCCATTTATCCTTGGCGGATACCACACACTGTGGGCTACAATTGAATCAAGACAAAAGTAAGTGCCGAGCCCTGGGACCTATGTAGGGTGAAAATAGACATAAATCCTTGATGATTCCAGGTGGAGACAAAATATTTTAGCGGGGTCTTTTGGTTTTTTTTCAATTTAAAGTTCTGAAAATAAAATTGAAAAAAATATGAAAATCTTTAATAAAAAGCAAACAAAAAATAATTTTCAATATTTTTTTTTACTAAAAGATACAAACAACTTATATAAATACTATAAGCTTTAAAAAAATCACAATTTTCAAATTTAGACTTTCAATATAAAGATTTGTAGAAAAAACCTAACAACAAATTCTAACATATTTCTGATCAACATAGCAATAAAACGTCTTTTGCAAAATCTTTATCATCAAAAATAAATAGCACTTACTAAAGACTTTTTTTCATTTAAACTTATACTTTTCACATTAATTAACTTTAAAAATTGATTTTTTCTAAAAGAAAGGTTGCGTGATTTTTTTATTCATAATTAATTGCCTAATTTTGAGATTCAGATAAAAAACCTTACTGCTTTATATCATTGGATACTCTACTAGCAGCGGCTACGCCTCTAGAGGCATATAGGGACGCTTAGGTTGGGGGGGAAGACGAACCCCCCCTTACAATTACAGCTTTTTTTAATGAAAAAGTTAAAAACATTTATTTTGGAGAGTTAATTCTCTTGGGATAGTGATGGTACCCTTCCCCAAAATTGTTATAAACCTTACCAGGACATATAAGAAGCTACCATGTAAAGGAGAACCATATTGGTTCAGTGGTTAGTGAGATCCCTTGGTGCACAAAGACTCACATAGAACGTGTTACTTTATTATAAAGATACATATATACACAGAAACTCTACAATCAGAGTATGTCTGTTTGTTCATCTGTCTGTATAAAAACATTACAGAATATATTTATTTGGTACTAGCGGCTACGTCCCTAGAGGCCTTTAGGGGCACTTGAGAGGAGAAGAAGTGGTTGAATTCTACAACTAGATTTTTATTTTAGACTTAAAAAGAAAAAGTTATTTTTTTGTGTGTAAAATGGGGTCCTTTTTTAGGGGTTCATTTCTCCTAGGATGGTGGAGGTACCCTCCCAAAATAAGTTATAAACCTTCCAAGAACCAATGAGAAGCTACATAGAAAAAAAAGAACCATTGATCATTTTTAATTACTATTCAGGGATCTAAAGGGATAAGACAATGACCGCTAAATTGATTTACATTCCCAAATATGATACATGGATAACCCTTCTGTATGTTTCAGTTAATGGTTGAAATGTTGGGCACTTAATTTAATAATCCAACCAAACAAAAATCGCAACAGGTCCCCTAAGTAGTTAAGCCAACGAATAACAAATTCCTATATTAAACTTTGGGGACTAGTCTAATAAACAGATCATTGTCCCATCTCGCTCTGATTAATATATTTTTGTATCTGTATGTTACACTTTGTTTTCCTTACACTTGCTATTTTCTTTATTTGTATTCTTTTAAACTTAAGAGCTTTACTAATTATGGATGTTGTCTTTTTCCCTTGTTAAATCCAATTACCTAATTCTGGATATTCTTTGAGGTTGATAATTACAATTATATTTTATTAAATGGAAAAAGAACACTTTAATTATAATTCAAGATAAAAATTATTTTATCACTAGCGGTTTTGCCCCTAGAGGCATCTAGGGGCCCTTGACAAGTGGGGGGAAGTTGACCCCTCCCCTACTTTCAGTTTTAGTATGTAAAAGAAAAAGTTTTTTTTAAATGTTGGGTAGGAACTAATTTTTTCTAAACTCAAAACTTCTCAGGACCATGAAAAACTTGAACCAAGAAGAACTATATCAGTTAAGCGGTTACAAAGAATCTTCGGTACCGACAGACACCCTCACACAAACACACACACAAACAGACAGACACAGAAACTGTTACTTTTATATAAGGATTAATAGACACTAAACTACTCCTTAATATGTTGATCCTATTATCAGTCTAAAAGATAGGTCAATAAAGAAGAACCAAATTGGTCCAGCGGTTAGCAAGAACTTTAGGCACAGACAGAAAAAACACACGGACATCCTATCTTTTTTATACAGGGATATAACTTTTAAACGATAGGAAAATTATTTTTTTCCAGATGATATTTCTCTTCCTACTTTAAAGCACTATTTATGATACAAAATAGATTGATGTCTGTTTGTCCATCTTTCTGATGCTTAAGAACTGATATGGTTCTTTTTTTACTTTACTATGTAGCTTCTCATTGGTCCTTGGAAGGTTTATAACTTCTTTTGAGAAAGAGAAGAGAAATCGCCCCTTAAAAAAGGACCACAACACACAAAACAAACTTTTTCTTTTTAAGCCTAAAATAAAAATATAGTTGTTGAATTAAACCCCTTCTTCACCTCTTAAGTGCCCCTAAAGGCCTCTAAGGGCGTAGCCGCTATAGCAAAATAAATATGTTCTGTATTGTTTTTATACAGACGGATGAACAAACAGACATACTCTGATTGTAGAGTTTCTGTGTAATAAAGTAACAGGTTCTATGTGAGTCTTTGTGAACTATGGTTCTCCTTTACATGGTAGCTTTTCATATGTCCTGGTAAGGTTTATAACTATTTTAGGAAAGGGTACCACCACTATCCCAAGAGAATTAACTCTCCAAAATAAATGTTTTTGACTTATTCATTAAAAAAAACTGTAATTGTAAGGGGTGTTCGACTTCCCCCCCCCAACCCAAGGGCCTCATATGCCTCTAGAGGCGTAGCCGCTGCTATAAGGTTATCCATTAATATAAAGTAGTAAGGTTTTTTATCTGAATCTCAAAATTAGGCAATTAATTATGAATAAAAAAATCACGCAACCTTTCTTTTAGAAAAAATCAATCTTTAAAGTTAATTAATGTGAAAAGTATAAGTTTAAATGAAAAAAAGTCTTTAGTAAGTGCTATTTATTTATGATTATAAAGATTTTGCAAAAGACGTTTTATTGCTATGTTGATCAGAAATATGTTAGAATTTGTTGTTAGGTTTTTTCTACAAATCTTTATATTGAAAGTCTAAATTTGAAAATTGTGATTTTTTTAAAGCTTATAGTATTTATATAAGTTGTTTGTATCTTTTAGTAAAAAAAATATTGAAAATTATTTTTTGTTTGTTTTTTATTAAAGATTTTTATATTTTTTTCAATTTTTTTTCAGAACTTTAAATTGAAAAAAAACCAAAAGACCCCGCTAAAATATTTTGTCTCCACCTGGAATCATCAAGGATTTATGTCTATTTTCACCCTTCATAGGTCCCAGGGCTCGGCACTTACTTTTGTCTTGATTCAATTGTAGCCCACAGTGCACAACTTTTGGTGACAGCTGTGTGAGATTACGGCAAACCACAAGTGTAGAGCAGACGCGCATCTGAGGCTAAGGTACTCCCAGCAGTGAAACTGGCAAAACTGACACAAGCAACCTGAATTACCCACCCTGGACAGCAAAGTCTAACTCTGCATCCGGCAGTTGTGGAAGCGAGACAGCGAAACCTGACGAAGAACCGCGAGAAGCGCCGACATCTAACGGAGAATTGAGCGCTCAAAGGGCTGAAACAGGCCTGCGGACCGGCTGAAACAAGCCAAATAAGTGTAAACGGCTGAAAATAGGCCAACTTTACTGCAAGAGATAGCAGGATCCGAACCAGTGGCGCTAGCAGGACGGGACATTCCCTGCCGCCATCAGCCGGATTTGGATCAGCGGCGCTAGCAGGACGGGACATTCCCTGCTGCCGATAGGCTGAAACACGCCACATAGCTGCGAGCTGCGAGCCAACATACGAGTGTAGTGCACCAAAACAGAGAAAACTACGTCAGCTCCAAGTATCCTGAGAGGCTACAACGCAGCCGCCCATCTAGAAAAACAGATATTATATCACATTTGCAGGGATTACCACCCTGGTGTGATGGCTAAACAATAGATTTATGAGCAAAGATTGGCAAACAAATTGTTGTGTTGTGATAAAACTAAAAATAGAACAGGCTTGGATTTATTGTGTATTGTGATAACAACTAAAAATAGAACAGGGTTGGTAAACAAATCTGTTATGTAATTGTGATAAGGACACAAATAGAAGCTAAATGTAATATCATAAAGCCCCTGATACACAATCTAATCCCCTCAACCCTACAGCACAACAACAATACACCCCTTATTCCAGAGGAAAGGGAGGAGCCCACTCTCCACTGAAGGAAATACAATCAAGGTGATATAATAGATAAGCCTAGGATTAAGGAGAAAGGGCACCATTACCTCATCACACAGTTATTTCAAACCCACAGCACTCCCCCCTTCCTCACCGGGGGAACGGACGGATTTACCCCCGTCCCCTCACGCGCTTCCCCCCTCCTACCCACACTAACCTAAGTCCGTCGACGGTGTGGAGCTAGTGACCGGGAACACAGAGCGCCATTTACGGACAGCGCAACGGAGTGCGGAAATATCATAAAATTCAACGGACAAGCGGACCAATGAGAGAGCGAGTTGAGGGATAAGTGCGCGTTTTACCCGTGTGCGCGGATTTGACGGTGCGTAAGCGCGTTGCAAGGACGGGAGATTTCACACACACACACACACACCGGAGCGGAGCTACTCCATAGCATATAACAGGGATATTTTTAGAAAAATAAAGAATTCTAAGCTCCCTCCCCCTAGCTATAGTGTGATAGAGGAAAACCAAATCAGTTCTTGACAGCAGTTCAGACCCTCAACATCTATCTACCCCTACCAGCCTACTCTACCACCTCAGAATCCAACTAGTGATAAACACAGCTAAGCTATATTTTTGTAACTTAACTACCAACCTAGTGATAAAAACAGTGTTGGCTGTTAGGCTAGAAAGCCTCTAGTGACAAACCATTTATTCTAATTACTTTATAACTTTGCGTCCCGCCGTTGAACCGTTGCCCCGATGGAACAGCCGCAAGCGCCAGGAGGTGACCAAGCCCCAGGATGGCTCCAGGATGACCCTCAGCCGGCTCCAGCCGAGTACCGCAAGCTGATGCTGAGTAACCTGCCAGAGTTTAGAGGACCGCCCAAGCAATCCTGGAGTTCACATATCCGCAGACTCGAGATGTCATGGGCGGCTTACCGCGTGCCACCCCATGACTCCCTCAACCGCCGCAACGCCCTTTTACTGTCACTGGTAGGGCAAGCGGCGGAAATGGCGTCCCATCTGTTTGGCGAGGCAGGCCAAGCCTTGACCTACGAACAGGTCAAGGCCGAGTGTGAAATGCTATTTCGTCCTGCTTTTGAATCCCAAACGCTTAAACAAGCGTTTAGGGATTACAAGCAACACTCGACAGAACCTATACAAGCGTACATATCAACTAAGTGTGCCTTGTATAGGGACGCCTACGGCCATGAGGATCTCGAGTTGTTGGTGGACGAATTAAATCGTGGAATTCGTAACGCCAATGTAAAACGCATCATGATGGGACATGAAATTACGAGTGTACCTGAGTACACTCGTAAGGCCATGTTTACCGTCACCATGATTACCAAGCAACTGAAGGAAGGTGTGTGCTTAGTGGACTCGACCGACGGGCTGACTGGATCTGCCTGCATCCAGTTGCCCCAATATGACGAGTCGGAGCCAATGGAGATTGGCGCCTTGGCTCCGGGTCTCCACCAGATGGGGAGGGTCGCTCCAGATGACAAGGTTCCAGGTCGCTGCTTCCGCTGCCAGGGGAGAGGCCACAGAGCTCGAGACTGCCCGACGCCGATGGAAGTTAGCCTAGAGGAGAGACGCACCCAGCCACGCCGTGACCGTTCTGCCAAGTGCGAGCGTTGCCACTACGACAGTCACACGGCGGCCGAGTGCAGGGCTGACTGGGCCCAGGTAGCCAGCCGCAGGCGCACCGCCGACAAGGGTGCCCCTCCAGGGAAGCCCAGCAGAGTGGCCCACATGGAAGGGAGCCCGCCCCCAGCACCACCGCAGCAAGCAGCCGCCCCCAGAGCCGCGGACCAAGCCGACGGGATGCCGCAGTTTGGGACCGTTCCAGCTAGGATCAACGTACTGGGCGGCGCGGCTGAACCCAACCGGGTTGGCCTGGGCTTCAGTCTCAACCACCTGGGGCCGGAGCTGGTGCAACCCTACAACATCGCCGAGCCAGAAGTCCTGAGGCCCCAGCCTTTTAGCCTCAACATGATGGAGCCTGCTTGGCCGAGCCTACCCAGCAAGAGTGGAGAGGCGCTACCCAGCGTCACTGAGACGATGTACGGGGAGGCCCTGGCGGCCGCTGAACGAGAGAGGCAGGAGGCGCTAGCCAGCGCATCAACATCGATGTATGGGGCGCCACCCGGCGCCGCCACCTGTGATGACTGGGGGGTGCTATCCAGTGCCCCCCACCTGGTGCCTGGGGCGACACCCGTCGCCGCCACCGAGATACCTGGATCCTGGAACGAGCCAGCCTCCAACCTAGTGCCTGGGGCGACAACCGTCGCCGCCACCGAGAGACCTGGATCCTGGAACGAGCCAGCAGTCCCAGAGGAAGGGGTGACACCCGTCACCCCCAGCCAGCCAGCGCCACCAGCCTGCAGGGAGAGCCCAACTACGTGCCATCCAGAGCCCCCTGCCAGCCGAAGGAGTCCAACTACCCAGCAACCCCAGTCGAGCCAGGATAAGTTAAATTTGATAAATGTGTTGTATCCAAGCCATTGTAAAACCCCAGCCTTGCCTGTGCCCCCTGCACCAGAGGCTGGGGAGATTGAAATTTGGGAGAATAAGGACTTGCCTGTGCCACATGCACCTGAGTTCCTAGGGCAGGGGAGGGACGTGAGTAAGGGCGAGCCTGTGCCACACGCACTTCAGCCCCATGCCACTGGGCATGCCTTGGACCAGGGAAGGGACCACTTGGGGCTAGGGGAGCCGACACCCAGGCAAGTGCCAGTCGCCTGCCAGTCTGTCATTGGGGAGGGTATCGGGGTGCCCCGGCCACACAAAGATAACGCTCAATGGAAACTTGTATCTAGCCAGGAGCAGCCCAGCCGTGTCCAGCCCCAAGAAGCAGCCGTGACCCGAGCCGAAGATCCCCAGCCGCGTGTGCGAGGTAGATGGCTGCCTGGAAGCTTCTCTCACTGGTGGATGGTCCTGTGGGGCATCCTGCTGGCAGCCGTGTGGCCTACAACCAGCTACGTCCTGGTGGGATGGGACTGCGCCAACCCCACCCACGTCACAGCCTACAATAAGGAGAAGATGTGTAACACGGAACCCTTACACCAGGAGGTGCCCCTGGGCCATGAAGTACACGTCCTGCAGCAAGTCAAGGTGAGGGAAACAACAGGATACAGTTGCCAGCTCACTGTGTCCCAGTGGACATTCAGGTGTGGGGTATGGGGTCACCTCAAGGTGACCTCGGTCCCCACCCTCATGAGGCCAACCAAGATAGATCCAGAAACGTGCCGAGACCTGGCCAGGAACCGTGTCTACACGCTGCCAGGCAAGACCCAGCCACTGACGTTCCAACTGAACCATCCCCTGTTCTTCACCCTCGACATGGTGGGCGCCCTTGTCAACAGCCCCAAGGGGGTGGGTTGTGAGGGGGAGGACGTCCACTTCGAGGGCCAGCTGTACCGCAATGAATTAGTGCTCCAGGAGCGACGGCTGCTGGTTAAGGAAGAGACCTACGTAGTAGAGGAGGGACGGGTGGAGTCCCAATCTGACCACCTGACCTTGGAGTGCCCTCATTCAGAGCTGTCCTGCATCACTGGGGAAGCCACCTACGTATGGGATCACCTGGGGAGAGATTGCCCCTTGAGGCTGATTCGCAGCCTCCAGCCCAGCCTAGTGATGGATGCGTTCCTGGTTGACCATCAGGCCCAGTTTTTCATCAACATGACCAACCCCACCTCAATAGTGAACTGCGACTTCGAGGCCCATGCCACCAACCACCCAGCATTGTTCGTGGCAGCTGACCCAGCCGCGGCAGCGCTACCCAGAGTATCGGCCAGGGATGTGGATGTTCCCCTGCAGGCCCAGATACATGCAGGTTATATTGGATTTACTCTGGAGACCCGCATGAAAAGCACAGCAGCAGAAGAAGTGGCGGCCAACTGCTGGAAGCTCCAGCAACTAGACCCGGCCCACCCGGTGCGCGTCCAGGGGAGCACGTTCTCGGTGCTGAGGGGAGATGTCCTGCTCCAGCTTACCTGCCAACGCAATAAATATGTTGTCCGTGAACACAAGGAGTGTTGGGACAAAGTGCCAGTAGAGCCCACAGGGTTTGTGGACGCCGTGACACGAGTGTACAGCGGCCACGCCACCAAGATTCCCTGCTCCTCCACCTACCCCCTGACTGTGCACGCGGAGGAAGGCTGGATAGAGTTAACCCCCGCTCCTAAGAAGAGGCCACCCCCGCTGGATACGCCTAGGCAGCTGTTGACAGAACCCTTGGATGACTTCAGTTCAGGGGGTTTGTATTCGCAGGCCGAGTTGAACGACTGGCAGCAACTGCTGGCGTTCCCAGCATATAAGAGCGCCATGCTGACCGGCCTGTCCTATGGGTCATGCGTTCAGCAAGGCAGTTGTTCGGCCACAGGTGACCATGGGATAGTGTCCTACAACATCGACCGACTGGCGGAGGAAGGAGAGGCCGCCCTGGATGTCTGGGCTGGGTTCAGACAAGCTGTTCACGAGTGGGGAGATGGCGCAGCCATATTGTGTCTGCTGTTGTTGATCCTCAAACTGCTGGGGGACCTAACCATCATTTCCCTGGCAGCAGCACAGGGAGGCGTCCGAGCGGCCTTGAATGCGGTGTCACAAGTGTTCCTGTACCATCCAACTTTGTATAGGAAGGCCCTGGCTAGAGCCAGGCTCACCCATGCCAAGTCCCGGGACTTTTCAGTAGACTGGGATGCCATACCCATCGGCCGGGAAGCAGCCGAGGAAATGGTGTCCATGCAATCAACCGATAGCGGGCATGACCGCCCAGGTAGGCCAGGACCGCCCTCTGGCCGACCCCGCGGCCCCACGGGAGGGCAGGCCGCTGCCCAGACGGTCAACTTGGCCGCCAGTGCCCCAGCCGCGGCCAACAACAACCAGCATGCCCCACTGCTGACTGTCCCAGCAGCAACTGTGCCACCTGCCAACCTGACACCTGCCGGCGTTGACCAACGTGTCCAACCAAAGCCAGCCTCTGCATTCTACCCCACGTTGGGAGCCCACCAACCCTGAGAAACACTCACCACTAGGATTCCATTGAATCATTATCGCCTGTATATACATATATTAGCCATAAGTAAGCGGACCGAAGGCCTCAACCACTGTCGGAAGTCTGGTAGGGAATCCTCTCCCAGCCTTCCGAGGGGAGAGTTGTGGTATTCGGCAACCGTGAGCCATGCATATGGCACCCCTGACCGGGGTTCGGTGGAGGGTCAATGTGCCCTCCCCCGAGTCCTGGGGAAGGGGTCTGACGACCCCCTCCCTATGCCTAGAATTAATGATTGAATCTGTCATGTTTTATTATGGTTAACTGTATTCTTAATTCCCCCCACCCTTTCCAGGGATGGGGGATCATTATTGCCCAAACTGACTATTGTATATGTATTATAATGCTTTTTATGTTATGATTATTTATTCCTATCCATGTAGTTATTGTTTGTTGTATATAGCTTTAGTATCCTTTAAACCTTCAATAAAGTGACAACTGAAATAGATGTTGATTATTATCTAGTGAATGCTAGAGAAGCGTAGCTTCTCTATAGTAAGGTGTCCACGTCTGTCACACTGCCGTAATCTAATTGAACTCCGGTGTCTGCCATTTATCCTCGGCGGATACCACAGACGGACTGGCGGACGGACCAAGTTATAGAGTTATAGAGCAGCTAGCGCTAATAAAAGAATGTACAATTACATCAAATATTAGTAAAGATGTTTAGAAATTTGCTGAATAAAAGACAGACATTGAGAGATAGAAAAAGCGTAAGAAAGGAAAAAATAATATAAAACAGAAAGAGATTTTATTTGGGTTGCAAATAAATATAATAAAAATCACACAACCTACAAAATCAAGAATAGTTATTTGATCCAGTTTAGCTTAGAAATCATTATTATTGCAACGTATTACAGACAGCTTTCTGCTGATATCATTATGAATTAAAAGTTATAGAAGAACCGGTTCTAATCTAGCGGATATTTTTCGGTTTTGAAGCCATACTGTAACGTACATTAATTAAACTAAGGGACAATTTTGTAAAACTTGGCATCCCTGATCTTCAACTCAACTCTCAAGTTCTAAAGGATTTTTCACAAAATTCATTAAGACTTATTTTACAAATTTATAAACTTAAATTGAATGTTAAATGAAGTTGTAGAGTAAGCCAAGGCTTTTATACATGTTATTGTTTATATATTTATCCATTCATTTTAAACAATTTTAGTTCTATTTAAAGGAGAGGGGGTGAAATCGACCTTCCACTCTACATTACATTTTAGAAGAAAAAGCAAAATATTATTACTTATTTTTCCAGGGGCAAATTCTACAGCCATTCCATTCCAAAAAATATAGTTTGTTCCTATTAATCCTGAAGAAGAAGAAGAAATTTCAATAGAATATGCACAATTTTACTATTTTACACTCTTGTTGTAGGAAAAGGCGATTTAAGAACGCATAAAACAAAAAAATCTATGTATTCAATTTATTGCATGTGTAATGTGTATTTTCGGGTATATGCAGACGTTAAAGAAGTAAAGTATACCGAAAGCATTATAAGTAACTTTTTACTTTGTAGTTATTTTGGAATGTTGCGATTGTTAATACCACAGAAATTTTTTGGATTTTTTTTGTCAAAGGAGTTTTAAAAATTGTGGGCGGGCGAGAGGTTTAGGGTTTATGTTTATCTCACTAAATTGGCTCCAACCCATCAATGTTACCTTCATGAATCACATTATCGTCGTAGCCTATAAGTGCAAGGTCAGTATAACCTTTAGAGGTTATAAATTTTACACTTCGATATTCCCTATTAGTTAATCTGAAATCGATATCTCTTACTCAATTTGGCAAAGAAAAAGAGAAAAAAAGTTAAGACGATTTCTCTCAAAGTACCTACACAAGCACAAGAACCCCCCCCAACTCCAACCCCAGCTTTTATTTTGTTGTTTTTTCGTTTTTTTCTTTATTACTTTAGTTCAGGCTACTTTAGGTTATATTGGATATCCGGATGGGGGGAGGGGAGGGGTGTTTGTACCGAAAGACATTTTAGGGGAAAGCACCAAACTTGGTCTTTCCTAATTCAAGGTTATATATTCTGTTATGTCAGGCGTGAAAGTGATAAACTTATACTATACCTGTCCCTTGGATCAAAATAGATTTTGTTGGGTTAAGACAAAATCTAAAAAATAAATTGTTTAAGCTATTTTTTATATTTGTATCGATAAACAATACAATTTCAAAGCTAGTAAACAATATTAGCTTTTATGAAATTTTTTTGAAAGCAGAAAAAGATATCTTTATTGTACATGCACCCATACATTCTACTACTTTGGCCAAAAACTTTAAATAAAATATATCCTATAATTTCTTTAGTTCTCTTTCCCAAGGTATAACTCTAATAGTTATTACACACGTATTACAGACCTGCCATCTACATCCAAATTATAGAAACAGGGATAGAACAATAGAAGAAAACGAATGATTGGGACAAAAGTGTAAATGATATCTCATATCATGTCAACTTGCTGTATAAGAGAGATGTTGGGTTTAAATTTTCTTTAACTGATGATACTAACATCCGAAATGTTAGGACTTTCAGACAAAAGTCAGTTGGTTATCTGTAAGGTGGTAAATAATTTTATACCAAAATGGTGTGATGGCTATGGGTAGCTTTACTAATTGACCCTAGCCAATAAACAAAAATCGGTCACTACCTTAATTTTTTTTAATACTCTTTAGAATAAAACCCACTATTTCCCTATACCTGAAATCATTGCTTTAACTTTAAGAATAAACCTTTACTGTTCTTAATGTTTTCTATCAGTCCTTTTGGAAATTTATTCTACTATAGAAACTGAAATCACGAGAACAAAGCTAATGTGATATCAAGAATGTCAATTTCCATAAAAAGTGTTTGACAAAAAAAAACATGGATCTCTAAACGGACAAAGAGATAATATTGATGTTCTTTGTTCATAAACAAGGATGACAACATCCATAAAAGCAAAGCACAGAAACGGTAGGACAAACGAACATTAACACTTATATAAAGTCAGAACGGAATAATCAGAATATAAATGTATAAGAGTCGAAGCAAAATTGCAAGTAAACTTGTTGAAAAACTGCTTGATACAGGATAATGTTTATTGAAATATTTACATTTTAGGACTTTATTATAGAGCAAGGGGGGGGGGGTGGGTGGGTGTTAATGCAAACTAAACACATTGATGGAAATCACCTCACAAGCTGTAATCTTTACCTGGTTTAATATTAATCCTTTATTTACTCACTCCTGGCCTAGCTGGCCCAACCTTTTTGTCTGTCTAGTTCTACCACAAGATAAATACGATAATTTCTTGTATTCATTTGAATCCGGTGGATAGGAACCGGTTCTCATCTATACGAAAAAACTATGTCTAGCATCGTATTATATCCAGCTTTCTACGAATATAAAAATGTACAATAATAAGATTAAAACCAGTTTTTTTAGCCCGTGCCTTCGGCACCTCGGGGCTAAAAAACTGGTTTTAATCTTATAATTGTACATTCTATATCCGCGGAAAGCCGTTTATAATACGATGCGAGAAATAACTATTCTTCTACCAAACCATTCTGTCTAACTTCTTTTATAAAAGAAAAACTTTACTATACTTCACGTTGTCCGTTCGTCAGCCCAAAAAAGAATAGTTATTTCTCGCATCGTATTATAAACGGCTTTCCGCGGATAAAGAATGTACAATTATAAGATTAAAACCATTTTTTTAGCCCAGAGGTGCCAAATGCACGGGCTTAAAAAACTGGTTTTAATCTTTTGATTGTACATTTTTATATTCGTAGAAAGCTGGATATAATTCGGTGCTAGACATAGTTTTTTCGTATGGATGAGAACCGGTTCCTATCCACCGGATTCGAATGAATACGAGAAAAACGTTTAAGGATTTTCTAGACTGATATTTTAGATAGACAGCTAGAGATAAAAAAATCATGATTTATATTTGTTTGTTATTCATAGATAAAAATTACAGTTTGGCATGGGCTATGGAATACTTTTATATTAGTTGATAAAAATATAAATTGATGATTTTGCTATACTTGAAAGAACGTTAATGTATTCTAAATTTACAGGGTCCCAGAGATAACGGGATAGGACAATGGGAAGAAAATATACCTTATGGTCATAGGAATCCTAGGAAAATAAAAAAAATAGTCTTAGAAATCCATATACCAAAATTGAAGTTAAAGTATAATAAGGTATTTCTTTTAAAAGCCAAAATGTATAATATAGAAAAAAGATAGACGGACTTTCTAGTATGATTATAGAGATACCACGTTTTAAAATTTACAGGAATCATCATCAATTCAATTTTAAAATATATTATACAACTTTAACATTTATGATTTGATGATAAAAGATTTCCAGACCCTTGAACCGACCATGATGTAGAAAAAATTCGCTTAAAAAGAGATGCTTTCAAATACACAAAGATCAGTCGTTTTTATTTACTATCCCGTATCCCCTGCAGATAAATAGAAAATAAAAGTAATAGATGGGAAAACGATTCTTTTAAAATGTAAATATAATCTCTCTTTTTTAGAAAAAATTCAATCAATTTAATGCTAAAAGCTAAACTAACTTACATTAAATACAAAATAAGTCTAAATTTAAGAAATAATATGACTACAATAATCTCATGACCAATGTGAAGCTTCCTTAACATTGAGAACCTTATCAGTTAAGTAGATAGCTAGATCTTAATGGACAAGCAAAAACCTTACTAATTTATACACTTTCTAGCTCGTTAAAGATACCATCCCTCAAAATAGAGTTAAACATTCCCTGTCCTTAAAAGAAGTTCTGCTGTTAAGGTAAACAATATAGGTATAGCGGTTACCGAGATCTTAATCTATAGACAGACAGACAAACATCATGTTACTTTTATGTAAAGATGTAGGTAGTAAAATAAAATATCTATTGTAATAAAATCCACCCTACTTGTTGTAAAGTTTAAAAGGATTAAACTTTTCTTTTTAAAAATTTTTTTTTATCAAGTGATGAGAGGGGTTGAAATACAAGAGGGCTTTCTAAAGTAAATAAATATAAATTCGAAGCATAAGTTTCCCCCAAAGTCCCTAGTCGAGCAAAAAAAACCTTATCCTTAATTTGAAATAAATTGAAAATAAGGGGGGAAGGTAGCTTTTCATTTGATTCTATTTGCTTTAGATCAAATTGATATACAAATTTATATTTGGTTAGGTTACAGGGTTAGGCGTATGAAAAAGTTCGCCCAGTATTTTTAAATTCCATGAAAAAACGTGTATGGGGGGGGGGTATGTGTTCGATAGTGACTTTGAGGAAAGTCCTTTTTGTATTTGAATAATATAACTTATATTTATATCTTTTATATCTGTTCTATAATAGGTTCATAAAAATAATGTATGTAAAATATAGGTAAAAATCAGAGAGAGTGGGGACAATGGACTGTTTATTACACTAATCCTCAAAGTTTTTTAGTGACGTTTTCTTATTCGTTGGCTTAACAACTTTGGGTTAATTTTGATTGGATGATTGGATGAAGTTGAGTGTTCAAATGTTTAAACCACTAATTTTGATCTAAACATATAGTGTATAATTATTGGGGATGTATATCACTTTATTGGCCATTTTCTTATCCCTTTAGATCCCTGGGTCAAATTACTTCTTATCTTCTCAACTTTTGTATCTGAGTACCTATCACAGAATTATAGGGAATATCAAAATAAAAATTATAAAATCAATTACAGTTTTGATAGACCGGGCCTTTGGACCCTTGGGGCTTTTTATTTTAATATCTGCGAAAATCTAACTAGGTATAATACAAAGCAATAAATAGATATTCCAGAATTGCTACAAATCATATTTGTTTCCGCTTGGTAAAAACCAGTTTTGCATCCTTCTGAAGAAAACATTTAATGAAAAAAAATAATAAAATAAACACAAAATAAATCATCAAAAAAATCACGAAACCTTGTAAACTTTACATTGTGATATATTAACATACAGATATGAAAAAGGACGGACGTTCGGACATACTCTGTTTTTAAAGGAAGCTTTGCTTTTAAGAATCATATTCTTTTATTATTCCTTTTTTTTCCTGTATTTTACATATTTTACAATGCAATATCAATATTTATGAGTTTTATTTTTCATACCAGCCAGGGATCTACAGGGGTAGGACAATGGACGTTCAATTGAAGTACATTCCCAATGATGATAAACAAAATTACCCTTCTGTAGATTGTAATTTTTGGTAGAAAAGTTTGGACACTACTCGTTTGGATAATCAAAATTATATTAAAGTACCCAAAATGAAATAAGATTACATAGTTATAAAACTTTGGGTACCCCAGTGTAAATTACAGGTGTCCCCTACTTTCCTGAAAACAGCTCCTCTATTTCTTTCATGTATTTTATATTTCGACAGAATATTGCCTTTTTTTATGAGTAGTGAAACTAATCTATAATATGAAATGTCCGTCCGTCTCTCCGACTAAAATAAAAATCTAGTTTTTTTTAGCTTTTTTCAATTTAATAGACTGCAACTTCTTCTCAATTATGAAACACCCATGTGGTCAGACTTCTTTTAAGCAGCTTTTCAGCCGCTTTTCCATTTACATATTCCTCATATATGATATAACTTTTTGGTGTTAGTATCAAAAATTTTTTTCATCTTCAAAATTGCTTAGAATTAGAAATATCATCATGTTATAAATTTATTTATTTAGGCCAATTCTAACATGTCTAGATCAACCATCAGAGTACAGACCTTCTTAAAAGCGAGGCTTTTCTGTAATTAGAGTCTGTTTGTGTGATACTTATAGCTAACAACGTTAATTTTGCAAACTTTGCATGTTTAGGTTTATCCTTATATAATGTAGTTTGTCTGAAGCTTAAGATCTCAATAACTACTGATCTGATTGACTTCTCTATTGTAGGAAAGCTTCACTTAGGTCCCGGGATGGTTTAAGGCTGTTTAGTTTTTTAGATTTCATTATTGAGAAAGTTTTGGGCAATTTTTCTGCTAATTCTATTCCCCTTTGAATGCAGATGCCCTAGATACTAGGGGCGCAACTCCTAGAAAATTTATATTATGATGATTTAGTTTTGACAAGCTTTAGGGTTCGTTTGACCTACCGTCTTATCTAGGAGTTTCGCTTTTATGGACGTTGTCATCCTTGTTTATTTTACCTAGCTGCGCCACTAATCAGAACAAAAATATTGTTGGCTCTTTTTGATTGGGACACATATGGTCAGGACCAGAATCTAAAGGGATAAGACAATGGCCGATAAATTGATGTACAGCCCAAATGATAAAACACAAAAATACACCTTCTGCAGATTGCAATCAATGGTTGAAACTTGTGGAAACCAATTAAAATTTACTAAAGTCCCCAAAGTTGTTAAGCCAACGAATAAGAAATCGTTATTATAAAACTTTGGGGTATAGTCCTTTCCTCGACATCCCTCCATAAGGAGCGTATTTTCAAAATGGCTTTTTATAGGTTATTTTAGGTTAGGTTATATTGTGTTAGGTAATTGCCCCACAGGGTTAGGTAATTGGCCCCGCAGGGTTAGAGCCCCCCGCAGGGACTAGATAGGAGAAAACCTACTGTGAAACATACGAAGAATCGCTCCTTATGGAGATATGTCGTGGAAAGGACTATAGATACTAGTGTAATAAACAGCAACCCTCCATCCCTGGGTCAATACTCACATAGGACACAAAAATTTAGTCAACAAAACGGACACGGAGAAAAAATATGAGATTCACAATTACTTAGAGTGCAAACTAATAGTTATAGGTCTACGACTTAGTAGTCAGATTACAGTAGGGATAATGATTTGGCCCAAAACAGGTGCAACTCATTTTAATGCTTAGTTAAAAAATTCCAGACAAAGGTCGTGCAATCAAAGAGTTGGTTGTCAGTGG
>NC_137272.1:11265010-11505010 GCF_053477335.1 Acartia tonsa | reverse complement strand
CCAGGGTCTCTGTCAACGCGGGCAGGTGGTGGTTGCCATACTGTAGGAGCGTTGCCTCCTTCAGGCTCATTCTGGACATTGGCAGGGTGGTGCATGGCAATCCGACCTGCGGGGTAGGGAAAGGTAACAGTCCACCCTTGATGCCGGAGGCTGTCTTGGATCTGCAAGGGTGGCTCCGCTCTAGTTGGCTGGGAGACAGGCCCATCCACGGACACTGCTGCTAGTGGACTGGAGGCACAAGGCTCCGGATTTCCTCCCCTAGCCTGAAGGGGTCCAGGCACATTGTCTCCATCTTGGGTAGACATAATTGTTGGGGATCCTCTACTTCTATGGTTAGGCTCGGCACTTGGCGCATCTAGTTGGGTTACTCCCCAGGCAGCGGTCAAAGCTTCTTCAGTTTGGCTGGTAATGGCTGATACCCTGGCTCCTGGGGCAGATGCAGGGGGCGCAGGCAAGTTTGGCCCAGCCCAAACGTCCTGGTACACCAGTGCAATACAATTACCCTGGCTTGGTTGAGGGAGGTAGACAGCTGGATGCAGTTGAGGGTGAGGGACAGCTGGACTCTCCCTGCTGGCTGGGGGCTCTGGCTGGCTGGGGGTGACGGGTGTCACCCCTTCCTCTGGGGCTGCGGGTTCATTCCGGGGTCCAGGTATCTCGGTGGCGGCGACGGTTGTCGCCCCAGGCACCAGTGTGGGGGCGCTGGATAGCACCCCCCAGTCTTCACAGGGGTCCAGGTCTCTCGGTGGCGGCGACGGTTGTCGCCCCAGGCACCAGCGTGGGGCGCTGGATAGCACCCCCCAGTCTTCACAGGTGGCGGCGACGGTTGTCGCCCCAGACATCAGCTTGGTGGTGCAGGGAAGCACCTCTCGTTCCTTCCAGGTGGCGACGCCGGTTGGCGTCCCATACATCGACTCAGACTCGCTGGCTAGCGCCTCTTGCCTCTCCCACTCGGCGGCCGCCAGGGCCTCCCCGTACACCGTCCCGGTGGCGCTGGGTAGCGCCCCTCGGCTCTTGCTGGGGGTGACAGGGGTTACGGACACCGGTCCCCTGTGGTTGCGGCTGAGGTCCAGGCCAACCCGGTTGGGTTCAGCCGCTCCTCCCAGCACGTTGATCCTGGCCACCATGGTCCCAATCTGAGACACAGACTCCTGGGTAGCCGCGGCCCCAGCGGCGGCAGCTAGTTGGGGTGACGGCTGGGCATCTCCCTCCAGGTGGACCTGGGTGGCAGACTGGTTTCCTGCAGGTTGTTGGGCGGCCTGGTGTTTCTTCATTGCCCGGTCCCAACCGGTTCTACACTTGGCGGCTGTGTGGCCGTTGAAGCGGCAGCGCCCCTTCGTCCAGCTGGGTCCCATCAGGCCGGCTTCCCCAGGGTGTATCAACCTGCCAGGTCTCTCCTCCTCCAGTTGGGGCACCAGCTGACAAACAGGGTCTCCCCTACTAGGGGTCAGGCGGTGCTGGGCTGCTTGTGGTGGCTCCTTGGTTACATTCAGCCTCCTCCCCATACACACAGGTTCCTTCCATCCAACAGCGGCTCTCCTCCCCTGGGTGGCGAGGCCAGCCTCGGCCTTAGCTTCTGCAGGTGCTTCTCCACATGAGGGATCCTGCCTCTGGGTATGCCAGGTGGTTGGTAGCAAAGGCTGTTGATGGTGCCAGTCGGAAAGGGGGCTATGATCTCTGGGGGGTACCTGTGGCCAGTGTGTGGACAGGTACCCACAGGTGGACCAGCAAGGCCCAGAAGATGCCATACTGATGGTAGCCTGAACTGTATTCCGGACTGTCAGCAGACTGTTGGTAGCCACCTGAGTTGGGCCAGAGTTGCCAGCTAGTATTGCGTCCCTGCCAGGCTCCGTCAGCTGCTGGTGGGGAGCCCCTGCGGTGGTTCTGGTTTTGGCAAGGGGTGGCCTTCTTGTTGACTTTCCTAGTTGGAGCTCTGCATCCTGGTGGGCCTCCATCTTCAGCAGCATGGGGGAACTTGGCTGGGACATGTGCAGTGGTTCAACAGAGTAGCGGCATCTGGTCTTGGAGTGTGGGGGAACAGCCTCACTGCTGCTGGTCAACCCTGCTCCCTCCGTGCTGGGTAAAGTCTTCCACTGCAGCAGGTCACCAGTCCCCATCCTTAGGCCGGTCCCCAGTCGTTCCATGCCTGGGGGCTCCCAGGGAGGCTTGGGTGGCGGCTCCCCCACCCCCAGGTACGCGTCGGGCATCTGGGTGAAGAGCCTATTCCCCTGGGACAGCTCCCCATCCTCCAGATTGGTGAGGCCAGTGCCAGGGAGGACCTTTCCACCCCAGAAACAGGTGGTACTGGCCCTAGGGCTGGGCCCCTTTGAAATCTCAGTTCTGGTAGTAGTGTCCATCTTGGGGCTGGCCACTAAGTCTCTGAAGCTTGTCACCTTCTCATTAGGCTCAGTTGCATCGTTCAACACCCCCAGGAGGACACCTACAGGTTCAGCAACCCCCAGTCCAGTATTGCTATTTCTCGTACGTTGAGCACCAACTGAACAGGAGCTGTGCAGCGGACATTCAGTCACCCTTCCAGACAAGGGCATCTCAGGGACCAGGGGTCTGTGACCTGGCATGTGTTTGATGTTCACTGTACTCAACACAGTAGGCCAAAGTAATAACAGAAGCAGTATCTTGTAGATATAGGAGCAGAGTAGAGTAGCCGCACCGCAAGGAGGTTCGAGCCGGCTCACCCCTAGTATAAATACTATAGCTGTGTAATTAGGGTGGTAGTCCATGTAGCCGTAGGCTCGGTCCTCCGGGCTCAAGAGTTTCTGTGGCTGGCGCGCCCCCATGATAAGTAGTAGGGGGTTGGTTTGTTGGTGCCAGCGTCTTGTTTAACTGTTGAGCCTGAGTTGTTCTCCTTTTCAGTATAGCTCTTGATTTCTGTGGTAACCAGCGGATCTTAGCTTAAAGGTAACAGGGAATATGTTAGGTATCACAGATGTCTCTAGGAGCGTATCCGCTAGTGGATATATGGATAGGTAGGTTACCTATATATATACATGGCTACACGCCCATATATATCTATATACGTGTATAGGAATATCCCCAGAGCTAGCTAGCTTTTCCTCCTTGCTTCAAAAAAAATCACGCTTCCTCTGTATATAGTTCACAACTATGAAGGTCGATGGTCCAGGTACACACCACCACTGCCCAGTGTGGGGCAGCAAGTCAGGCTATGTTCACAGGGTGGGCGTACTTTCGTTCAGTTACCATATCAGTTTCCAGTGTTGTTTGGTGAGGTTAGTATTCACTTACTTGTACCCATGATACAAAAAAAACAACCTCATTTATCACTTGGGTATTTATATATACATATATTTGTTTCACTAACCATTCAGCTTTGAAGTAGGGTTGGCAGGCTAGGAAGATGTTGAGGGTCTGAGCGGGTTTAAGGAACTGGTTTAGTTTTCCTTATCACACTGTAGACAGGGAGGGAGGAGCTTACAAGTTTTTCTCCTAAAAAATTATCTCTGATGTATGCTATAGAATGGCCCCTCTCCTGTGTGGGTGTGTGTGGGTGTGTGTGTGTGTGTGTGAAATCTCCTGTCCTTGCAACGCGCGTCCGCACCGTCAAATCCGCGCACACGGGGAAAACGCGCTCTCACCCCTCAACTCGCTCTCTCATTGGTCCGCTTCGTCCGTTGGATTTATGATATTTTCCGCACTCTGTTGCGCTACCCGTGCATGGCGCTCTGTGTGTCCGATCGCTAGCCCCACACTACAGACGGACTTAGTCTTGTGTGGGTAGGAAGGGGGAAGCGCGTGAGGGGACGGGGGTAACTCCGTCCGTTTCCCCTGTGAGGGAGGGAGGTAACTGGGTGCTGGTATAATAGTGCCTTTTCTTCTTAATCCTAGGTTTATCTATTATATCACCCTGATTGTATTTGCCTTCAATGGAGAGGGGCTTCTCCCCTTCCCTTGGAATAAGGGGTGTATTGTTATTGTGCTGTGGGCTTGAGATGTTTTGATTGTATATCAGGATCTTTATTATATTACATCTAGATTCTATTTTTGTCCTTATCACAATTGCATAACAGATTTGTTTACCAACTCTGTTCTATTTTTAGCTGTTATCACAATACACAATAATCCAAGCCTGTTCTATTCTTAGATTTATCACAACACAACAATTTGTTTGCCAAGCTTTGCTCATAAATCTATTGTTTGGCCATCACATCAGGGTGGTAATCCCTGCAATGTAACATAATATCTGTTTTTCTAGATGGGTGGCTGCGTTGTAGCTTCTCAGGATACTTGGAGTTGACGTAGTTTTTCTCTGTTCTGGTGCACTACACTCGTATGTTGGCTCGCAGCTTGCAGCTATGTGGCGTGTTTCAGCCTATCGGCGGCAGGGAATGTCCCGTCCTGCTAGCGCCGCTTATCCAAATCCAGCTGATGGCGGCAGGGAATGTCCCGTCCTGCTAGCGCCACTGGTTCGGCTCCTGCTATCTCTTGCAGTAAATTGGCCTATTTCCAGCCGTTTACACTTATTTGGCTTGTTTCAGCCGGTCCGCAGGCCTGTTTCAGCCCTTTTGGCGCTCAATTCTCCGTTAGATATCAGCGCTGCTCGCGGTTATTCGTCAAATTTCGCTGTCTCGCTTCCACAACTGCCGGATGCAGAGTTAAACTTTGCTGTCCAGGGTGGGTAATTCAGGTTGCTTGCGTCAGTTTTGCCAGATTCACTGCTGGGAGTACCTTAGCCTCAGATACGCGTCTGCTCTACACTTGTGGTTCGCCGTAATCTCACACAGCTGTCACCAAAGTTGTGGTATCCGCCTAGGGTAAATGGCAGACACCAGAGTTCGAATAAAGACTACGGCAGTGTGAACAGACGTGGACACCTTACTATAGAGAAGCTATGCTTCTCTAGCATTCACTAGACAAGAATCAACATCTATTTCAGTTGTCACTTTATTGAAGGTGTGAAGGATACTGAAGTTATATACAACAAACAATAACTACATGGATAGGAATAAATGATCATAACATAAAAGCATTATAATACATATACAATAGTCAGTTTGGGCAATCATGATTCCCCATCCCTGGAAAGGGTGGGGGGGATTAAGAATACAGTTAACCATAATATAAATACATATGGATTAGGAATAAAGATGGTTAAAGATAAATCATACAGTAAAACATAGATAATTGCAATGGTTAGGTAGATGGCTATCCCTGTCTGGGGCAGGCAGGATAGCCCATGGAGCAGCACAATAGGTAGATAAGCATAGAGGGGTTGAGTGGTAGGTCTGGGTACTAAAGAGGGAAGGTTTGATGATTACTTGTGACAACAACAGTCTGTGTGGGGGCAGGTTTAGATCCTTTATCCTCAGGGTTGAGGTGGTGCTGATAACTTGGTGGTTGAAGGGGAAGGTTCCGGTGCTTAAGATGGGAGAGGGAGGGTTAACACCCCTCCCTCCATTTGCAGGACAACTGAGGGATAAGATCAGTACCGTTATCTGACATCTTTTCAGGTGGCTTCATAATTGTAGAATAACAGGATTTAACTAGGTGCGTAGCATCACTATAATGTCTTGGTTTCTGCATGGTCCAGAGCTGCCGCATACCACAATTCCACGTTCAGCAGTAGTGCAAAATATAATTATTTTAGATGAAGATTCAAAAAGCCCCGGTTGTAGAGAGAAAGAGGGGACAATGGGCTGTTTATTACATTAGTCCCCAATGTTTTATGATAACCTTTTTCGTAGTCGTTGGCTTAACAACTTTAGGGACTTTAGTGAATTTTGATTGGTTGGTTTATTGAGTATTTTAAAGTTGGTATGTTTTTCAACCTATATCTAAAAATACACAATTCTAAGACATGAAGATATATTTCAATTTTAGCAATTATTTTCATTTTGTCTCTTGTAGAAGTGAATCAAGCAATATTAACTTGATCAGTTGAGTGTTCAAACGTTTCAATCACTAATTCTAGGCTACAGAAGGGGTAATTTAGATTCCTGCCCCGGTTGGCAATTTAACAAGGATGACAACATCCATATAAGCAAAGCTTAACAAATAAGTCAAACAAAACAGACAAAATTCTATAAAAATCTATCGAAATATCAATTGAATTAGGGTTTCAATTATGATATTTTATGCATACATCTTAATTTTCCCATTAAATAAAGAGCCTTAAACATGTTGGTTAAATAACCAGGGATCTAAAGGGATAAGACAATGGACGATAAATTAATGTACATCCCCAATATGGTTGCACAAAATAACCCCTCCTATAAATAACTATTAATGGTTATCTTATGATCTTATTGAAACAACCTACCAAAATACAATGAAAGTACCCAAAGTTGTTAAGCCAGAAATAAGAAAACGTTATAATAAAACTTTGGGGACTAGCGTAATAACAGCCCAATCTTACCTTCCTCCCTGTTAGATAATAGCAAATAAATTTAACTTGTTTTATCTTTGGGGCATTTAGTTCCTGATCAATTTACACACATTTTACGTCAACTTTTCAATAAATAATAAATAGGGGTCAAACCTTAAAATTGTGTTAACTAACGGCTGCGCCATTAGTATCTGTAAGTGATAATTTTTTGAAGGAGGAGAAAGGGAGCAATAACATAGTTTAAAACCATCCCAAGAATTGAAAATAAAACCATTGAAGGTCCTATATGGTAAGCAAGATCGAAAAAAAAAATCCTTACTACTTTGCTATATAAGATAAATGCGAAGTAATTAGTATTATATTAAATATTAATTAAATTTTTAAAATTCAAAGAATACCATTGACTTTTATACAGATTTAATTAAAGAATTTTGTCATTTTAATTAAATAAAAGATCTTCAAATTGGTTCAAGTTATTTTAAAATTTTGTATAAAAATTCCAATTGGTATAATTCTTTGTAAAAGCGACGTTTTCTATGATAGGTGTTAATTTGTTCTTAGCATTTTGACTATATTAATTATATCATAATTATCTCATTGGCCTTATTTATGGAATATCCATTCCTAGGACTCTCAGGACGAATCTTCTCTATAATTATGTATTATAATGTAAGTATGTCCGTATTATGCAAACTTTATTCAAACAATTTTCTAACAGTGGGACAGTGGGAAGTGTCATGTGTGAAAAAAAGAGATGGATAATAGACGTATTTTTATGACGTCACACATGACTCTTTCCGCTATCCTATATTGAATACTTAATAGTTGTACTAGAGGACGCTAGGGGTATTTGTAGATTGGGGGGAGGGGGTAGTCAAATTCTCCATATTTAATTTTAGTTTTTAAAAAGAAATAAACATTTATTTTGGGGTGGTCATTTCTTCTATGAGCTATTTATCTTCGGAGGGTGGTTGTACTCTCATCAAAACAAGTTATAAGTCTTCTCAGGACCTAGAAACTGCATTGTAAGCGATCCTTAGGTACACACAAACAAACAGACATGAAGACATCCTGTTACTTTTATATAAGGATCATATTCTTTTGTCAATCTGATTTGCTAAGCTTCGCTTTTTATTGATGTTGCCATCCTTGTTGTTTCAAATATCTCAAGTAGAAATAGGAAGAAATAAAATATTTTCTGTTTGAAATTGTAAACATTTAAATTTGTAACATGTCAAAGAAAAACAAATGATTTAAAGATCCAGCTCTGTATAAAACATTTTATATCAAGTGATAAAGGTTAAATATTTATAAGAATTTTTAAAACGAAACTTTACCCCTTTTATAAAGATCAATTCAATTGCTGTAAACCCTTAACATTCGAGGGGGAAGGGGGGGAGGGAGTTGAACGCTCTCCCCTTCCCCCTCCGGTTTATTTCTTTCTATTTCATGCAAGATAAAGGTCCATAACTGAATTACTTTCTAAATATGGAAGACAAAAAACAGCTAACCTGGCAGGGTCATCCAGGTAAAAAGCAAAAATATTTTACCAAAATACTAAAATATCCTATTGTAGAACATTCTTATATATAATATAGATGTTCAAGTCAATTTTAGGTTCCAGGTATGATCCTCCAGGTCTCTCCAAAACAAATTATGTTTCAAGTGTACAATATGTACACATGGACTTACTATTAATGATCAGATAAATGATCATAGAGTTTTGTTTTCAAGTCAAGTTTGAACTAGACGGACAATTACTAAATTAACGATAGCAGCAATCCTTTACATGCGGACTGAAAAGTTTTAAAAAAATGATTTGGTTTGGGCATAATTTGACCTACATGTAGGATGTAACATGTGTGTATGGATCTAATTAATATTATCAATTACCCAATAATTATCCCGGGTAATGAGAATACAGTGTGCCTCAAAAACTACTAAAAATAGCTGTCTGTCTGAAATATGCATTCTTCGGTTGCTATTTAAGATAGTTGGCTGATTTTTGTTGTTAGAAAGATTTCATCTCTTAGTATATAACGCTCTTGGTCCGTCGGTCTGTCAGTTACTTATATAATGTAAAGGTCGTGTTTTTTCTTTTTTTTATAACTACTTAACTTATTGTTTTTTATTTTCGTCAATAACAAAAAATATCTAGTTAAAAAAAAGCAGTATGAAGCTTAATATCTCAATAACTACGGAACCGATAGAGTTCTTTCATATAGGAAAGCTTCATGTAGGTCCTGTAATGGTTTTAGGTAATTCTATTTTCATATTTAAGTCTTTGGGTGGTTTTAAGCTATTTTTTATAGCCCTTTTCTGCCTCTTTGAATTCAAAGCCCTTGTGGCTAGGGGCTTAGCAGCTAGTACTAAATGAAATACTGATTATAGTCCATGTCTTAAAAAGGATAAATCTTTCACATGAACATTTGCAAGTACTTTTCTAAGAAATCTCATGCAGAGGGGAAAACCAACATACACTCACACACAAACTCACTAACAGATAAAATATAAAATAAAATAAAAAAATCAAGTTTAAAGCTTACATATTTCCAGAAAACATCTAGAGAACCTAAGGGATTTATGTAATAGGATGCAATACTCTAACACCCAATGGTGGATATTAGGTTCAGTAACATAAATCTAACCCTTTGATTGCACGCCCTTTGTCTGAGAAGTTCTAACTGTACATGGTAATGAGTTGTGCCTGTATATCAATCCTATCACTCACCCCAAGAACGAACTAATGCGCTACGTGTTGAGCCACTGTCGCGGGTAATAGTATAAACCTTTCATATTTTGAAAATAATCCTATTTTCAGGAGAAAAAATTACAATTTTGAATTCTATAAAATGTAATGAATTTAAGAAAATGGTCTAAAGTTTATTAATAAAATTTGAGGCAATTATTATTCATTATAATTTAATAACCAACATACCTTTCCTTATATCCAACATAATATACTACATTTATCTTATTTTCATGGGAAAAAAATAATTGGAGAGGCAAAATTTTCCTCTTATTTCTTTAATTAGGTGTTGTAGTAACCAGGGAGTGAGGGGACATTGGGGCTGTTTATTACACTTGTCCAAAAGATTTATTATAACGTTCACTTATTCGTTGAGTTAACACCTTTGGGGACTTTGATTGGTTTGTTGGTTAAGGTTAGTGTTCAAGCGTTTCAACCACTAATTGGGGATGTACATTAAGAGATATAAGTTTTCCGGAATTTTAATGTAGGGAGTAGATTTGAAATCTGCATCAAATTTTAAGGATTTTTTATAAAATTCGTTTTTTGTAAAATTCTTTATCTAAAAGCGAAAATACATTTTAAGTTAATTAATTTTGACCAATAGGATAGGTGGATTTTAAACTACCTGCGCTCTAATTGGTTGAATGATGTACGACATCCAATCAGAGCTCAGATTTTTAAAATCCACCAATCACAGATGCCAAAATTAATTAACTTAATTTGTATTTCCGCTTTTAGATAAAGAATTATACAAAAAACGAATTTTATAAAAAATCCTTAAAATTTGATGCAGATTTCAAATCTACTCCCTACATTACAATTCCGGAAAACGTATATCTCTTAATGTACATTAATTTACTAGCTATTGTTCTATCCCTTTAGATCCCTGACTAGCACTAGTAATATGCAGTAAGAGTGTTTTTGTCTGAAGCTTAAGATCTGAATAACTACTGAACCCATTGAGTTCTCTGTTTTAGGTAAGCTTGATATAGGTCCTGTGGTGTTTTTAGACTATTTTGTTTTCAGATTTAAGTCTTTGGATTGTTTAAAGCTATTTCTCATATTCCTCTCTGGCCCTTCAAGTCCCTAAATGCTTTTAGATATCTTGATTGTTTCCTTCCAACTGGCAGTGTCCAAAATAAGATTAATGTACATAAGGACCATTCTTCCATTGTCTTATCCTTTAAGATTCCTGGACTTTGACTCTTTAATTATACCTATCAGTATATATCAGACTGCGACGCAATAATTAACTAATTATTCTAGCTATTACTTCAACTTTTACTATTATTTTTTTTTGGAATATAGATTCCTAGCTCGATTAGACACAATTATTAGTGAAGATTCTTTAAAATAAAAACTGAACTATTTTCATATTAAGCATCCTGTATTTAAGTAATGCTTATATAAACATTTTTTTCATTAGTCAATGTAGTTTAACTTTATAATTGTTAATTCTCGCTTGTATGTTCGTTTTTCTGACTACATTTTAAACTACACAACTCCATTGGTCATTATTATGTATATATTGCTTATTTTTTTTTCTTGTTGTCAGTAGTAAAGCTTTTTATAATTTACTTTGTCTGTCAATCCATCAGTCTGTCTGTGTTGGAGAAATGTGATTTTCTCGGCTGCTATTTATGTGAACTATTGATTTTTTTGTGAATATTCTCCTTTACCAGAGAGCATTTAGTAAATAACTTACTGTTGGTCTGTCTGTCTGTCAGTCATGCTACAAAAGACAAATATGGATTTCTTAAGGTTTCGTGATTTTTTACAATTTCAGAAACATATATTTCTTATTCTTTTGTATGCCCACTGAATATATGCTCTATAACTTAATTTGACTGTTTATCCTTCAATGATTTTTTACCTAGCTAATTATGGATGTTGTCATCCTTGTTTATATTAAGTAATGCCTGGTTGTATGCTGTGTTTTTCTTATTTCTTGCTTAGTCAACAAACAAACCACTTTATTTTTGTTATTAAAAACACTTACACATTTATTTGCTTTCTAACATATGCTATTTGTGCAGTAAAAATGTGTTTTCTCAGAAAAGAGTTCTTGTACAGCTTAGAATAATTATTTCTTTCATCGTATTATAAACAGCTTTCTGCGGATATAGAATGTACAATTATAAGATTAAAACCAGTTTTTTTAGGTCCGAGTTGCCGAAGTCACGGACTAAAAACTGGTTTTAATCTTATGATTGTACATTTTTATATTCGTAGAAAGCTGGATATAATACATTGATAGACATAGTTTTTCGTATGGATCAGAACCGATTCTTATCTACCGGATTCGAATGAATACGAGAAAAAATATTTTGAAAATTAAAAAAGATCATCTATTAATATTGACAAACATATAGAGTATAATTTTGAAATATGTTTCAAATCTGACGTTATTTTATAAGCTTAAATTCAGTATTGAAGTATCGTTTTCATACTTGATTACATAGATGCCTCGCTTATTACATGAAGCCTAATTGTCCTAGGAATCATATTTAAAAAAAATCATGGTTATATGAGAACTAAATTAATGTAACAATTAGAGCTATCCTTTACGACTGTTCGGAGCTACCATAATAATGAAAAAGCTTTGCTTTTAGTGAAATATCTAAAATCATAATTTTTTCATTTAAATAACATGTAAAGTAAGCAGTATCGTTTTCACGAGTACTAAGAAATTAAATTACATAAACTTAAAAAGCTTTAAAGCAAAGCTAAATATTAAATGAAAGAAAGGGGAAAATGGGCTGTTTATTACACTAGTCCCCACAGTTTTTAATAACGTTTTCTTATTAGTTGCGTAAACAACTTTGGGGACTTTTAATACATTTTGATTGGTTGATTTATCAAGTTGAGTGTAAATAAATAACGTTGCAATAAATAATTGTAATCAACAGAAGAGGTAATTTTGTGTATCATCATTGTGATGTACATCAATTTATCGGCCATTGTCTTATCCCTTTAGATCCCTAATTATATTATTCCAACCCATATCCAAGCTTAATATGTATCAGTATTGAAACCTAACAGGGTATGATATTGTACACTGAATGTATTCGGGGAGGGAGGGAACATTTGACTGAAAATTACACTGGTATCCTAAATTTTATAACCACAGGATCTTATTCGTTGACTTTCATTTATCAAAATTATATTGGTTGATTATAAACAAGTGGTGTTCAAAATTTTCAAACAATTATTTAATTCTGTACAAGGGGTAATTTTGTTTATCATCATCCGTGATGTTTATTAATTTATCGTCCTATGTCTTATTTCTTAAAATCCCTGGGAATTATCAAAGTATGTATGAAATGAATTCTGCAACTTGAAAAGCAGGACGTTGCATCATAAACAAGGTGTCCCAAAAATTACATTTCTTTAATTAGACCTTTAAATTGCGGTCACAGAAGCTATTTAAAGATTTCAGGAGACCTGGAGGATAATGACCTGCATGATCATAAATAGAAACACTGTTTATAGCATACATATATCTAATATCTAATATTTGTGAGACACACTGTTTATAGCATACATGTATCTAATATCTAATATTTGTGGGACTCACTGTTTAGTGTTTATAGCATACATGTAAATTATATCAAATATTTGTGGGACATACTGTTTATAGCATACATGTATCTAATATCTAATATTCTTGGGACTCACTGTTTATAGCATAAATGTATTTAATATCTAATATTTCTGGGACCTTTTGTTTATAGCATACATGTATCTAATATTTAATATTTGGGAGACACTCTGTTTATAGCATACATGTATCTAATATCTAATATTTCTGGGACTCACTGTTTAGTGTTTATAGCATACCTGTATCTAATATCTAATATTTGTGGGACACACTGTTTATAGCATACATGTATCTAATATCTACATAAATTCATTCAATGATTTGGCCCAAATGTTAGATTGTAAATCTTAAGGGTAGAGAGAAGGAATTTAAAGTAAAATCTTTGAATTTTCTAGCAGGGTATATAACCTCCTCCCCCCCCCCTACCGTAAATTTTAAAAAATGGTTTTAGGTGGGGGGGGGGGGGGCTGGAAGGAAGGATTGTACATTGTTGTCCTAAGACTCCTTATTACAAAAATAGAAGAAAATTATCATTATATTAAAGAAATAATGTAAAAAAAACATTTCAACATGTTTTAAATAGACCTATAATTTAGAGTTGCTACACTTTCTAAATCGTATCAAATTGGGCGTTATCCTCTTAGAAATATTTTGACTCTGGCAGAGAACAACTATGTAAGGTTAGGTTATAGGCTAGGGGGCCGAGCGCTGCGGTTAGGTAGGCTAGGGGGCCTAGCGCTGCGGCTAGGCAGGCAATGGAGCCTAGCGCGCGGCCATAGTTAATAGTCCTGTCCGGGGGGGGGGGGGAGCGGGTTAAAGGTCTAAAATCTATAAATCAATTCTAAAATATCTAAATAAGCGATAAGATCTGTCCATTACGGACGGGCGCACAATTAGCCCTATGTTATATAAAAGCTTCGCTATTAAAATTCGATGGATTTATGTTTCGGGATGTTAGGGGGGTATAATTTTAGCCACGGTTTATAGATAAAATATTTTACCAAACGCGATCAAAGAAAACTCATTTTGAATTAAGTTTGCAATAAAACTTAAAATAAAAGTAACAAAACAATAGAATTTGTTGTTGAATTTGTGTTGGTTTGATATTAGCAACACGTTTGACACACATATTTGGTAGTCTTAGTATACAGAATTAGAGATGGGACAATGGGCTGTTTAATAAACTAGTCTCCAAACCTTACAATATTTTTTTCTTATTCGTTGCCTTTACAACATTGGAGGCTTTAGTGAATTTTGATTGGAGTGTTTATTTAGTTCAACCAATAATCTTAATCTACAGAAAGTGTAATTTTGTGTATCATAATTGTAGATGTACATTGTCTGATCCCTTTAGATCCCTTATTAAAATATTAAATACACAATCTAAAATATCTGAACCTTTTAAATGCCAGTTTTAATCTTTAAAAGTTTTTAATGAATATATTTTTCTATAAAAACAACATAATCAATTTTCCCTACAACCTGAGAAGCATACCAGAGAGAGAGGGGACAATAAGCTATTTATTAAACTAGTCCCCAAAGTTTTAAAATAATATTTTCTTCTTCGTTGGCATAACAACTTTGGAAACTAATTTTAATCTAAAGAAGAGGTAATTTTGTGTATCATCATTGGGGATGAACATCAATTTATCAGCCATTGTCTTATCCCTTTAGATCCCTGATGATAAGTATACATAGGTTGAATAAAGTTAGTTAAAGTGATAAACCAATATCTATAATATTTGGCACTGCTTTACTAGAGGTGTATATCATGCCAAACCTAGCCCTCCATATCTCTCTCTCTCTCTCTCTCTCTCTCTCTCGTTATTTATCTATCTATCTATCTTTCTCTATCTGCCTATCACTTTTTCCAGTTGAACCTAGTATCATTCAGTTGACATTAAATTTAAAGTCATATGTCGACTTTATGGTATTTAAAATCTTTTGATTTAATTTGGTGCAATATCTACTATATAAGAAATTAGCGGTCACGCCCCTAGCATTTAGGAGAATGACAGGACAGAAAGAAACCATCCTGGGACCATGTGAAGATATCCGTAAATGAAGAACTTATCCAGTTCAGTAGTGATTGAAATCCTTAGCTACAGACAGAATACAATTTTTAGACCATATTATGGACTAGCGGCTGCGCCTTTAAAATCTAGGAGCTCTTAATAAATAGCCTAAAACCATCCAAGGACCTATGATAAGCTACATTGGAAAGAAAAAACTATATTGGTCTAGCGTTTAGACATACATACATCTTGCTACTTTAATATAATGATAAGAATAATTTGTTGATATAATATAAGCATGAAAGTTCAACAGAGATCACTACTTCTGCTTCACTATATCTCTATAATTTTCAGGGAGGGAGTGGACATTGGACTGTTAGTTGTTTTAATACCCAAAGTTTCAAAATCACTTCTTATTTGTTAGCTTTAAAAGTTTTAAAAATACTTTTATTATATTTTGATTGGTTGGTTCATTAAGTTAAGTGTCCAAACGTTTTAACCAAAAGTTACAGAAATGTGATATTATTCATCATAATTTGGGATGTGATTGATCAATCCCTTAAAATTCCTGACAATTTTCCACACCTTAACCCTTATTGCATATCAATTCAGAGGTATATATGTTTAATTTTCTTAGTTATATGGATAGATAATCTAAATCTAAATCCTTATACTAAAGTAACAGGATGTTTGTGTGTTTGTGTGTCTGTGTGTTTGTACCGAAGGATCTCGCTAACCGCTGAACCGATCGGGTTCTCCTTAACAGGGTAGCTTTTCATAGGTCTCGGGAAGGTTTATACCTATTTTGAGGGAGAGTACCACCACCCTCCAATGAGAAATCATGAATAATCGAATTTTTAAAACAAATATTTGAGAGACTTGAACGAAACATTGGTATGTATCGTATAGACTTAAAGAGAGACTGGAACAAAAAAAAACATTTAAAGTGCCACTAGAGGCCTCTAGGGGCGTAGCCGCTAGTAATATTTAAAATAATAATAATACCTAGTGGTTGTGCCCAAAGCATCCAGGGGCTTCGTATTCAATGAGATATAGAAGAGAGAGAAAAATTATATTATCCAAAGGATTAAATCTAAAAATAAAAGAGCCTAAAACCATCCCAGGACTTAATTGAAGCGTCAATAAAAAATCAAACTTTATCAGTTCAGTAGTTATGCTGCAGTTAAAAAAAATCTTGCTATTTAATATTATAAGTTGAACAGATTAAAATGTTTGGGTAAAGTCCCTTTCGTAACATCGCACCTTATGGGGCGATTCTTCGTATTTTTCACAGTAGCTTTTCTCCTATTTCTAGCCCCTGCGAGGGGCTCTGACCATGCGGGGCCAATTACCTAACCCTGTGGGGCAATCACCTAACTTTACCTAAAATAACCTATTAAAAGCCATTTTAAAAATACGACGAATCGCCCCATATGGGGCAATGTTACGAGAGGGACTATTCCCATTTATTTTATATTTCTATGTACTTTTGAAATTATTTCAAATTCATTGGCTATTAGTTGATGTAAATAGAACTGATTATGCCTTTACACGTAACAGTAAAGTATCATAAAGTATTGAAACCTTGTTTCTTTTTGATAAATAAAATAATATTATATTATCTCAAGGAATTCATTGAATTTTAGCAAATTTATTTACAAAAGCAAGGCTTCGAACTTTTTTGCTACTTAAAATGAAAAAAATATTCATACTTTTTAATAATCCATTATTCCATTGAATACTGTTTTGATATGTATACAAACATCATATTAATGTGTTAGGCAGGGAGAGGACATTGTAATGTAAAATACTCAAAGTTTGTTTGCCCAAAAACTTTGAGTACTTGTTTTGATATTATAATTTTTGATTCCGCAATAGTATCAAAGCTTTTAACCAATAATTGTAACCTGCAAATGGAGCAATATTGGAGTGGTATCAAATTATCGTTCATTGTCTTATTCTTAAAGATATCTGGTTAAGACATTCTGAAACAGCTATTTTAGTATACCTGTAAGGTATACGTTTTAAAAAAATATTACATTCTAAAAGAGATATATGATATTCCTGTGAAGATTTGACATATACCCTACAATTACCTAAACTGATTTTAAGTCCATTATAATATCTTTGCAAAAAATATTTGTACTACCTATTAAACTTTTAAAAACTGTACTTGATACTTCACTTTAAAACTAACAATTTGATACGATTTTTATTCAATTTTCTGTTTCTTAGAGGGTGGGTTCAATCTGTACATAAATTTGTCATTTTATTAGGGATCTAAACGGATAAGACAATGGACGATAAATTTATACTCATCCCCAATAATTAGAAACAAATTTAACATTTCTATAGATATAATTGGCTGAAAAATATGAACAATATTATTTAGTTAGGAAGCCCCCATTTAAAATTAAATCAAAGAAACCAAAGTTTTTTACGCCATCGAAAAAGATTAGTGATATTAAAACTTTGGAAACCAGTTTATTTATTATTCAGTCTAGTGTTCCCTTCCTCCCTGAATTTTATTAAATTTAATGAGACTTTTAAATATATGAGTGCTTATTCATATACTCGCTTTCAACTTCTGTAACTTTTGAAATTAAAATTACACTGGTACCCAAAGTGTTAAAATCAAAATTTTATTTGTTGTTTTCAAAACTTTGGGTACTTTTATTAAACTTGAATGGGTAGGACAAAAAAAGTGTCCAAACTCTTCCAACAATAATCAATCTACAGAAGGGGTAATTTTGTTTATCCTCATTTTCATAAATTTATCATCCATTGTCTTATCCCTTAAGATCCTTGTATTTTAATACATCTTTAATGGTATACTAATATGACTAACTAAACAATTATTTTAAATATTAAAAAGCGGACGAAGCCCATTTTGTTCCGAATTTGTATTATTTTTGAAAAGTGCGACTCCAGTTACGTCATATTTTTCTTTCCCGAAAAAAGGAAGGGGGAAAGAAAAAAAGGGAAGGGGGAAGAAAAAAGAGATGAGAGAAAAGGGGGTTTTCCCCATCTCTTTTGAAGAGATTTTCTTCCCCCCTTCCCTTTTTCGGGAAAGAAAAATATGACGTAACTGGAGTCGCACTTTTCAAAAGTGATACAAATTCGGAACAAAATGGGCTTCGTCTAAAAAGCGGAGAATTTTATTACCTTTGTCCCGACAGGCGGATTTTGTAAGATTGTTGCGACTACAACCATTCTATTGGCTCTTTTTGTTCAACAAATCAATTTACAGGTAAGTTAGATTTTACTACATAGGTTTTCAGGGAGGTAGTGGACATTGGACTGTAATTTATAATGGTACCCAATAAGATATATAAGTTGGAAAGAATTTTAATGAATATAATAGATTTCAAATCTATTATATTCATTAAAATTCTTTCCAACTTTTGTAGCTTATTACCCAAGCTTTGGGTATTGGAATTAAATCTTGTTTTATTTATCAAAACTAGCTATGTCCAATCTTTTCAATTAATAATTTCAATTTACAGAAGGGATGAGGGATTTTTCTTAGGTGGACGGAGGTACCCTCCTCCTGACTAGTTTTTATCCTTCCCTGGACCTAAGGGGACAGCGAAAAGTGTCATTTGTGACGTTATAAAATGGAAAGAAAAACCCTAAACTTTCCGCTGCCTCCCTTTAAGAATCTTTACTGTAAAGGAGCTCCAAATAGGTTCAGCAGTTAGCGAGATTCTTAGCTACACACACATACAAATAGACAGAGTCAATACATGTTACTTTTATATAAAGATAATAAATTGACTAAATTAAGAGGCTTTTAGACATTTAAACGGTTCCACGACAAACGTAGGAGTCCCAAACGTAGGAGTGGAAAAACATTTGAGTGGACAAACGCAGGAGTCCCAAACGTCGGAGTGGGACAAACACAGGAGTGGGACAAACGTCGGAGTGGACAAACGCAGGAGTCCCAAATTTTTTTTTTCGATTTTGAATTTTTTTTTTCAATTTTGAATTTTTTATACACCCCTTCCCCCCTCCCTCGGTCCCCTTATTTTTCTTAGTTAGGTTAGGTTATAGGCTAGGGGGCCGAGCGCTGCGGCTAGGCAGGATAGGGGGCCGAGCGCTCTGGCCATAACCATTTTTTGTAGATAGAGGGATATAAATAAAATTTCAAAATTGTCATATTATTTAAATAGCGGAGACTCCTTCGTTTTACTTAAGCAATGTCCACTCCGACGTTTGTCCACTCCGACTTTTTTCTCACTCCTATGTTTGTCCACTCCAACGTTTGGGACTCCTGCGTTTGGGACTCCTGCGTTTGTCCACTCCGACGTTTGGGACTCCTACGTTTGGGGTAGGACCATTTAAACAACTTTTCCCATCTGTGGAAAACCTTCGCTTGTAACCAAGTTTACTAAGAAAAACAAAAGCTAAACTTAAGATAATAATTTCACAGAATAAATTTAACTTTAGACAGTATGTAGTAAAGCTTTCTGTGAATCATTTCAAAATTTTAAGAAATTCTATTCAACATTCCATTGTTTTATAACAGCCTCGTATTTTCAGGATTGCATTTAAACTAAAATTTTTGAAATTTTTTTTATTTGGATTTAAATTTTTTAGACCTAACGTACTTCGTAAATTGGCAGTTTCCATCAAAATGACTATTCGAGAACAGAACCCCCCTATTTAAAAAATAGATCGTAAATAAGGGAGAGGGGAGTTTTTCTTGTGCTATGATTTTTTGCGTGCTGGGTAGCCCCACAGTGGTTAATCATAAAGAAAAAAAACGTTTCATTAATTTCAAAGGTAAGGGGAAGGAGTTGAGTTTCTGTGCGCTTGTCATATATCATAATTTATGCTTGTTTATTTATGACATGTATCTATTTGTTTTAGGAGCTAGAGCCAGCTAGTAGAATAAACATCAGTGCCATAGGAAAATATATCATTTTTCATTACACATATAAAATGCATACCAGAAAGTACACCAAAAATTCCCTCAAACTTTTGTAAATATGTTACATTTTAACCCCCCCCCCCCCTTCTAAAGTAGTAGGGGGTTAATTACCCTAAAACCCATGACTAAAGGATCAGACTAATACCAACAGACTGACGGACCAATAAATTAAATACTGGATGCTCATTAGTATAGGAGACATTTACAATCCAGCCTTTTATCGTTAATAGCAGTATTTCACTTTGAAATATCGAACGGTGATAGATAATTTAAATTATAAAGTAGTTTCGCTACTAAGACTATTGAAAAAAAGGAAAATTGGGTAAAAATAACATTGAATGTTTTCCTAGGTAAATTTTAATACTCCAAAAAAACCTCAATCTATTTTCCATTTTCACACACTATAAGCAAATAAAATGAAAGAATAATTTCCAACTAAAAAGTGTGAAAAAACTTAATTTTCTCTTATCTTAATTGATTTCAAGTTTTTCATTTTCCTCGTCAAATTTTTATGTGAAATAAAATGAATTTATTTTCATTAAATTTCGCTTGATTTTTAAAAACAATAATTGAAACTTTAAATAAAACTTTTATTTTTTAACAACAGCATGATTTGAAGACTTGCTCTATAATTCGAAATGTCCGTCCGTCCGTCTGTCCGTCTGTCGGGGAAACGTGATTTTCTCCGCTCCTATTAAAGATAGACAGCTGAAATTTTTAGTGAAGATTCCCATGACATATGCGCATCCAATATATACATTGTTTTGTCCATCTGTATGTTAATTGGGGCGCTAGATTGATTCCTAGATTTTCTTGGTTTTATAATTTTCTCGACTCCTTTTCAAGAGAGACAACTGAAATTTTCAAGGATTAAGTAAATTTGCATCCTACAAAATTTTACTAAGTTTCATTAAGATTTGTATATTGATTGGGGTGCTAGATCGATTCCTAGTTTTTCAAGTTTCCATGAATATCTCAATTTCTGTTCAAGATAAACGGGGGAATTTTTAGGGATTAATTAAGTCACATTCTACACATTTTTATAAAGCTTTTTTTAAGATATGATAATTGGTTGGGGTGCTAGATCGATTCCTAGATTTCACGTATTTTCTTCTTAGCTTAATGCTTCAAAAGATTATACATTTTTAAGAGGTTTCGTGATTTATTTCATTTTTGTCTTTTTAACATATACATTTTTTCCTGATGTCTATCAATAAATTTTGAGCTTCGCTACTTATGGATGTTGTCATCCTTGTTTTTCCCTTATCGATTCCTTTTTCTATCTTTCTTTGACACCCTCAACAGTAGACAATATGTTTTATCTATGATTTTAAACAACGTCGCTAATATTGGTCGACGCAATTTTTCAACGTGAATTTTAATAAGCAAATCTTAAAGACTAATTTTAAAAACAGAAGCTTATTGATCACAAAACAGGAATAAATGTATTAGGGAAAAATAAGTTTATATAAATAAATAGTAAGTTATATAAGTTGAAAATAATTTTAATGTATATAATAGATTTGAAATCTGCATAAAATTTTAAAGATTTTTGTATAATTCTTTATCTAAAAGCGCAAATACAATTTAAGTTAATTAATTTTGACATCTGTGATTGGTGGGTTGAAAACAATCTGCGCTCTGATTGGAGAAGCTTAAGTGTCTTACATCATTCAACCAATCAGAGCTCAGGTAGTTTCCAATCCACCTATCCTTTTGGTCAAAATTAATTAAATTAAATTGTATTTGCGCTTTTAAATAGAGAATTATATAAAAAACGACTTAAAAAAAAAATCTTTAAAATCTTATGCAGATTTCAAATCTAATATATGCATTAAAATTCTTTCCAACATATATAGATTAATAAATAGGTACTACTTTTTCGTACCATGACTGGCAGAACGATAGACCATGTAGATTAATACTGGATACTCATTGTTATAGGAAATCTTTAAATGAATAACTAATTCAACTATCTTGTATAGCCACCGAGAAAATCACGTTACACACATAGCGTTACAGAGCTATATACATATAACGGAAATTATAGAGTAGCTTAACAGCTAAAAAGAATGTATTTATAGTCATTTTTATTGCTTTCCACATTTTTGCACAGCTTATCCATAAAAATCCACCAAAAAGTGTTGTATTTGTTACAGTTACAAACGCTGACAATGACTATACAGACATCTATGTTGAGACCAATAATAAATCAGGTATAGTTATTCCTTTCATCGTATTATAAACCGCTTTCCGCGGATATAGAATGTATTACATTTTTATATTCGTAGAAAGCTGGATATAATACGATGCTAGACATAGTTTTTTTCGTATGGATGAGAACCGGTTCCTATCCACCGGATTCGAATGAATACGAGAAAATATATTATGACATCCAAGCTAATTTTTGAGGGGGTAAACTGAGAGGTTTTAAAGATTTGAGGGAGGTAATCTAATGTATTTTTAAAAATATTGAGGACGGTAAAATGAGGGTTTTCAAAGTTTTATTGGGTGTAAATATCCCCCCCCCCTTCAACGTCTATGGGGCGCGTAGTTTCATATTGTACATAGACCATGAACAAACTTTACAAATAAGAAATAAAGCGTAATTTTGATGCTTAGGTTAGATGAGGTAACGTTAAGTAACTGTAATTGTAAGGCGTTTGGACAAAAGACCTAATGGACAAGCGACCGAATGGACAAAAGACATTATTGACTAATGACCTAATGGAAAAAGACCTAATGGACAAAAGACCTAAAGACAAAAGACCCTATGGACAAAAGACCTCAAATCAAATGACCCAATAGACCTAACATTTTCTATGTTAATGTTCTACTTTTGGTTAGGTTACGTATGGTAGGTTAAATTATTGGGTAGAGGTTTAGCTTCGCAAAAAAAGGCCTGGCAGGGAATAGACATGACTAAAATAATGTTAGATCTTTTTCTATTAAATAATGTTGATGTAATTTAAAACATTACAAATTTTAGATTTATTCCACAGAACAGTTCACTTGAACAAGTCTGCCCTTCCATTCTTCAAGAATCTCATCCAGGTAACAAAATATCTTCAGTTATCGAGAGGCTTCGCTTCAATTAGGGCATGTCTGTACGGACAACTTTTAACCCTTACAGCTCGGGCCCCAATTCCCACCTTAAAAGATCGGGGGGGGGGGGGGCTCCAAGAGCCCCCCCCTCTATCTCGGCTTCTGTTACAGATAAAGACGTAAATTTTTTTTCTGGTGGTTCATGTGTATTTTTAGAGAAAATTACTTTTTCTAGTCATAGCGGCCAGGCCGCTCCTTAGCCGCTTTTTAGCGGCCAGCCGCTAAATTTTAAAACAGCTGTAGAGCGGCCAATTTTGCAGCTAGGATGACCAAATTTTAGGACGAACTTTTATTTTTCAAAAAAATTACTTTTTCTGATCATCGCCGAAAAATGGCAAATAACGGAAACCGCCATTTTCGGCGGTTACGGCGGTAAAACGGCGGTTGGCGGCGCCAATTAATATTTTTATCTGTTTGTTGTTGCTCAAGGATTTACCAAAAAAAATTATAGGTCTCTAGCTGTAATAGAAGCCACGATATTCATGATATATGTCTGTAGTAAAAGCCGGACAAAAATCGGTCACAAAGTCGGTCAGGGAGCGGTCAAACGGTCATAACAACACTTTTCTCAGAAGGTCATTGATATTTAAGTATTCACCAAAAAAAATTTAGGTTTCTACCTTATACACAAAAGTCATAATGTAGAAATTAAAATTTACTTAGAATTTTTTTCTAAATTTGGTGCTACCCAACCGACTTTGACCGGACACCACGACCGACACAGACCAGATATCCTAATAAAATCAACTCTTGCCGACGTATAATTACTAAACTTAAAAAGTCATGAAGTCACAGCACTCCTTCTTACCTACAAAAAAAATGAGATTGAAAAAACTAGAGGGGGGGGGGCTCTTGGAGCCCCCCTCCGATCTGTAAGGGTTAATAAAAGATCATATTTGTAACGCCTTGTCTCAAAAAAAGGTAAGACAATTTTAGCTCAAAGTAAAAACAGGAACCAAAAAAGGTAATCAAATGCACGTTTTAATGAATTTTGACTACTACACTTAATAGAGTTTCAAATACATAGGACAGTTCTTACAGCAAATCATAGTGTAGTTTTAACTTTCTACCCTTAAGTATATATCCCAAAGGACCCATTTCCAACAACCATTCTACTCTTAATTACTAATTTTATATCCAAACTTTTTGATTTTTATAAATTTGTATGTAAAAAGTGTCTTTGCACATGGTATTAAAATTCACCGCCCCTCTCTTGTGTTTTATAGTAGGGGTTATGTGCAGATAGAAGTTAATAAGAGTGGATTTTGAAAATATATTGTTGCAGACTATTATTGATCAAACGCTTTATCGGCGAGTATTTGTTGAGAACCGAACCCCTCTCCCATATTTCTGTAATAAATTGAGGGCAGGTGATTTTTTGTTTGTTTGTTTATGACTTAAGGTGAGGTTATGTTTGGTCCTATTGGGTCCTTGCTAGCAACGCAGTGCTAGGACACCGTAGGAGATAGACATATAGGAAAAATCTACCACTCACACTTACTTTATTAAAAAAAGGGGTTGTGAGTTTCAATAGGCATGACTAATAGCTTGAGTATACAGTAATCCACGCATAGTCCAAACTATTTGATAGAGTCAATCCAGGAGAATGTCAAAGCGTTGCAGTTTTATAAACTTTTGATAGAGTAGATTGTTAGGTATTGACTTTACTTAAATAGTACACTTCGATTTTTTAAAGCGAAGCTTTTCTATAATTAAGGTAGGTCTATCCGTAACGGATAGCTTTTTATAATTGAATTTGGTATTTTAAAATTGTCTTATTGATTTAAAAAACAAAATACTTGTAGGTGCATTTAAGTTATGTTAAAAAACTTGTCAATACTTTTTTGTAGGATATAATCTTCTAAATCATCATTTGCTTTAATGGATGTTATTTTTAAAATCAAATTTGTCGAGAATACTTTTATGACCTTTTAAATTAAACATGTTGTTAAGGTCTAAAGGTAAACGATTGAGATAATTTCTAAGAAGCAGCTTATAGTGTCTCCAAGAAAGTGGATGAATGTTCCAACGTTTGGCAAAACAATGCGGATTGACGTTATCTTCCCTTTTAATATGACATCAATCAGAATAGTTTGGCCAAGTGTTGTAACATTGAAGACGAAGAAAGTCCTTCAATGACGTCATAAAAATGAGGAATGAGCAGAGGAGGAGTGGGAAAGAAAACCCCTAAAAAAGAGATGGAGAATCCCTCGTTTTTATGACGTAACATGCCTTTCTGAGAGACTTTCTTCGTCTTCTGTAACATTTGTCCACATTTTTTTTTGAAACACTATAAGCTGCTTCATTTTCTGAATTTAAAAAAAGTTTTTCGAACTTTAATTTATAAGTGTATTTGAAGGCCTAATAATAGATTTTAGGAAAGTGTTTCTGATATCATACAGTTATAATGCATTCGTTTTACATATAATTTAGAACATTATACTACTCTTGTTCCAAAATCTTGAAGAAAAAAGAACATCCCAGGTTCTACGAAATACCATAAAAACACCTAGTTTTTACCACTTTTATGGTAAAATTTTACCAGCCTATACGATTTAAAAGGTGGTAAAATTTTACCGTAACCGTGGTAAAAACACTTTTTGTGGTATTTTCTCACGCTTTTTACCAGCGATTTTTACCACAATTATCGGTAAAATTTTACCAGATTTCCGGTAAAATATTACCATTTTAGGAAGCAAATTTATACCAGATTTTGACCAATTTTTACCACTTTTTTGGTAAAATCTTACCGCAAATTTCTGTAAGATTTTACCGAAAAAGTGGTAAAACTGTTCAACACCTGGTAATATTTTTGCCCTAAATTGGTAAAATTTTACCGGAAATAGGGTAAATATGGTAAAAATTGACCAAAAATTGTGGTAAAAACGGGTGGTAAAAATCACGAGAAAGTGGTAAAAAACGACTGACCTTAATTATAGAAAAACATCGCTTGTACATAAATCGCAAAAATAAAAAAAAAATTGTTTTCATTTTTATCTTTATTGATTGAAACAACACTTAAACATATTTTTCTTGATTCTACTGCTCTGGCCGAAAACTGTTGCGCAACCTCCTGGATTTGCTGGGCACCGGCCCCATTCGACCTCGTATCACTGATATTCAACCTGGAATAAAATTGCTCATTAGTTAATTAGATAATTACAGGGATATAAAGGGATAAGACAATGGCTGATAAATTGATGTTCATCTCTAATGATGATACACATCGTTACCCCTTCTGTAGATTACAATAAGTGATTGAAATGTTAGGACACTCAACTTAATGAACCAACCAATAAAAAATCAATAAAAGTACCCAAGGTTGTTAGGCCAAAGAATAAGAAAATGTTATTTGAAAACTTTGGGGGCTAGTGTAATTTACAGCCCAATGTCCCATCCCTCCCTACTAAATATCTAATCTATAATACAAAGTAGAACGATGTCTGTCTGTCCGTCCGTCCCAAAGATAAAGCCTATACTCGCTGTTTACGCAAATGTGTCAGAACTTCCCCCCCCCCCTTACTCTCACACCTAAATTTTTTCTTTTGAAAGCAAAAATAAAAGTGTGTAGGTTCGACTCCCCCTCTCCCCCCTCATTCATTTCCTACAGGCATCTTGACACGTGGCAAAAAAATCAGCAAACTTATCTAACTAAACATCTTTGAAAACGCAGAACGAGAAAAAATAAAGGGAAAGCTTACCTGGAAAACATAAGCAGTAACAACATCCGTGGCTAACAAGAACAGGCTGGGGCCATAGTACTCGGCATTACTGATTATATGCTTCACGTGGCGTATGGAGTCGTGGAACGCGGGGTCCTAAGTTATGGAGGATTAAATGAAGGAAGGAAGTGGACTGTTTATTACACTAGTCCCCAAAGCTTTATTTTCTTCTTCGTTTCTTTAACAACTCTAGGGACTTTTATTGAATTTTAAATGGTTGATTAATCAAGTTAAGTGTCTAAAGCTTTCAACAACTAATTATACTCCACAGAAGGGGTAATTTTGTGTATCATCATTGCTGATGTACATCAATTTATCCGCCATTGTCTTGTCCCTTTAGATCCCTGTCCCAAACAAGTACTAATATTAGATAAATTTAGACCTAAACCCCAGGCAGGGAGGGTAAAATATGGTGTAAATATCATAATGGTATCCAAAGTTTCAGAAACAAGTTTACTTATTCGTCAACTCAAAAACTTTGAGTACCTAATTTTTATTAGGTAAATCTTGATTTAATTTCAATACTTCGTCTTTTGTCCTATCCCATAAGAACCATGTTTCCCGTTGTGTCTACAGAAACGTAAATTATTTTAGTACAATCTTTTTTTAAACTTAAACAATATTTTAATTCGTCTTAAATCATTTAATAACCCATTCCTGAATAGCCTTCTTTAAGAAGTTGAGCATAGATTTTAGCAAGGCAGCCCGCTGGGGTAGGCAGTGAAAACCAGGCTTGGGTACATCCTAAATAGAGATAGGTTGTTAGAAGATTTTAGCAAGGCAGTAAGAATGTTTGGAACTTTATACAAATGTCTAACTACGTTTTAAATCAACCATCTCTCTCCATAGGCATTAATCAAGTATAATTTCCCAGGGATATAAAGGGATAAGACAATGGCCGATAAATTGATATACATCCCCAATGATGATACACAAAATTGCCCCTTCTGAAGATTACAATTAGTGGTAGAAACGTTTTAGCAATCAACATAATGAAGCAACCAATTAAAATTAAATAAAAGTCTCAAAGGTTGTTAAGCAAACGAATAAGGAAACGTTATTATAACACTTTGGGGACTAGTGAAATAAAAAGCCCATGCGTTCCTGATAATTTCCCCTGGAACAAAACTGACCTGAACTTCTACGTGTCTGGGGTCAACAACAAACTTCTCCAGGAGCATCACTTCGTCACCGAAGGACTTCATCGCCTCGCGCTTGGCAGACTCCAGCTGGGCCTCGAACTCGCCAGCGGTCATGGCAATCCTCATACCCTTGCCACCCCCTCCGCGGACAGCCTATGACAATATCAAATAACAGTTTTCCACAGGTAGAAAAATAAAAACAATATAAAATTTAGCAGCTACTCTACAATAAGGTATGCCGTCACTCCGTCTGACTGTACTATATATCATTACACAATGGTAGAAAAATATAACACTACATTTCTTTACATACATATATCTAATTTATATAACTTACATATTCCTTTTATTTTTTAACATTGATTCCCAGAATTATACCTAAGGTATAATGTTATAATCGAGCCTTGAAGTTGAAATATATTATGTCATTGTCCATATTAAACATCCTGTTTTATATTTATATTATTTACTATTTTATTGCGGTACATGTGGACATACTTGTCCTTGTTCCCACCTTGATCATAACAGGGAACCCGATCTTGTCTGCCTCCGCCTTCAAGGTGTCCAGGCTCTGGTCCTCTCCGTGGTAACCGTGGATTACAGGTACGTTAGCGGCTTCCATGATCATCTAAAAAACAGGTTAAATATTAGAAAAATTGTAACGACAGACTTCTTTTAAATACACAGTTGCTTTTCCTAGAGCCTACTTGTGTTTCGTCTTAAAAGAGGATGGTTGGAGGGTTTTTACCAATGAAAATATTCGAGGTCATTTTTCCAAGAAGCGGTGTCATACCCCCCCCCCCCCGCCAAAAAAACAGCATAAACATTCCCTGAAAATTATGGAAGACCAGAAGATTGAGATCGTACAGGACAAATGAACAGACATCCTGTTACTCCGGTATAGTATAGAGTGTTATTTTTTTCTACTTGAAATCAACCAAAATAAGTTCCTGAGTAGCTACTCTATCATTTACCTTAGATGTAGACTTGATACCCATATCTCTAATGGCAGTGGACGGTGGACCAACAAATATAACTCCTTTCTCCTGATAAAAAAAAAAATTTAAATTAAAAGGTAGGTATCATTCTTATTAATATAATATTACATTCTTGAAATTAACCAGAAAAAAACGTAAGCAGTACAGTGGCGTGCACAGGGTTTTTACGGGAAGGGATGTAATCTTAGAGGTTTTTAAAAAACGGGGGGGGGGGGAATCTACATAATTTTAATTTTAAGGGGTGTGTTGTCAACCCCATTCCTCACACTAATGACCGTGGACAAGATAATGAACGAAATATACATATATAAATCCCCAAATATATTGAACAAAACAACACCTTAGATTAGTTCAGACACTGCTAGTTTGAATGAACCAATCAAGATTTAAAGTTGTGAGCTAACGTGTTTATAAAACTTTGGGTACCAGTATAACTTCCAGTCTAATATCCACTCCCTCCCTGCAGTCAAATGGAAAATATTACCTGTCCAGGGATATAAAATACACGTGGATATTATTAATGACATATCATGGAAATTTGTTGTCATGAATTTAGGTTCCTAACATGGACTTCATATATTGGTCAGATCGTTTACCCAGAAGGAGGTAAGGGGGTGTTGTAAGGGAGGAATAAGGGTGTATCTTTATTTTAGCCCGCTGTGAGTACCGCTTTATTAGAGTACATGAAAAACTGGTGTAACATCCAGGTAATAATATATCCATTTACCCAAGAATCTTAAGGGATAAGACAATGGTCGACAAATTGATGTACTGTACATGTACAACCCCATTGATGATACACAAAATTACCCCTTACATAGATTACCTTTTGTGGTTGATACGTTTGGACACTCAACTTAATGTACCAACCAATCAGGGATCACTTAATCCCCAAAGTTGTTAAGCCAACGAATAAGAATACGTTATTATAAAAGTTTGGGGACACGTGTAGTTAACAGCCCATTGTCCCCTCCCTCCCTGCATTTACCTGGCAAAGATTAGCAAACTCGACATTCTCGGAGAGAAATCCATAGCCAGGATGTACAGCATCGGAGCCGGTTTCCGCCGCAACCTAAGATAATACAGTGTATGGTCAATAGTAACTAAGCCCCTAGAGGCCTCTAGGGGCACTTGAGTTAGTGGTGAGTTGAAATAGATCCCAACATTTTTTTATTTTAGTTTCAATAGAAAAAGTAAAAAAAATCCATCTTAAGGCTTAAATATGATCAGAAAATAGAATAAAACCAACTCAGGACCTATGTGATGCCTACCTAAAATAGAGAACCCAATCGGATCAGTAGTTATTTAGAAAAAAAGTCTTACTGCTTTATATAATAGGATGATGCATATAAGAGTTATTCTAAATCTTAATAGGTAGATTCTTCCAAGTTTCAATTTAAATTATCAATCACACCATTAAGCAAAAAACACCCATTTTTTTGCAATGTGAAAGGTGTGGGGAGGGGGGGGGGGGCTGGGAAAGAGCCGACCCACTACCTTGAATTTTAATTTTTCAAAGTTTTTAAAAAATAAAATTTTTGGGGTAATTTTTCTTAGGCCTATAAAAAAATCCATGTATAAATTAAAACCTTTCCGAGACATACAATAAGCTTCAATGTAGAGGAGAGACGTGTACGTACGCTAGATATTTCGCTACAAACGAAGACAAACAAACATCCTGTTACTTTTATTTAAGGATTATTTTAATCAATCAATTCTTGTAATGTCCATCTAAAACTAATACCTAACAGTATAATGTCAGAGATATAAAGGGATAAGACAAAACAATGGTCGATAAATTGATGTAAATCCTCAATGATGATTAACAAAATTACCCCTTGGATTAATATTAGTGGTTGAAACGTTCGAACACTCAACCTATTGAGCTAACCAATCAAAATTCACTAAAGTCCTGATGTCGAAAGTTGTAAACCAACGAAAATGAAAACGTAATTATAAAACTTTTGGCACTAGTTTAATAAACAGTATCTCCTCTCTCTGGTATAATATACCTTTAAAATAGTATCTCCCCTGAGATAGCTTTGTTGTGAGGCAGCTGGACCAATTCTAACAGCTTCGTCCGCCATGGCTACATGCATAGAGTTTCTGTCGCTGTCACTGTAAACTGCCACAGTTTTAATACCTATAATAAATTTTGACTAAAACACAATAAAATGTAGGTAACAAAGGAAGGGTTGGGGCGGAGGTGCCACTTTAGGAAACAAATAAAAAGAGTTAGAGCACTAGGATTCTCGCGGTTTCCCTCAGAGTGTCTACTCAAGCAGAGAAAACCCAGCCCCTAGAAAACCACTCTTCCCTTACTTTGAAATAAATAATAGGCAGGCATGTGGGCCGAGCGCTGCGGCTAGGCAGGCTAGGGAGCCGAGCGCTGCGGCCAGAGTTCATAGTTCGCTGCCGGGGGGGGGGGGGGGGGGGTACTCAAATTTTCAATATTGAAAAAAAAATTTCTAAGAGGATAATACCAAAAAATCAATTTAATGGACATTTTATATAATACGGAAAATTGCTTCCTTTCCCTGTACCTTATAAAAATCGTCGGAAAAAGCCGTTTTTTAAGCAAACAAAAGCGCGTTTTGCTCTATCTGTGAGATATTATGAATAAGATAATGTTAAGATTTGATATTAAGATGAGAAAAATTTACGTTCACAGTCCCTTTAAAGACACAATACCTGTAATAATAATACCCTGGCCTTTCTAATTATAAGCCTAGGCAGAGCCATGCTGGTGATGCTAGCTCAAGCGTGGACCGTGGTGAACTGTACTTCTGAAGCCAATACCTAATTACAGGGTTACGAAAGTTTAAATTGATGTTTTTTTTTTTTAATGTTAATATTAAATGTAATATAGTTTTGTAATGACATATAAAATATATATTCGATAGAATATAAAAAAATATAGTGCATTCAATATTAAAAAAAAATATTTAAATATATATATAGTTGTTAACCTATATGAATCTATTTCCGGCCGGGTTCTTAAAAGATATTGCCGCGTTTTTTCGACATTTTTTACGCTATGAATAACAAGCGCGACATTCGCGAAATCTAAAAGAGTATACAATGATTTATTTAATTATTTCGCTTTTGATGGTACGGCCTTCATAGAAAAAAAAAGATTATCTTCAATCCATTTTTGCTGCATATTAATTAATGCATCTTTTTAGAGCTGTGTTAGACATTAGAAAAATTGCTAAAAAAATAATTTAAAATTCAGTATTTTTATGTTATATACTCTGTTTGAAATTCTATCGTCAACGTTCAATCAATCAATGTCTAAAAAACGCCAAAAAAATGTGGCATTCATCTTTTAAAAACCCATCTCGGTGGTATTTCCGGTTGGCAAAGACAACATAAATATAGAAATCATGAAACATTGTTGTTCCACAATTTTGCCACATTTTTAAACATCTTGCTTAAAAAAAATCTTCCAAACAAATTGTAAATTCTACAAATTTAAATATTTAGAGAAAATTGAGTAGTAATTTACTTCTTGATTCAAAATATTTGATTAAATTGAATCAAAACTAATAATTATTTTTGGCACTCTATATTCAAATAATCATAAGCTTATCAATAGTGCGCATGCGCGCACAGAGGTGCCATAAATTTCAAAACTTAAAAATATAAGTTTTGTAGCGAAATTACTCTATAATTCGAAATCTCTGTCTTTCTTTTAGAAACATTCAGGGGAATATACGAAAGCTTATATTTATATTAAAGATGAAAAATCGATAAATTCAAATGCACACGGCACATCTGCGTAAACACACACACCTGGATTTTTTTTCTTTTAATTTTAATTCGTATGAAGCTAGCTCAAATAAGTAAATATTAAATTTGATATATTTTTGACGATGCGGGAGGATGTTTTAAAAGAAATGATGAAATAATTTTCAAGGTTTTAAAAAAAAGTTAGCTTCTTTTATGCGAAAAAATTCAATAAAAAGTAAAAATTTTTACCAAAAAGTTGGTCAAATTTTACCAAGTTTTTTTTTTTGTCAAAGTCCAAAAATCTGGACTTAGCCTAAAAATTTACCTTGTCAATTTTTACCAAAAAGTTGGTCAAATTTTACCAAGTTTTTTTTTTTGTCAAAGTCCAAAACTCTGGACTTAGCCTAAAAATTTACCTTGTCAATTTTTACCAAAATGTTGGTCAAATTTTACCAAGTTTTTTTTTTTGTCAAAGTCCAAAAATCTGGACTTAGCCTAAAAATTTACCTTGTCAATTTTTACCAAAAAGTTGGTCAAATTTTACCAAGTTCATTTTTTTTGTCAGAGTCCAAAAATCTGGACTTAGCCTAAAAAAATACCTTGTAAAATTTTACCAACTTTTTGGTAAAAATTGACCAAATTGCGTTTTTTTGTCTAAGTCCGAAAATTCGGACTTAACCTGAAAAATAGAGTTGTAAAATTGACCACATTTTTGGTAAAACTTCCAAATGTGGTAAAATTTAAAAAAAAAAAAAAAATTTTAAATTTAGGCTTCATTGTATAGAAGTCATTATTTTAAAGTACTACAACTGATTATGAAGAGCTGTTTTTAATTTAAAACACAAAAAACGGGGTTTTTTGTTTCGTCAAATTTTACAAAAAAAATGGTAAAATTTTACTAATTTTTTGGCTAAAATTTTTGCTGGTAAAATTTACCACGAAACTGGTAAATTTTACCAGGTTGACCAGCTTTACCACTTTTCTGGTAAAAGAATTTTTTTTTCTGGTATTTCGTAGAACCTGGGATTTGTTAAAACAGTTTGAAATAAAAACAAGGGAGGTAACATAAAGTAGTAGCGTAGCTGCTTTAATTGTAAATAGTTTCAGAAAGTAGAAAAAAAGACAGTTAAAAAAGTAAAGGAAAAAAGGAGAAATAAGAAAACTTTATTCTAGCTCAAACATTAGAACCCGGATAACTTATTAAGTTTAAGGACACACTTACATTTTTTAATAATGATATAGAGATGCAACATATGAAATATATAAACCTTGTTTTTCTAAGAATCATTGTTCGTACTCAACTGCTGTAGGATTCATCATACAGGGTCATTCAAGAGAAATGATTTAAAAAAAAACATAATTATGCATAGAAAATAAAACAATTATGTAAAATCCTTTATATATTTGGAAAACCTATAATGAGACATTTATGTTTCAAATATTTGAAAATGATTATTTCAACAAATTATGTCCTAAAAACCGGTTTTTCCAAAGGCCTTTTTTTCGAAGATTTATTGATTTAAAGGTTGGAAAAAAATGTGCACCTTTTTTCAATTCAAATTGCAAAGCTTGTGTTAATAGTAGAAAAATGTTATGCATATCGTTAGAATCGTCATAAGCTCTATTTTTTTAACATATGAAAACCTTTCCAGTGCTACGCATGGTATATGAGCTACGAGGTAAAATGTTCCAATTTCATAAAACTTTTCAACCTTTTTCTCAAATTTTTCAACGTAGCTCCTAAACTATAAAAAGCACAAAAACGGGTCTTATATTTTCAAAAATTAGAGCTTATGACGATTCCAACGATATGCGCAACATTTTTCTACTATTAACACAAGCCAAGCAATTTGAATTTTAAAAATTTGTGTACTTTTTGCACACCCTTTAAATCAATAAATCTTTGAAAAAAAGGCCTTTGGAAGAACCGGTTTTTAGGACATAATTTGTTGAAATAATCATTTACTAAGTATATTTGCGATTACTTTTATTTAATGAAATCTTCCAATTTTTAACATTTACAAAACAGCCTGCTTTATTGCATCAAGATCCATGACAGATCTATATAGGAAATAAACGTCTATAAATGAGCTCGAATCTTCCAAGAGTATAGTGTATAAAACTCATAGTGCTCCAATAATCCCTATTAAATTCTCATTGACCAGAACGTTAAGACCCATTATTCTACTTTTAGCATCATAAATTTAGTTTTTTAATTCATGTTGCTATTTAAATAACATTGAAGTATTTGATTTCTATTCATAAAACAGAAAACTTAATTATATATTATAGTAAATCTAAGAAAACTTAGTTTTAAAATGAAATGATTCATGCGACACTCCCGTAATGTGGTCAGATATTGAACTAAACATTTCAACCCTTTGAGGACGATAAATTGAAATGAAGAATATTAGGATTTCAATCTTTAAAATATGATAAAAAAAATGGAGCAAAACGTTAAATCGTGTTTTGTTACACTGGGTGTAAGTATAAAACTAATAATTACTGATTAAATATATATTAAACAGATATTCTAACGTAAAATGCTAAAGTCGAATCATTATGTGTAACGTATATATGAAGAGAGAGAGAAAAAGAGAAGGAGCAAGAGAGATAGAAAGAGAAAGGGGGGAGACCGATAGAGAACGGGAGAATGAGAGAGAGAGAGAGAGGTTGGGGGGGGGGGGAGTGAGAGAAAGAAAGAGAGAGAGAGAGAGACGGGGGGGGGGGGAGTACATAATTAATCATATGCATTCTAATTTTATTACAAGCTGAATTTGAAGAGATGATAAAATGAACATTTAATTGAAGAATAAGAGAATAAAATTTGTAAAACAAGGAGCGATAGTATTTAAAAAGAGTAATTATCTCTGATAATTAATAACATTAACAAGGATGACAAAATCCGTAAAATAGAAACATTAATCAATTCTACTAAAGAACATTAAGAAATATAGAGTAACTGCACTTAAAAGAGAAAATATTTAGATTTCAGCAAAAATTTAAGTAAATATGTCATTTAATAGCTTAAATAAAAGTTATTTTATTTGGACATACTAACGTCATGGTGATAGGGCTATCAGAACTATCTGTTAGGGACGTACGGATGGACAGATCAACCCCCACTGTAGAAAAGTATGGCTTTTAACAAGAAATAGATCATTAACATTATACAACCCTTTTACCCCATTTCCTTCTCTTTTACTGGATGAAAGAACTAACCAATAGATATGGTCCATACTGGCAAGCTATATAGGGAATGTTAACACAATTTTCAGCCATTGAATAGCAAATGAGAAAATTACTTTTTCCTCTAATCCTAGCCAACAGACGAACGGACGGACATTTTGAATTATAAATAAGCAATAAGCAATTATAATAACAAATGTCTATTATAATCTTGATTAAAAATTTAAGCCATCTAATTTTTATAGCAGCTGAGAAAACAAATATTTTAGAGTGAATTATAGAGTAAGAAGGATAATTTCAATTCCAAAATTTCTTTTCCTCAGGGAAGGAGGTAACATATGACTGTAAATTACACTGTTAACCAAAGTTTAGTAACCACTTTGACTAAAAAACCTAATAAGTGTTTCGTCAGTTTTAAACAAGAAGTGTTCAAACTTTTAAATCAACCGAAGGCTTACCCCTGTTTATCATCATGGGGGATGTAAAATAAATATAAAACTTTATTTCCTAAGATCCCTGAGTTTAAAAATCATCAACAACCATGATAATATCCATAAGTAGAAGAAATCCTAATAGTAAAAGTAAAACTCAAAAGCAAAAAGAAGAAAACGCGGCATAACCAACAGACAGACGAACGATGATCAGTGCAGTGGTCATACAAAACTTCACACAAAATATTAGCATTCTATAGACAGAATAACGGACTAAGTAAGGAATAAAAATTTTAAACTTTTCGCTACTAACATTTAACAGGTAAATAAGGATGACAACATCCATAACTATAGAAGCTCTTGAATTAAAAAAAAACAAAAGGCAAAGCAAATAAAAGCAAAAAGGGTGCACAACAGACAGACATATAAAGATATGATGCATAGTGAATCTTTACACAAAAAATATCTTTGATAAAAGCTGGGAAAATTATTAAAGAGCATTACCGATAGACCGACAGACAATATTATTTTTAGAGTAGAGGTGCATTGGTCAGCAAACATAAAATAAGTCTTCTGTCTTAACCCTGAAAGATCGGGCCCTCTACAAATTCTTAACTGATCGGATTTTATACCGTAATAATTGCATTAGCCTTCTACCTTTCCAGTACGGATATTTAATATTCTCACGAGCATTACAGACCAGCGAACAACGTGAGCTGTAGGCTAGTTTTCAAATATTTGAAACATAAATGTCTCATAAATTCATAATAGGTTTTCCAAATATATAAAGGATTTTACATAATTGTTTTATTTTCTATGCATAATTAAGTTTTAAAAAAAATCATTTCTCTTGAATGACCCTGTACAAAGTTTGAAATTGTTAGGGCAATTTTAGTATGTCTGAATTAACGATAAGAGCTATCCGTTACGTAAGGAAGGACGTACAGACCCTAATTGTATAAAAGCTTCGCTATTGAAAAGTAGAATGTCATATTATTTTGTGGCAGACAGATATTGCCAATAAATACTTATTAATACATAAGACAAGATAAAGGGACGGTAAAAACATAAAAAATTATAAGATGAACTTTTTTATACTAAATTTAGATATACCATGTACCCTAATTTTTACTTTATTTATTGATTTTTAAATCGCAGCAACTATATATCGTGGGTAGTCATTATCTACACGTCTTTCCGATCATCAGACATAATTATTGTTCTGATACAACTCGTTTTACAATGTTTTTTTTACTTTTCGGTCCAAATACGAGTTGAATTTTTAGCGTAATGCACATATCCATCCCCCATACACAACCATATTTAAAACAAGGATAACAACATCCATAAAACCATTGCTCTAAAACTGTAGGACAAACGAAACCCCCCCCCCCCCCCCACCACCCACACCCTTCAGCAATATTTAAGTTCTATTTAGAATATCCAAAATAGTCATGGAACTGATTTTTTTTGTTCGATATCATTGTCCATTTATCTCTGAAAAAAACTCAATAATAAATATACAATCTATTATTGCTTAGATTATTGGACATTTATGGATTTTTTTTTACGCAATACTCGTTTGCGTAATAAATATTACCTTTTTATTGGTTTATGCCATTTTTTAATCATTTTCCTCTCTCAAAAATTCTCTCAAATTAACAGGTATCCGAGAGGATAGGACAATGAACTATAAATTGATGCACATCCCAAAATAATGATAAACTGAAGTATCTCTTCTGTTGATAAAAACTATTGTTATTGGATGAAAAGTTAGTACACTACTTCTCTTGAACTGGCCAATCAGAATTCAATTAAAGTACCCAAAGTTTATATTAAACTATATATCTATACTAATATATCTATTATTCCAGTCAACACAGAGTACAGGGTCCTTAAAAGAGGGGAGAGTGTATCATATCTATATCTCTATACTAATATATCTATTATTTCAGCCTACACAAGTACAGGGTCCTCCAGAAGAAGGGAGAGTGTATCATATCTATATCTCTATACTAATATATCTATTATTTCAGCCTACACAAGTACAGGGTCCTCCAGAAGGAGGGGATCATATCTATATCTCTATACTAATATATCTATTATTTCAGCCTACACAAGTACAGGGTCCTTCAGAAGGAGGGGAGAATGTATCATCAAACTCTACAGACCCTGTACCAACTTCTACAAGTTCTAAATTTGAAGAAACTGCTAAAACACAAGGAAATTTATTTTGAAAAATATATATCCTTTACATAAAGTGTTGTCAACTTACTTAAAATTCGGCAGTTTCCCTTAAAGTGCATATTTGAGAAACCCTCCCGACCCCCTTATATAAAAATAAATTAAAAATCTGGCAAGGGGCTGAGTTGTTCTTTTTTTAGTGTTTTATCTTAGTTCGGGGTATGTTGGGTATATGGTAGCCCACAGAGTTATAATACCACATGTATAGGCCCCGCAAGGTTAAGGTACAGGGGTTTATTTTCTATTCAATTTAAAAATAAGTTGGGGTTGGGTACTTTTATGGAAAATACATTTAATTATGGTCCAACGACAAACGCAGGAGTCCCAAACGTCGGAGTGGACAAACGCAGGAGTGAATACTTAACATAACATAACCTATTTTAAACCATTTTTAGGTTTTTTAAATGCCTACCCCTGCGGGGGGCTTATATTCATATCTTAACTTAACCTAACCTGTATAGAAATACATAATTAAATTAATATTTTAACAATCCTGCGTTTGTCCACTCCGACGTTTGGGACTCCTGCGTTTGTCCTGGAACCTTAATTATGATACTTACTCTTTTGGATTGAAATTTAATTATTAGATATTTGTCCTAAAAGTAAAGATAAGTTTTTTTCTGAGCTATAATCATAATAATAATGATCATAATAAATTTTAATACTTAGAAACTGAAAAATCCGCGGTTGACTCTTTGGCCGTTGGAATCTATCAAAAACAACAAGGAATGCTCATTTTTTTTTATTTTAAAAATAGGGTATATACTTTATTAATAACTAGTTACTGCGCCCCTAGCCTTAGGGGAAAAGCAGAGGTGGTTAGAAAAAAACCGCTTAGAAAATACGCAAAATATTATTAAGCTCACCTGAAAATACAACTAATCTGGACTTGTAATTTCAGAGATCTTTAACTTCAGACAAAGAAACTTACTTTAATAAATTTATATATATTCCAAATAATGATAAATAATATTAACCATTCTGTAGATTAAATTATTGGTTTTAAAAATTGACATTACTAGTGTGGAACCAACCAAGTAAAATTTAATTCCGAGCCAACGAATAATATGTCATGGTTATACAACTTTGGTAATCAGTGTAGTTTATAATGCAACGTTTTTTTCCCTCCCTGGCCATAACTCACTTTTTGATCAGCGATAATTGTGAAAACCAAAATCACATTCAAATATAATTAAACTAAAATAGATTAAGATCGCTGAAAATCTTCACTTGTCCGTCGCAGGGATAAGGGATGGGAAACATAGGAAAATATTATTTCAGGCCTATTTCAAGCCTAGGCATAAAAAACCGTTTATGGGATGGTGCATTAGCTTGTTATTAACGTTAATGAAATAGCTGTGTGTGCGTGTGTAGATAAAGTATAGAATAAATTTCAGATAGCTAGTCTAAAGTAAAAATAGAACTTTTTATAAACCTATATATTAATGGCTTTTGTTAAAATCATGTTATGATGTTTTTAAAAGCGAAGCTTTTCTATAATTAGGGTCGGTCCGTCCGAGATAGATAGCTTTTATTCGTTAATTTAGGCATGTTAGAATTGTCCTATCGATTTCAAACTTTGCATGATGATTCCTGTAGTAGTTGGGTACGATTTAGAAAGCGTAGCAACTCTATAATCATTACCAGAATGTCCGTACGTCCATTTAAACATGTTGATTTTTCTACTTTTTTAACAACAAATTTTCAAGTGTTCTAATTATCCGTTTGATCTGATTTTTGGTATATTGATTCCTGGGACAACAAAGAACAATATTATAAGCGAAGCAACTCTATAATCAAGTCCAAAAATGTAAGTATGTCCATAAATATTATCCTGCTTCAAGCAGTTTCTCAACATATTTACTTACAATTTTGGTTCGACTCTTATACTTTTAAATTCTGATTATTCAGTTCAGATACTATACAAGTGTTAATGTCCGTTTGTCCTACCGTTTCAGTGCTTCGCTTTTATGGATGTTGTCATCCTTGTTTCTTATACGTTTACTTAACAACCTTGGGGACTTTAAATGAATATTAAAGATCGGTTCATTAAGTTTAGTGTCCAAACGTTTCAACCACTAATTGTGATCTAGAGAAGGGGTAATTTTGTGAATCATCATTTGGGATATACATTAATTTATCGACTATTGTCTCATCCCTTCAGATCACTGGTCTCAAGGTGTTAAGAAGCTTTGCACGGACAAAATAAACAAATAGAAAAAAATAATATTTGTTGTGGAAAATGTAATTTTTCTTCAATATTGGCACATTTTAGCTTAGAAAAGCTTAACAAAAGGTTGTAAAATAAAGTACAAGGTACACAATTTAAAACAAAGTTTTATGGCAACGTTTTCTTATTTGTTTTCTCAACAACTTTGGGAACTTTTATTGAATTTTGATTGGTTGGATCTTTAGGTTAAGTGTCTCAGCGTTTCTATTACTGATTATATGAATCATTACTTGGGATGTACATTAATTTATTGTCCATTGTCTCATCCCTCTAGATCCCTGCATACATGCATAGTTAGGGATCCTAAGATTTACAGAACGTGTCAAAAAGTGTAGGTTTTTCTAAATGTGAATTGTTGCAGGGATCTAAAGGGATAAGATTATGGCTGATAAATTGTTATACATCCCCAATGATAACACACACAATTACCCCTTCTTTAGATTAAAATTAGTTGTTTAATGTTTTAACACTAAAATTAATAAACCAACCAATCACAATTCTTTATAGTACCCAAAGTTGTTGGGCCAACTAATAAGAATAAGAAAACGATATTATAAGTCTTAGGGGACTAGTGTAATAAACAGCCCAATGTCCCCCCACTCTCTCTGGGATTATTGCCTAAACTTTGAGTACAAAATTGCTGGTTTTGTACTTGTTATTCGCGCAGCAAATCTAATTTTATCTGGCCGAGAGGAGCTCGAGTGTTTGCTTAAAACTTAAACAAAATACAATATTGTATTTTAAGCAGTGCAAAAGAACTCAGGGCTTTGGTACTTTTACTTTACAGTGCCAATCGAGCACTAAAACCCCTCCCCTTATTTTTTATTTGTATTAAAGAAATAGGGGGTTGGCATTTTTTTCCTTATTACGAACTAGCTTATACCAACAGCAAAATTAATTCTAAAAAAATCATGAAACCAATAAGTGATTTTCAGCTGTAGTTGGGGGGGGGGGGGGGGGGAACATTTAGTAGAATTAGCAACCTTTTTATCTGCCCCCAAATATTATTTTAGATTTATTTCGCTCGTTGGCTTTACCTTTTTCCTGATAGCCTGTACATGCGGTTCCCTTGACTGTTTAGAAGGGAGTGTAGGGACCCTAGTCGAGGGGGTAACACCTAGAGCGGTGTAGTGGCCTTCTGCGTGCTTCTTAAGAATAAGTATATCAATTATATGATACTAGCGGTTGTGTCCCTAGTATCTAGGTATATTAGAAGGGATACGAATGTCCAGAAAAATAACTTAAAACCTTACAACGACTTTTTTATAAAAATTAAACAGCCTAAAACCACCTTGGGACCTATAAGAAGCTTCACTCTAAGAGAACCATATAGGTTCAGCGGTTAGCAAGATCCTTCGCTACAGACAAAAAAGCTTACTTCTTTATATAAGAGGAGGATTGACATTGCCTACTATGAAACATTTTGTTAAGTTCAAACAAACATAAATAATAGTTTATAATATGAAGTTAAACATACCTTTATCAAGATCGAAAATAACAACATAATATGTGATAAGTCAACGATAAATTGATGTAAATCACCAATGATTATAAAAAAAATCATCCCTTCTGTTGTTGAAAAATATTGGTCGTGAGTGTGACCATAAAAATAAAAGTACCCAACAAATAAGATGAGGTAGGTAGACATTTTTGTTACTATAATAATTTACAATTCAATTACCCCTCCTTCCCTTATAAGAAAGAGATCCTAAACTTATATGCTGCAAAAAAAAACAAAATAATGAAGCATTTGTTTTCAACAGAATCAACCACAAAAATGCCCACAATACCAAACCTGACGAAAACAGATGCAAATCCAGGTATACTTTATTTTATGATATCCATTAAAAATGGTTTTGTATATTCATCCATTCGTAATGGATAGCGAACTATGTTCTAACTGTAAAAGAGAACCAAATCGGCTCAGCGGTTACATAGATCTTTTGGTATAGAAAGGCAGACATTTTAAACTTTTTAACGTTTTAGGAAAATCCGCCAACAAAGTAACTGAAAAATCCACGGTTCCCGATGACTCTGAGAATAGTTTTGACGCAGAAAATTATATGGATGAAGAAGACATTAGCGAAAATCTTTATGGAGAAGCAAGGTATTTAAATTGGAATGATACTCCATTATTAAGGTTTGTCTGTATGTCCGCCTGTCCTAAAGTTCGAACGTTTCTTAAAATAGTTACTATACATGAAGTTTTTTCAGTAGGGGGAGAAAGTCACTAAAAATCAGCCACGTGACGTCATAAGAATGAGGGATTATCCATCTCTTTTTTAGGGGTTTTCTTTCCCACTTCTCCTCTCATCTCCCTAATTTTTATGATGTCACGTGGCTGATTTTTGAGTGACTTTCTTCCCCTACAGTTTTTCACTGCTATCTAAATCAAATCTTTCTTCTGGGCCACAAGCATATTACATGAGTAAAGTTTTCCTAAATATGTAAAGTCGAGCTCAGAACTCCCCCCTTCCCCTCCTATACCTTGTTTCGAAATAAATTGGAATTGAAAGGGGGGTGGGGGGGACTTCTACTTTTTAAAATATTGTTCTTTATTGTAATGTTATTTTTTTATAGTAATTCTGAGGAGTTTTTGAAGTCTGTAGAAAGGAACCCAGAAAAGTACATCACATTCAACTATATCACAAAACTTCTTGTCACGGATCAAGGTACAGTTTGACTTATTTTCATTATTTAAGTAAATATCAGGGATCTAAAGACAATGGCCGATAAATTGTTGTAAATCCATAATGATGATGCACAAAATTTACACCTTTTGTAGATTACAATTAGTGGATGAAGCGTTTCAAAACTCAACTTAATGAACCAAATGATCAAAAATCAATAAAACTTCCTCAGAGTTGTTAAACAAACGAATAAGAAGACATTATTTTAAAACTTTGGGAAATAGTGTAAAAAAATGTAGCCTATTGTCCCCTCCCTCCTTGGTAAAAATATAGAAAAATTTCGATGCATAAATGTAACACACAATGAAAGATGTATTAAAAAAGATTTGGTGTTTCAATGTGTAAAATATATACTGATTTTCAAAACAAAATATGCTGTTGTAGTGTTTTTTTTAATTAATTTAATTAAAATTCTATAAGAGTATTTAAAGTTTTCAAGCCAAACAAAAAGATAATGTGGTTATTAAACTTTAGGTACTAGAGTTTTAAGAGTCCCTAATGTCCCCTCCCTCCCTTCCTGTGAGCTGTAGTGAAAACTAATGGTAGCTGTTTAAATGACAAACAACTTATCTCTCCCACTTTCATTCCAGTTTGCAGATACATCACGGATTAAGGGATGTATAACCAGAGAGTGAGTGGATAATGGGCTTTTAATTACACTAGTCCCCAAAGTTTTAATAAACTGTTTTCTTACATGTTGCTATAACAACTTTGAGACTGTAGTAAATTCTGATTGGTTGATTCTTTAACTTCAGTGTTCAAACGTTTCGACCACTAATTTTAATATACAGAAGGAGTAATTTTCAATTTATCGGCCATTGTCTCATCCCTTTCGATCCCTGATATATAACCATACTAGTGACTACGCCCCTAGATGCCTCTAGGGGCACTTAAGGGAAGGGAGGAGGGGGATTATTAGGCCTTTTAATTTTGAAAATTAAAAGTAAAAAAAAGTATGAGGGGGTGGGGGATATTTTTTCTAGAGACGATTTCTCTTGGGATGGTGGAAGTACTTTCCCCTTAAAAATATTTATAAAACTTTCCTGCGCTTCAAAATAGCTTCATTGTAAAGCTTCAGCAGGTGGCGAGATTTTAAGCTTCAGACATACACACAAAGAGACAATGATTCGATTTGAGTATTCGATTTTAAGGCATCTTTATTCTTTACAAAGGTCCTAGAATGGTTTTAGGCTAATTTTTTGTCTTTAACTTAATTTTGGTAATGTTTATTTATCTATTCTGTGATTCCTGAGTAAGTAAAGTGCAGAAAAGCAAAGTTTTCTTCACATTATTTTTATCTAGATAAGCAGCAATTACACATTGGTTATTATCAAAATTATACAACTAAGAATAATATCAGACCTAGGGACTTTTTAATAATTATTGTAGAGTTGTCACGCTTTCTACCTACCTAACAAAATGAAACACCATGCCAAGTTTGAATTCAATAGGACATTGCTAATGGCAAGATATGAAATGTCCCTTGCGGACTGACAATTAATGTAGAACAACTTTACTCTTAACAAGAATAACGCTAAATGTATTATAAAATTTGAAAACAATTCTACAAAAATTTACGAACTACAAATTTTAGCCATCTAAATGATAGGTGCTTCCCCTTAAAGTGTTTGTCGAGCACTTACCCACCCCCACATTATTTTTTAAATAAATAAAATTGAATGGGTTGGTTTTTGTTAGTTCATTTTCTTGCAGGGACAAGGGAATGTCTTTCTGACCAACAATTCTATTAAAATCATACAATCTAATCACGAAACCTTTAAAAGTTTTGAATGTTATAGATGATTCAACTATTATCAAAAAGGGTTTATAGTAAAGTACATAAGGGTTTAAATTCGCTAAATCTCGCTTGTTGTTATAGGAATCAGTATTAAAAAAAATCTGATGACTAGGATAATTTTAACATACAAAAATTTGTTGTAAAAAAAGTAAAAAATAAGCCTGTTTTAAATGGACGTATAAACTTTCTGGTAACGATTATAGAGTTGCTGCGCTTTCTAAGTGGTACCTAAAGGAATTAGCATGTAAAGTTTAAAATTTATAGGACAATTCTAACCTTTTTAAATTAACCGAAACAGCTAACTGTAACGGAAAGACGTACGGACTTACGGACCGACCCTAATTATAGAAAAGCTTCGCTTTAAAAAAATAAATAAACATAAAATACTAAATTCTATTTGACGAACAACTTAATAACAAATTAGCATAAAAAAAGATATATTGGTGCCTTACCACAAAGTTGCCTATTAAGCACTGATCCCCCTCCTTATTTAGATTATATCTTTTGGTTTCCTTAATGCTATACCAAAAGGAATCCCGCCCCTTTGATCGTTTACAATTTGTTATAAATTAATGGTAGGGAAAGTTAGGATTCTGTGCTCTACAAGGCACTTTGGGGAAAATTACCCATTTTTAAATTCTGTAAAAAGTTTGTAAATTGTTAATATTCGAGAAGATTTGTTATTTTTATGTAGTATTGCAGGACATGATAAATCATTTTATGATTTCAGGGAAGCTCCTTATTTACATTCCCTATTTTGACACTTCCCTCCAACTTGTTTTGCAATTAGAGGCAAGATGTTGTCAAGAAATACCAAATTAAACCACAACAAATATTATTAAATATATGATTTGGAAAAGCATAGTTAAAGGGTGTTTAAAAAAAAAACAATCGCTTCACTCTTTCCAATTTAAACCCTACAGTTTTAGTCAAAAACTAACAAAAAAATGACCCAAATCATGTCCAAGCAATGACAATGAGAAAGCACTATTGAATTTTGATTTCTGCTCACCTATCCTGAGCACTAGAGCTCGAGTCCTAGCCCTTGTGGAGATTTTTTCCTTACATGGAGATTAAAAATCAACAAATCGTCTTAAGTTCTTAAAATCTTGTAGATATACCCCATAATGTTTAGAATTTTTGATGGAGCATGTAAAAACCTTTCTATAGACACCTTAACCAGGTTTCTAACTCAATCCTAGCCAATTTGGCATAAAAAAGACAGACCCATCAAACATTTAGACATGACGGGTCTCTCTAATTTTTTATGTTTGACAGATCTTTCTTTTTGATGTAAAAATGACTAAGATTGTGTTAGAAATCTGGTTAAGGTGTCTATAGAAAGGTCTTTATATGCCCCATCAAAAATTCTAAACATTATGGGTTCTATCTCCAAGATTTTAAGTATTTAAGACGGTTTGTTCTTTTTTTTAAAGACAGAGCAGTCATGTCTCAATGTTTGATGGGTCTTTTTTTTTATGCCAAATTGGCAAGGATTGAGTCAGAAATCTGGTTAAGGCGTCTATAGAAAGGTCTTTATATGCCCTATCAAAAACTTTAAACATTATGGGGTATATCTAAAAGATTTCAAGTACTTTAGACAGTTTATTCTTTTCTTAAAAAAGACAAAACTGACATGATTTGTAATAAAATATGCACTCTAAACGTAGAGAAAAATTTTCCACAAGGGCTAGGCCTCGAGCTGTAGTGCTCAGGAGAGGTGAGTAAAATCAAAATTCAATAGTGCTTTCTCATTGTCATTGCATGGACATGATTTGGGTCATTTTTTGTTAGTTTTTGACCAAAACTGTAGGGTTTATATTGAAAAGAGTGAAGCGATTGGTTTTTTTTTAAACACCCTTTATGTAGTTCAGAATTTTATTGCTAGGTGTCGTAATAACCTTTTTTGAATTTAAATTTGTATATGAGATAAATATCTAAACAATCCTTAATATTTTTCAAAGTATTACAGCTATCCACTCTTTAGGATTTTTATTAAATTTATTCACTATTTAACATATAATTTACGAGGAGTTTATGATTTAGATAAAATACCTAAAAATTGTAAAACGCTTTGTTTCTGCTCATACATCTTTAAACTGAATGTGCAGACAAAATATGACAATCCTTTTAGCATGGCTTTTAGTAAACAGAGCAAAAAGTATTAAAATAATGCTTGAGTTTCTTATCAAATTTTGCTAAAAGTTGCTTTATCTCATCATCAAGATTAAACTGCAGGAAATCTAAGAAATTAGCTCTAAAGCATTGTTTGCCAGAATAACCTTCCCTTGTCCCTGATTTTCTTGACTTAGTTCATTTTAGGACTTTAGTGAATTTTGATTGGTTGTTTCATTAAGTTGAGTGTTCAAACGTTTCAACCACTAATGCAATCTAAAGAAGTGGTATTTTGTGTATTATAACTGGGGATGTACATCAATTTAACAGACATTGTCTTATCCCTTTAGATCACTGATACAGTGCTCTTAAACCATATGTACTGTAAATCTAAGTACTGTATATCCATCCAAATGATTAAATTGTTGATTATAATTGTGAATATATATTTCAGGCACGAAGAACAAATACACAATCTCAGAAATCCACAGTATGGTAAGTTGACAATCATATTTAGTAGAGTAACAATATGAGGGCGGTTTCCCTCAAAGTAGCTGTCGAACACTGAAGACCACTCCCCTTTCCCCTTATTTTTAAAATATATTGTAAGGGTTGGTTTAGTCTTTTCTTTATGTCTAACCCCTGCGGGGCAACTTAGTACCCAATATAACATAACATAACAAGTTCTCAACTAGGTACCTTTGTAGTTTTTTTTAACCATAGACAGTTGATGGAAAAATTCACTCTATTAGTTAAAATTAATTGTTGAAAAGTTTAGACACTACTAGTTTTTAACTAACCAATCTAAATGAATTAAAAGCACCTAAAGTTTCCGAGCCAACGAATAAGATAAAGTGATTATATAACCCTGGGTACCAAGTGATTAACAGCCCAATGTCCCATAGAAAATTTTATAATTCCAGATTAAATATCTGTTGTTAAATTTAATATTTGTGCATGGTAAGTGTACAACAAGTCCAATATTTGTTATAACAACTGCATAATGCATTCAACAACTAGCTCACAGATCATGATAAAAATCCTCAAAAAAGACTTACAGGGATAAGACAATGGCTGATAAATTTATGTACATCCATAATAAAGACACACAAAATTAACCTTTCTGTAGATTAAAATTAGTGGTTAAAACGTTTGAACACTAAACTTAAAAAACCAACCAGTCAAAATTCAGTAAAAGTTGTTAAGCCAACGAATATAAAATGTTATTATAAAGATTTGGGGACTAGTGTAATAAACAACCAATTGTCCCCTCCCTCTTTGAAAGATTTAAGTAATATCTTTCTTTGGGGGATGGAGGGAAAAAAGCCTTCAATCCAATAAAATGTTTAAAATTAAAACCTTTAATCATTTATTTTCTCGAATATTTATCCCGTTCCACATAACAATATCCGGTAAACATACATATTTGAATAACAAATAGTCAAAATATGCTAAATATTCCTTATACATAAGGCTTTTTAGATAAATTCAGATGGTTTTTATGTATTAGAACCAAGGCCAAGGAGGGAGGAGACAAAAGGATGTTTATTACACAAGTCCCCAAAATTTATAATACTTGTTGGCTTAATAACTTTGGGGAATTTTAATTGGTTGGTTCATTAAGTTGAGTGTCCAAACGATTCAACCAATAATATAAATCTACAGAAGGGGTAAATTTGTTTATCAATATTGAGGATGTATGTGAATTTATCGAAGTACTAGCAGCTACGCCCCTAGAGGCCTCTAGGGGCACTTGAGGAGGGGGGAGTCGAATTTGATAACCCAATTTTTATTTTAGATTTTAAAAGAAAAAATAAAAAAAAAATTGGGGGATGGAATATCTTTTTTTTTTAATTTAATTTTTTTTTGTGTGTGGGGGGGTATTTTTTTGGGGGGTACGGGGGGTGTCCCACCCCCCAAAAAATAGTTATAAACCTTCCCGGGACCTATGAGAAACTACCCTGTTAAGGAGACAGACAAACAGACAGACAGACATCCTGTTACTTTAGTATAAGGATTTCTAAAATTAAGACCTAAAAATGTAGGCATGTCCATAAACAATATCCTGTATTTAAGCAAATTTGCAACAATTTTACATTATAATTATTTTGATTATACTTATAAAATGAAATATTTTGCTTATTAAGTTTGTTCGTTTGTCCTGCCGTTTTATTCTAGAGCTTTTATGGATGTTTCATCCTAGTTTATGATTTATTTTATGAGTATCTGTATTCGTGTTGCATTATTGAACATTTATCTTTATAATATTTAGGTTTCCTAATTAAATTATCGACAGGATGACATTTTAAAATATTTTGCATGTTCACAGGGATATTATGGGATAAGACAATGGAAGCGTAACTGATATATCTCCCCAATGATGATAGCATAATTACACCTTCTTTGTATAATAACTAGCGGCTTCGTTTCTAGCCTCTAGGGGCTTTGCCCCAAGAAGTTTGATCAACATATTTTTGTGTTATTTAGATTTTAAAAGAAAAAGTTAAAACAAATTTTTAGGGGGGGGGGTTTGTGGGTGTGCCACCCCCCAAGAAAATAGCTTAAAACCAACAAGACTATTAGGTATATTCTCTGAAGAGTAGAGCCCAATTGGTTTAGTGGTTACTGAGATCTTAAGCTTCAGACAGACAGACATCGTACTACTTTGAGTTTTAGATTATTTGTTGAAAGTTTTGACAATACTAATTTGGAATTACCCAATCAAAACTCAATAAAATTACCAATGTCTTACTTATATGGCCTGTATGAAAACAATGTGTGAATACACATTACTGCATACTTCCTACTTTTTAGGAAACTGCAATTTGGGAAATTTTTTTTTTATAAATTAACAATATCAATAAAATTTTAATGTATATAATACTCATTTAATTAATTTATTATTGTTGTTTTTTTTCTATGTATGTAGATCTAACAAATAAGATACTTTAGGCAATAGTGTAATTTACAGTCCATTGTCCGTCCCCCCCTCCCTGGCATCTTCATCAAAAGATAACAAGATAGAATATTTCCAAAAAAGCTTATTTTAATATCTATCATCTAATTTTTCTCTATTAAACTAAAAATCGGGTGAAATTTAGTTTTTAATTAAATTTTTTAAAAAATCATTAAATCAATTTATATTTTTGGCTATTTTCATTTAAAACGTAAAAATTTGAGCTGCTTAGCAAGTGCACCTTGTAACAAAATGCATTACTTTTTATATGGTAAATATTTAAATTCCATCGGTAGACCAACCCCACCCTCTTCCCCTGATAAAGTTATTTTAAATAAAAATAACAGGATGTCTATTAGTCTGCCTGTCTATACATGTCTGTCTCTCCATATGCCCTAAAAGATCTTACTAACCGCTGGACCGATATGGTTCTCTGAAGGTAGGAGGGAGATTTCTATTTCCACAAGAAAATATAAGCTTCAATGTTTTTTTTTACAGACAAAAAAGATAACAAACCTTTAAACACCTAGATAATCATAATTACTTAATTTCATATATTTTTAAATTTAAGGAATGTCCAATAACAATAAAAAGAGAATTAACCTTTTTATTACATTTGACTACAAAGTAGCTCTACTTTGCTTTTTAGTTTCTAATCTGATTAAAAGAGCGACGCTTTGCAAATCTTTTCCATATGTGCATAGTTCCTTTTTTGTATTCGATGTACTGATAGTTAAACAAGGATGACAACATCCACAAATTTGATTTAGATTTGTAACAAAATTGCTTAAGTACAGGATGAGGTTTAAGAACATACATTTTTAGGACTTGGAGAGATACTTCGCTTATTAAAGTCCTAGAAATCTTTATTCCAAATTGTATTTAATTCTTTTGATTACTTTTGAACAGTATTCCTTACAAAATCTTTCTAAAATTCCTCCCACTTTAACCTGATATAAAATACCCTAGGCGACCTTACCAATTCTCCAGTGGCCAAATCTCCTTTAATGTTGAAATTAAAGGAATATTGAAAGGTCCCAGGAAATGCAACTGAAACTAAAATCAAAAGTGTGTAATTTCCTGTGTATTTTATTTGGTCAATTATTCAACCCCACCTTAATTGTAAAACAAGACTGTTAGACAAACGAAAATGAAATAATTTAGAACATAAAGTATTTCATAGTCAATATTATTTGGAAGTTTAAAAAAATACTTATAACTATAATCCCATGTTACTTAGTTTAGGATAAAAATGAAAGTTGAACCAACATAAATAAATTGAAAAGAAGCTTTGCTTTGAAAAAATGTTACATTTATAAAAAAAAGAGGCACCTTTAACCTTATGAAAAATTGCATCCAAAAATTAAGTTGCATACAAAAGGACCAATTTTATATTCAATCGACTTAATTTAAAAATTACAGCATATCACAAAAGTATTTTCTGATGATTTAGGTGAAATAGTTACGAAAGAACATGTATGTTTTATTCATATAATATCGTTCATTGATTTGAATTCCTTAAAAATTTAAAGTTCTATTCTTTAATTAATTAATTTAACTGTTTATTAAAAAGTTTTGGTTCAATATCAAATAAATAAAATTTTATCAAATACTTTTAAATTAGGAATGCAGGATTCAATATTAAATATTGGTTGTAGCCAAAGGATTAATTACATCTTGCACAAATTTTGTATATCATATATATCATATTAAGTCTTCACCTGAATGACATGAAAAAAACTTCTGGCCTGATTGTGGCAGGGAGGGAGGGGACAATTAAATTCAAATTTACTGGCACCAAAAGTTTAATAACCACGTCATCTAAATTTTAGCTCAACGACTAAAAACTTTAAAATTGTTGTTGGTTCCAAAGTAGTAAATACCAATAATCTAATTCTACATTGGAGAAACAGGTCTATAGTATAGATGTATATACAGACAACTACCTCCCTTTCTTTTTTAAAGACCTCTTTCGTCTGCTTCTAAATTATTTTCTGCTACTTGGCTGTGATAATATAAGCAACACCATTGGTTGATTTTCATTGACCCTATAGAAAGGTTGCACAAGGCGGTTGCGATGGGGAGATACAGTTCCTTAATCCTTTCTCCCTCTAGTGTTTTACTCTAATATTGGAGATCCAGCTTAATCAATTGTTCATTGTCCTATCCTTTCAAATGCCAGTTGTTAGTCCATTGAGGATTACAGTCTACCCCTCATTTAGTCAAAATTGTTTTCTCATGGCAACTTGATCAAAATACATTTCAAACACTGTACAAATGTTTGAAATAAGTCTGTTGGATTGATACAATGGATATAGTATATGTGGATATTGTGAGATATTCTCGCATACACTGATAATATGCTACTTCCAGCTGGCTAATATAACAATACCCTTTATCCACCCTTTTGCCCCATCCTCTACCCTCCTGGTGGTTTAACGAACAGGCCAATAAATAAGAACCATTTTAGCAACCTTTTCATAATATCCACATATTCTACATCCATTTTAGATTCACTAGTTTTAGCAAAGTTTTGAGTAAAATGTTAGATCAACTTAGGTTCACAGCACACTCCCTAAGGAAGGCTGCACACACACACACACACCCACACACACACACATACACATACATACACACACACACACACACATACACACACTCACACACACCTGAATTTGATCTCACGTACGCAGAACTAGCAAACTTACTGGGAGGGTTGGATCATTGGACTGTAAATTACACTGGTACTCAAAGTTTTTACCAAAACTTTGAGTACATAAGAAGCGATTTTGTTATCCATCCTAAAGTTTTATACAAATTTATCATCTATTGTCTTATCCCTTAAGTAAGATCTTTGCAAATTACACAGATAATGTAGTAAGAGTTTAAGGGCCAATAACCATTTAAATAATGGCTTCTAGAAGTTATATAAATACTTGATTTTCAAAATATTATTTATGCATTTTAGAAAACAAACCATTTAATTTAAACTTTTTTGTACTGTATACTGTATGTACTGTCTAAAATTTGACTCTAAATTATCATATAATTCCTTTTGTTAGATATAATACTTCTTTTCAAATAAATTATTTGGTTTTACAGATACTATATATGATCGAATAAATATCTAAACCAATCATGGAGGGAGGGGACATTGGACTGTAAATTACACTTGTACCAAAGTTAAAAAAAAATATCTTAATTTTTAGAACTGGGTATTTTTGTAAATTTGATTTTCTAGACCTAGTTGTAAACATGTTGTGTCAAAACTACTACCCATATCTTTAATGTATTGTAGGGGTAGTTTTGTTTATCATTATTAGGATTGTATATCAATATCCTTCAAGATCTTTGATTATGTATAGTAAAATAAAACATTGTATATAAACCAGGGATCTAAAGGGATAAGACAATGGCCGACAATTTTGATGTACATTCCTAGTGATGACACATAAAATTACCCCTTCTGTAGATTGAAATTATTAAAACGTTTAAACACTCAACTTAATAAACCAACCAATCATAATTTAGTAAAAGTCCCCAAAGTTGTTAATGCAACAAGAAAACGTCATTTTATAACTTTGGGGACTAGTGTAATAATCAGCCAATTGTACCTCTCTCTCTGATAAATACAGTAAAATCAAATATTTCCTCTTTTATACAATTGTGTAAAATTTGTCCATGAAAATTTAAGTAAATTTTGCTACCAATTTGAAATTGAGTCAATCTCAATCTAATAGAAAATTCCTGTGCATTTAAGAATCTACACTCACACACACAGACACACACACCCTTTCTCAGAAATGATGGGAATTAGCTTTTAATAAAAGCTTGATATTTATTCAGAAGTAGTACAGCAGTAAAAATCTTTGAAAGATAAAGAGACAAAGTGAGGTATAGAGCAGTTGTTCAGTGGTCATAAAAAGAGAGAGGGAGATTTGAAAAAGAATGAGACTCATAAAAAGGGTAATTTTTTTTCGCAGGAATCCGTATATTTAGAACACAGTAATAGTGTCTGACTGATTATGACGTAACAAAAAAAAATAGCCAATGAGAGGCCGTTATTGACCGATGGTAAAATTTACAGTGGCCTCTCATTGGCTATTTTTTTTTTGTTACGTCATAATCAGTCAGACACTATTACTGTGTTCGTATATTTAGGTTGTAGTCAAATGCTATTATTTAGTCAAAGTGTCTTTAATCATATTCAAATGTTATAATATATGGCCCATAACTAATAACAGTTTGACTTAATAAGAGCATTTGACTACAACCCAACACCCAAACCTTCTGGAATTAAGCAAAAAATTACCCTCTTTATAAAGAAAACATTTTTTTTGTAATATATATATATTAGACAAATATGTCTTTTACAGCATGACTAACAGACAGACGACCAAGTTAATTATATGTTTGATGCTCATTTATACACTGTACAGGGATCCTTTAACAAAATTTTAAGCTATGTATCTTTAATAGCAGCTGATAAATTAACGTCCTTACACACAAACGGAAGGTTTTATAGATCACCTTTGCTACTATTAAAAATTTGGTGAATTTTGCTTATGATTCCAAATTCCTCGATTACCTGGACTCACAGACCTTGTCACATTACAGCCTGATATGGTATATAGTTCCTGCGGACATCCAGTTTTCTTTTAGTCACATCACATACACATTTGACAATAAATATAGAATGTAAAGACGATCAATCCCTTTATTGGCATGGAGGGTGGGGATATTCGGCACCAAAGTTTTGTAAAAAGTTTTATTTGTTGTCTGAACAACTTTGGGAATTTTTATTGAATTTTGGTTTGTTGGTTCATTAGGTAAGTGTCCAAACGTTTTTACCACTTATTGTAATATACAGAAGGGGTAATTTTGCCCTTTATAACCCTGCTTTATTGGACTAATATGAAATGGGGCAGAGAGGTTTTGATTTGCCTGTTATAATTTTAGGTTAGGTTTAGTAAAGCTATAGTTGCAGCGATAGAGCAGGGTTAGGGAACCACAGGAAAAAAGTACTCATCCCCTCATTCATTTTCTTGTTATTTAAAAAGAAAGGAAGGGGAGGTTAAGTGCTCGATTGACACTTTGAGGCAAAGCACTGCTTTATCTAAAGATGCATATTTACTGTAATTATGTAAAATACAAAAACCCTAGAACCATGTTTAGTTTGTAAAGGTTGATGCAAGAACATCAAATTCTATTAGTTCTCATTCATTTAACCAGTAAGGTCATTTTGGACAGGGCTAGTGCACAGTCAGTCAACTTTAGATTACTTTCCAATGTGGCTTCGAAAACGATTAATATAATCTGTTTTAGAACCGGTTCTCAGCCATACTGAAAAATCATTTATAGCATCGTATTACAGACAAAATTCCACGATCTTTAAAATAAAAATCATTAAATTAATATCAGTTTTGTTAGCCCGTGACTTCGGTAAACAAAAAACTGTAATTGTTCATTGTAATATCTGCGGAAAGCTGTCTATATTACGATGCAATAAATAATTTTTGTTGTCTTAAATATTAGATAGAATTAATTAAGGATATCCTAAATTTATAGATACTTCTAAAAATTACATATAGTTTTTTTTTATTAAGTTTTGATAAGCAAATTTACTTGCAAATATACTGACCTATCTGACTTTTGGCAATTTATTTTATTTGTACACTAGGAGCTGTCCCACTTTATAAAAAAAGGGGATGGGGGGAAAGATATGATCATGGAAAAAAAAACGAAGTTTTGGGTTTCGTCGTATTTTCACAGTAGCTTTTGTTAGGTTTTATAAGGTTAGGTTAACATTAATGATTGGCCAGCAGGGTTAGAGTACCCCGAAGGGCCTAGAAATAGAAGAAAAGATACTATGAAAGTACGACGACACCGCTACTTTGTTTTCTTTCCATGATTCGCAAGAAATCCTGAAACTTTTCCTAAACTTTAGATAAGAAAAAAATAGCATCGAACCATCGGGATCTAAAAAAAAAGATTTTATGAAGTTAACTTTTGTGAAAAAAATGGTAACATGTTTTCAATTTTCGTAACTGTATAATGTATAAATAATAATGTATTCTCTCAATTTTCTTTTGAACTCTGTAATGGAAATAAAAGGTATAGGGAGATTAAAGAGAGGGAGAGAGAGAGTAATTTTCATTTTTAAACCCTATTTTGCACAGGGATCTAAAGGTATAAGACAATAGTATATAAATTGAGATACATCCCAAATGATAGAAGACAAAATTACCACTCTAGTTTTTTAATTAATAGACCTGACAGATAAATAAATGGTTCAAAAATATATTAATGCAAACCATAAGCATAAGTTTGTTGATATTTTATACCTACTTATCATGTCCTTTTTAAAAGCGAAGCTTTTCTATAATTAGGGTCGGTCCGTCCGTACGTCCGTAACGGATAGCTTTTTCCGTTAATTTAGGCATGTTAGAATTGTCCTATCGTATCAAATTTTGCATGGTGATTCTTTTAGTAGTTAGGTACGATTTAGAAAGCGTAGAACCTCTATAATCATTACCAAAATGTCCGTACGTCCATTTTAAACATGTTAATTTTTTTACTTTTTAAACAACAAATTTTTATGTGATCAAATCATCGGATTGATCTGATTTTTGGTATATTGATTCCTGGGACAACAAAGTATAATGTAATAAGCGAAGCAACTCTATAATCAAGTCCTAAAAATGTAAGTACTTCCATAAAAATTATCCTGTATCAAGCAGTTTTACAACAAATTTACTTACAATTTTGCTTTGACTCTTATAAATTTATATTATGATTATTAAGTTCTAACACTATACAAGTGTTAATGTCCGTTTGTCCTACCGTTTCAGTGCTTCGCTTTTATGGATGTTGTCATCCTTGTTTCTCTTCAATTTATCCCCATTCTGGAGAAAAAAATCCCTTGGGCTTTTTCTTACATCAAAATATTTTTACATTTTCCCTTCCCATCCCCTTTTCTTTTTAGTAGCGAAGCTATTCCACATATAATTCACTTGTTCTGTTCGTCAGTCAGTCCGTCTGAAACACCATTGGGAAATGCTTCTAAAGACATAATTCTTCATTTTAAAAGTTTGTTGATTTTCTTCCTTTTCTTTGCATAACCTCTTTCTTTTTCAGTTACTAGCGGCTTCGCCCCTAGCCTCTAGGGGCTTTGCCCCAAGAGGTGATAAAAAAAAATTAGGGCGAAAAACATAAAGGACCATGGAAATCTCCTTCAAATAACGGACAAAGGAAATCTTCAGCAAAAAAAAAAAAAAATGGGGGGGATTTTTTGGTTTTTGGGGGGTTTGGGGGTGTCCCACCCTCAAGAAAATAGCTTAAAACCACCACAGGACCAATAGGTAGATACCCTGAAGAGTAGAATCCGATCGGTTCAGTGGTTACTGAGATCTTAAGGGACAGACAGACAGACGGATTGACAGACGGACAGACGGACAGACAGACATCGTTCTACTTTGTATTATAGATGACAACTGAAAATCGGCCCTCTAACTAATTTTGTACGTTTTCTATCCCATGTTTTTTTTTGTGTGATATGTTACTTATGGATGTTGTCATCCTTGTTTTTTTCTTTAAGATGTAGGTAAAACAAGTCCGTTGTGTCACTTATATTTAATTAGACTGTTTGTAGGCCAATGCATTTCTCTATTTCCACTGGTTAAGTCACACTCCTGCCATAGCATCAATAAGAACAATATTTGCTTCTTTGTAATAATTGCCTAAATGCAGAATTCTAATGGGATAAGACAATCATAGACGTCCAAAGGGGGGGGGGTAATGGGGCGATTACCCCCCCCCCCCAAAAAAAAAAAAAATCTTGGACGCCCCTGAAGACAATGGCGATGAATGATGTACATCTCCAGTAAACTAAAGAAACAACCAATCAAACTTCAATAAAAAGACCCCAAAATTGTTAAGTCAACTAATAAGAAAATGTTATCATAAAACTTTAAGGACTAGTGTAACAAACAGCCCCCTCCCTTTCTGTCTAAAGCTTTGCTAGAAATAAAATAATAAATTCTTGAAATGGAAATCAAAAGATTTTGATTTATTCTTTATTCAGCCATTGAATCAACCCCCCCCCCCTCTCCGTCCTTTATTACTTTAGTTATAACTTACTAATTTTGAAATTGCTGGTTATGTGAGGCTTTTTCATATATTTCTTTCTCTCTTAATCTTAATTATTGTGTACTAGCGGCTGCGCCAATATTTTATGGGATCTGTATTTTAAGCGGTTTGAAATTGGCTTAAAAGCAGCCTAAAACCACCCAAAGAAAGAAATTTAAAAATAAAACAGCCTCAAACCATCCTGGGACCTAAGTAAAGCTTCCCAAAAAGAGAATTCAAACAGTGCAGATCTTAAGCTTCAGGCAAAAAAACTTTACTATTATACATATTAGAATAGGATGACCACTTGGGACAGCTCAACGTTTCAAGCACATTAGGACTTATGGCCTTGTTGAAACAAAAACAAAACTTGGGGGGAGTGGGTCGATCATCCAAATATAGTTCAAACATAATTCAAGTATATGTGTGTGTGTAGCAGGGAGGGAGGGGATATTCAACTCAAAATTTATTACACTAGGTACCAAAATTTCAAAATCACGTTTATTTGTTTGTTGGCTCAAAGTTTGGGTATCTTTATAAGGTTTTGATTGATTGGTTATATAAGTTTAGTGTTCAAACATTTTAACCGATTGCATTAATCTGAATAAGGGGTAATTTAGTCTATCATCATTGAGGTTGTGCATCAATTTATTGTCAATTATCTTATCCCTTTAAATCCCTGGCATGAAACAAAAGTTTATATTTTATTTTATTTTCCTACTCCATTGTATTAGATAAGGAAGAAGTAGCAGTAAATAGGATAAAACCATCCCTGGACCTTTTTAAAGCTTTCTTGAAATGGAGAATGCAGTTGGTTAACTGATTAAAGATATCTTAACAGACAAACAAATAAATAAAATAAAATCTCAACACAAGTAAAAAAAATACTGATGTTTTTATTTGTTTTAGGAAGAAGAGACGATACAGCTAAGCCTAGTGGACCCGAGGTAAGCTTCATTTTTTAAAAAACTGATCTTAGTGCCAAATGTATGTCTAGCATCGTATTATAAACGGCTTTCCACGGATATAGAATTCGGCCGGTGCCTTCGGCACCTCGGGGCTAAAAAAAAACTAATTTTAATCTTATGATTGTACATTTTTATATTCGTAGAAAGCTGGATATAATACGATGCTAGACATATTTTTTTCGTATGGATAAGAACCGGTTCCTATCCATGGGATTCAAATGAATACGAGAAAATTAAATGGCAACATCTATCCCAGCGAAGCTCTAAAATAAGTACTAATAGTACCACTTGCAGACTGTTAGATCAGAAGGACCTATCCTTATTATAGAAAATCTCTTCGCTTTTAAAAAATCATTTTTAGATTATTTATTATAAATCAAAAATAAGGAAGGTGTTATTTTTCTTTGGTTCTAATTGTTATCTTAGGCTATATTAGGTAGAGCGTAACATCGCAGGGTTATGGCATTTTGTTCTTCTTTAAAGTAAGAGGGGTTGTTTCTCTGCTCGCTAGGCACTTTAAGGGAAAGTAACATTTGACTTTTGCATCAAATGATTTATGTATATTTTTCCATGAAAAAAGTCTGATTTGAAAAAAAATGATTTTAAAATCAAGTAAATGTTCGTTTGTCTGACCGTCTTATTTGTAAATCTTTGCTTGTATGGATGTTTCCTTGTATAGTATAAGGGTTTGTATGTGCAAAAGCTAGAAGTGGGTCAATAGCGCATAAGCTGTAAATGCTGCTACTTTTCAGCCCCCGATATAGAAGTAGTCCTTCTCAAACTTTTTGGCACAACAAATCTTTGTTTGGATTATTGTACAGCTTTAACTTTTGGATTTTTTTTTGTTTCTAGAAATACATTCAATTTGTCCAATTCACAAATTAGTTGGCAGGGATCTTAAGGAATAAGACAATGGACGATACATTGATGTACATCCTCAATAATGAAAACAAAATCACGCCTAATGTAGATTTAGATAATTGATTAGGCACTGCTAGAGTAAACCAACCAATCATTTTCTCATAATAAATAGTTAAACTAAGTTTTATACAGTATACTGTTTAAAATACTGTACACTTTTACTGTTAAAAGTACTGTACAAAATTGGAAAATGTGTGGAGGCGACCACCACTTTTACTTTGCACTTCGTTTGATCTTTTCTTTCTTGTTGGTGGTATGTGGCAAAAATATAATACATATAGATCCATACTCAGTAAACAAATCAATAAGAAACAGAACAATCCAGCCATATTATTGGTTGGAAGTTGTAACGTTCAGATATTTTGGTATGTAAGGGCATAATTTTTATCCTTATAACATTAGTCTGCTATAAATTAGGGATCTAAAGGGAAAAGACAATGGCCAATAAATTGAGATACATCCCTAATGATAATAAACAAAAACTACATAGAAATTCCTTTTTAAGTTTGACGGTTTATTGTACCTGACAGGAAGCTCTACAAATCTGAAAAAAATTAGACGTGTGACGTCAATAGAACCATCTCTTTTTAAGGAGTGTCTTTTCCCACTCATCCCTCATTTTTATGACGTCACACGGCTCATTTTTCGGACACTTTGCAGAGCTTCACCTTACAGCCCATCTAGGATTTTAAATCTATTGGTGTGGCAAAAAAAAAGTTTGAACTGAAGTTTGTATCACATAATTAATCTTGGGGAAGGTTGGACAAAATAATGGACTTGTCCATCCCAAAATTGAAATTTTAAATTATTATTTTAAAATTTTATATTTTTTCTGTTTAGGCTAAAAATGGGTACTCAGATAATAGTTATTCATTATGTACTCCTTTCTTGTTTTAGTAATTATTTTGTTGGTTACTTTAGTTAAGTGTTCACACGTTTCAACCACTAATTGTAATCTACAGAAGGGGAAATTTTGTGTATCATCATTTGGGATATACATCAATTTATCGGTCATAGTATTAACCTTTAGATCACTGCCATCTGCCTAATCTGTTTGTTTAATTGCCTATTAGTCCGATTGTCTGCCTGTCCGTCTATCTGTTTGTCTGGCCTTTCGTCAATTATAACCAAATATTTAGGTTTTTAACCCCCCCCCCCCTAAATGTTTTTTGGACGGGATAATTACCTCCTAAGTTAATGACCCCCCCCCAAAAAAAAAAAAAACAAAAAAAAATTTATATTATTGAGCTTTTGTTCCCCCCCCCCCCCCTCCTCATTAAAGTAATAGCTTTGACGTCTTTGAATCTATGTATACGGTTAGTTTGAGTTTAGTTTTAGGCAATTAAAAAGACAGTTTTGTTAGGCAGTGCAGTCGTCGGCATATCGGGGCTAAGGGGCTAAAAAAAACGAGTGTTGATTCGCTAAAAGTTGTTTATGATACGATGCGATAAATGATTTTAGTGAATCAACAATGTACCAAATATAATATTGTGCTTATATCCGCATATTTATGCCAGAAATAATTAGGTCAGAATATTCATTAACAATATTAATTAATAATATAATTGATATATTATATTATTATTCACATTACAGAAACATGAAACAATGGTGCAACACGGGACAGCGGAAAGTGTCATGTGTGACGTTATAAAAATACGTCTATTATTCATCTATTTTTTAGGGGTTCCCTTTTCCACTTTTTCTCTCATCCTTCCTTTTAAGACGCATTTTTATGACGTCACACATGACTCTTTCCGCTGTCCCGCGCAACAATTGTTCTTCGAGCTTAATAATGATTAAAATATGCTTTTTAAAGTTTTGAGCATTAGTATAATTTTAATTCCATTGTCCCTCTTCTCTTTGTGTGAATTAAAATAAAAGGTAAAAAGTACCCAAAGTGTTTAGCCAACAAATGAGAGAACAATGTTTGTGAAATTTTCAGTACCTAATGTCTCCTATCTCTAGATTCCCCATGTTGATAAATTGCTAAGTCATTTCGGCCTAACACTAAAATAAAGTTCTTACATCTGAGAGGGTGGAACAGTGTTCTAGAATTATATAAATAAGAAAATATATGAAATATGAGTTCAATTTAAAATCCACCCAGCAAATAAATTATTTTATATTTCTGTATACCAAACAGGAATCTTACAGGATAAGACAATGGAGATAAATAGATGTACATCCCAACATTATTTGTTGAAAGGTGTGAAGGACACTGCTAGTTGTAACAAACCAATATCAATTCAATAATTAATTAAATAAGAAGGCGTTGATTTATCAAGATCACTCTGAAATACTTTTATTTAGGCAATTTTATTTATTAAATTTCATGTGAAGTAAAAATTTTTGTGCATCTAACCGTTTCATCAAGATGGATTTCAATTGTTAAAACAAGTGAATGAAGTGAATATAATATTAATAATTGATATAACATTAGTAATAAAAGAAACATAAATCACGTCCATTTAAAATTCCTTTTGACAAAAATGGGTTGGATATACAAAAAATTTTACTTCACATAAAATTTAGTAAATCAAATTGCCTAAATAAAAGTATTTAAGAGTGATCTTGATAAATCAACGCCTTCTTACCAAAAATGCTCGTTAAAACCTCGAGAACGGTAAAAAAGGTCAAAATTCCGCCTTTGGCGGTGAATAACGGCAAAACGGTTCGCTGGAGGCGGTTGATGTATAAATAACAAATTATGTGCCTTGAAAAGTTGTGCAAAAATGAAGAAATAGTCTCTGGTCCTAAAACGACTCCTTCCCCCCAAAAAGGGGCAAAAACCACCATTTTTCAAAAACATGCACAGGGTGTCCCAAAAGTGTGTAAATTTGTAAAATAGGCAAATATTATTGTTATTAGTCAAAATCTGTATCTATATGACTGTTTTAGGTAACTTAAAAAAACAAAAAAAGAATTAAAAAACAAAAAAAAATTTTCTCATTTTTTTGAAAATACAGGGTGTCCAAAAAATATAAAAATTGTAATCTGGTCAGAAAACACTATGGCCTAACATACTTAGATACTTTGTATGTTAATTTGAAGAAAATAATCAATTTGGACCAATTTTAGCTCTACAGACGCAAAAATCACTTTTACAGGGTGTTTCAAAAATTTCTCAGGTGTCCAAATATGGAGTGCCCACGCCAAATTTACTTTATATGTGTTGTAAAATGGATGATATTTACTCTCAAGGCAAGAAATTGGCAAAATACGTTTCCTCACAGTGTCAAAAGTTTAAATACCTGTTTTGACATTTTTCTTGGGACACCCTGTAATTCATGATTTTTGTGATTTTAAAGACAAATTCTATATTGTACCCATCTGGGGGATTAATTTGATATATAAAACATGTATGTAAGTTGAAATATAATGTAAACATTTTAAACTTGAAAATCATAAAAAAATGTTTTTTTTCATTGTGAAAACACCACAGTGAGAAAATGCGCAAAAAATCGGACTTTAAATGGATTAAAAAGGTTAAAAATCACCCAGCCCTTAGTTTTATGACCAAATGAAGGGGACTGGAAGTTTTTATCAAAATCTGAGACCTCATGCAGAAAAATGTTTTTTTCGTAAATAATGAGCCAGTACACAGAGTTTTTGTGCTAACGAATAAAATAACCTGGATATAAAATTTTGGGTACCAGTGTAGTTTAAAGTCCAATGTCACCTCCTTTGCTGAGTATGTCCAAACTTTCTTGTTACCATCCTTACATAGCATAGTCGCAGAGATTTGTCAAGGGATAATAAATTGTTATATATTCCCTATGTTGATAAACAAAATTACCCTTTTGGTAAATTTTAATTATTGGTTGAATTGTTTATACACTGCATGTTTTGAACCAACCAATTAAAATTCAATAAAAGTACATCAAATTTTTGAGCTAATGAATAAAATAACCTGGATATAAAACTTTGAGTACTAGTATAATTTATATATTCCAATGTCCTCTTCCTCCCTGGTATACTCGAGTGATTGTGATAGTGAAAATGAACCTTGAAAAAAAAGTTGGATCCTCCGATTTAAAACTTTTTTGTGCATTCTACTTTTTATCGGTGTTCAATTGTGTCCGAAAAAAAGGCTTGTCTTTTACACAGAGAAAACAAGTATGACATTATTTATAAATCTCGGCTAATAAAATGTCGATATAGATTAACATTATTCTAGATATTTAAGAAGCCTAGCTTAAAATTGCTTATATACAAATATAAAAACATGTAAAACAGTGTACCTAATAAGCCTCTGAATCACCCATTAAACCCTAAATTTACGAATAAATATCTATTTAAAAAGATCTAATGACAAAAAGCTAACATAATCGGCATGGGCCTGCAAACTCTCTGATAACGATTTAAGAATTGTTACGCTTTCAAAATCATTTACGTGGATGCGATTAAACACCCTTTTCATCACAATGTTAAAAGAAATTCCACGGCCATTTAAAAAGCAATTGAGAAGAAAAAAGACATATTCAATTTAATTCAAGTTCTAAGGATTATGATTTAATTTTTTTTTAAATGCTTTATACCAAGAGCTTAGTATTTGACTGTAAATTATACTGGTACCTAACGATTTATTTTTGTTGAATTGAGATTGGTTGGTTCCAACTAGCAGTGTCCACACCTTTCAACCAATAATGTTATTCAATTCTACAGAAGGGATAGTTTGCTGGGATGTACATCAATTTATCTTCATTGTCTTATCCCTTATGATCCCTGTTTAGTTTACAGAAATATAAAATAATCTATTTGCTGGGTGGATTTTAAATTGAACTCATATTTCATATATTTTCTTATATATAATTCTAGAAGGGAATAACTTGTCATCGACATATAACTTTACAAAATAGAAAAAAACAAGGATGACATCATCAATAAGTAGCAAAGAACTAACAATTATAAATGGACGAACGGACAAAGACAGTTATATAGCAGATGTTTATTGTCATAAAATAATAGAAAAATGTGAATTAGTCTTTTGTAGCATACCCTTAAATGAAAGACCAAGTAATCTATATTCCAGTATTGCTTTGCAACCGGTTCTTAGCCGTACTGGAAAAAATGATAAACAGCATCGAATTACAGATAATTTTCCATTAAAAAGTCATAAAATTTATTTATTATTATCAGTTTTGTTCGCCCTGATGCGATAAACAACTATTTTAGATATGTTGATGTAAAAATCAGCCTGATATATTGAAGAGCAGCCGAGTAAATAACGTTTCTCCCACGTTTTCTTATTGTTTGGCTAAAAAACTTAAGTTACTTCTATTGATTTTTGATTGGTGGATTCCAAACTAGCAGTTTTCAAACTTTTTTACAAATAATTTTAATGTACATGAGGGGTAATCTTGTTTATCAATGAGGGTGAACATAAATTTATTTTCTATTGTCTGATCCCTTGAGGATAACCAAGTGTTGTAAGCTGAAAGACAACTAATACCAACATAGTTTTAATTATGTGTGGATAGAAATTCACGGATCTACAGGGATAAGACAATGGCCGATAAATTGATGAGCATCACCAATGATGGTTCACAAAACTACTCTTTCTGTAGATTACAATTATGTGGTTGAAACGTTTGGACCCACAATCAAAATTCAATAAAGATAACGAATAAGAAAACGTTATTGTAAAACTTTGGGGACTAGTGTAAACAGCCCAATGTCCCCTCCCTCCCTGATGGAAAGTTATATTGCTTAGCAATAATTAGCAAACAAAACTTTCTTTCTGGTACTTACTAATTATCTAAAGGGATAAGACAATGGACAATAAATAGATCTACATTTTACATTCCCAATGATCCCAATAAAGATCTAATAAATATACCAAGAGTATTTTAAAGCTAACAACATGCTTTTAAACTTTTGGTACTAGTAAAGATTGTAGTCCAATATCCCCAATCTCTTTGATATAAAAGTTCATGTGAAAAGCTGTATAAATATGAAACTACATTATTTTTACCCAATTTTAGGAGAAATGCCACAAGTACGTGTAGCCTGTATACTGGGGGATTTGGACATGCAACCACTGGTGTCAGATGCAGGCTCTCCAGAAACTTGCCCCAGGTATTACATTTTAGAAGTGACTCTACTCTATAAGTTAGATACTCTCGTAAGTTCGTCCATTGAAAAACAATGAAAGTGCCTGTCTATTAATGAGCCCTAACCTCTCTTTTTTCTGAAATTTGGGGATGGAGGTAGTTTTTGTTTATAACTAAACCAGTTTTGCTTCCTGAAAACTAATATAACCTTACCTTACCTGAACTAAAATAAATCAATAAAACGAAAATCAATCCATTGTATTTATTTTCATTTTATTTCGATTATAAACTTGCAGCAAAATATTTTTTAATTATAGTGTAAATCAAATCATAGGTATATAGTTATATTTTTTAGTATACAATTTTTGTCATACTTTTGCTTTATTTTCCTTTAAACTTTACTAGCGGCTACGCCCCTAGAGGCCTCTAGTGGCACTTTAAATGTTTTTGTTTGTTAAAGTCTACGATAATTCTTTATATTACGGATACCTCTGAATGTTACGTTGAAGTCTCTCAGATTTTAAGAAAATTTTCAATTTTTTTGTCATTTCTTTTGGGAGGGTGGTAGTACCCTCCCCCAAAATAGTTAAAAACCTTCCCAGGACATATGAGAATCTATCCTGTTAAGGAGAACCCGATCGGTTCAGCGGTTAGCGAGATCCTTCGGTACACACAGACAGACACAAAGACAGACACACAGACAGACATACAGACAGACAAACATCCTGTTACTTTAGTATAAGGATATTTGTACAAACAAATAAATAAATAAAAAAAAAACATTTTTGAAAGTGCAGATAAAACAGGGAGGGGATAATGATTGTAAAATTAATCTTCAATTTTACACACTATTTAAAATAGACAGAATTTGAATAAGGGGAATTTGAGAGAATATTTTCCCAGAGATTGGACAATGGCCGAAAAATTTGTGTAAAACCCCAATGATGATACACAAACTTATCCCTTCTGTAGATTATTATTAATGGTTTAAATGTTTGGACACTTAACTTCATGAATGAACCAATAAAAATTTAATTTAAGTCCCCAAAGTTTTTTGGCCAACGAATAATAAAACGCTTTTATTAATCTATTGGGGACTACAACTCCCTGCCTATCTCTGGGTTCATGAGTGCAAATAACTTTTTCTAAAAGTAATTTTTTCCTAATTTATAAAAGAAGTTTTATTTGGGATTTGTAGAGGCTTACAGATCTTTGTTTATATTTGGTATTATTTCTTAAATTGACAATTATAATCCTTAGATACAAGTAATAGGATGTCTATATGTGTGTACTTAAAGATCTCGCTAACTGTTGAACCGATATGGTTCTCCTTTGCAATGCAGTTTCGCATAAGTCTTGGGAAGGTTAATGACTATTCCGGTGAAGCGTACCACCACTAACCTAACAAAAATGCCCCCAACCCCCTAAAAAAAATATCTTTCTTTTTAAACTAAAGTTGAAAATGGGAGGAGTCGATTTCCTCCCCTCTCTCATATACCTCCTTTTATATAAAACATTTTTTGTTTGAAAATTTATATTCAAACTACCATTACACCGCTTAAGTCTCGTGATGTTTTCAGGTTATTTAATTTACACTTCTGTTGAAGGGGGGGGGGGGGTTTAGGGGGGGGGGGTGTATTTTTATTTTATGGCAATTAATCTTTAGATGGTTAAGGTACTATTCCCCAAATAACTTCAGCAAGATCCTTCGGTCTATGTAAATAATATCTGACAGTGTCCTCTCCCTTCCTGTGTAAATTTTGTGTGTTCATGTCTATGTAAATAATATCTGACAGTATCATCTCCCTTCCTGTGTAAATTTTGTGTGTACATGTCTATGTAAATAATATCTGACAGTATCCTCCCCCTTCCTGTGTAAATTTTGTGTGTTCATGTCTATGTAAATAATATCTGACAGTGTCCTCTCCCTTCCTGTGTAAATTTTGTGTGTACATGTCTATGTAAATAATATCTGACAGTATCATCTTCCTTCCTGTGTAAATTTTGTGTGTTCATGTCTATGTAAATAATATCTGACAGTATCATCTCCCTTCCTGTGTAAATTTTGTGTGTACATGTCTATGTAAATAATATCTGACAGTATCATCTTCCTTCCTGTGTAAATTTTGTGTGTTCATGTCTATGTAAATAATATCTGACAGTATCATCTCCCTTCCTGTGTAAATTTTGTGTGTACATGTCTATGTAAATAATATCTGACAGTATCATCTTCCTTCCTGTGTAAATTTTGTGTGTGCATGTCTATGTAAATAATATCTGACAGTATCCTCCCCCTCCCTGTGTAAATTTTGTGTGTGCATGTCTATGTAAATAATATCTGACAGTATCATCTTCCTTCCTGTGTAAATTTTGTGTGTGCATGTCTATGTAAATAATATCTGACAGTATCATCTTCCTTCCTGTGTAAATTTTGTGTGTGCATGTCTATGTAAATAATATCTGACAGTATCCTCCCCCTCCCTGTGTAAATTTTGTGTGTACATGTCTATGTAAATAATATCTGACAGTATCATCTTCCTTCCTGTGTAAATTTTGTGTGTGCATGTCTATGTAAATAATATCTGACAGTATCCTCCCCCTCCCTGTGTAAATTTTGTGTGTGCATGTCTATGTAAATAATATCTGACAGTATCATCTTCCTTCCTGTGTAAATTTTGTGTGTGCATGTCTATGTAAATAATATCTGACAGTATCATCTTCCTTCCTGTGTAAATTTTGTGTGTGCATGTCTATGTAAATAATATCTGACAGTATCCTCCCCCTCCCTGTGTAAATTTTGTGTGTGCATGTCTATGTAAATAATATCTGACAGTATCCTCCCCCTTCCTGTGTAAATTTTGTGTGTACATGTCTATGTAAATAATATCTGACAGTGTCCTCTCCCTTCCTGTGTAAATTTTGTGTGTTCATGTCTATGTAAATAATATCTGACAGTATCATCTCCCTTCCTGTGTAAATTTTGTGTGTACATGTCTATGTAAATAATATCTGACAGTATCCTCCCCCTTCCTGTGTAAATTTTGTGTGTTCATGTCTATGTAAATAATATCTGACAGTGTCCTCTCCCTTCCTGTGTAAATTTTGTGTGTACATGTCTATGTAAATAATATCTGACAGTATCATCTTCCTTCCTGTGTAAATTTTGTGTGTTCATGTCTATGTAAATAATATCTGACAGTATCATCTCCCTTCCTGTGTAAATTTTGTGTGTACATGTCTATGTAAATAATATCTGACAGTATCATCTTCCTTCCTGTGTAAATTTTGTGTGTTCATGTCTATGTAAATAATATCTGACAGTATCATCTCCCTTCCTGTGTAAATTTTGTGTGTACATGTCTATGTAAATAATATCTGACAGTATCATCTTCCTTCCTGTGTAAATTTTGTGTGTGCATGTCTATGTAAATAATATCTGACAGTATCCTCCCCCTCCCTGTGTAAATTTTGTGTGTGCATGTCTATGTAAATAATATCTGACAGTATCATCTTCCTTCCTGTGTAAATTTTGTGTGTGCATGTCTATGTAAATAATATCTGACAGTATCATCTTCCTTCCTGTGTAAATTTTGTGTGTGCATGTCTATGTAAATAATATCTGACAGTATCCTCCCCCTCCCTGTGTAAATTTTGTGTGTACATGTCTATGTAAATAATATCTGACAGTATCATCTTCCTTCCTGTGTAAATTTTGTGTGTGCATGTCTATGTAAATAATATCTGACAGTATCCTCCCCCTCCCTGTGTAAATTTTGTGTGTGCATGTCTATGTAAATAATATCTGACAGTATCATCTTCCTTCCTGTGTAAATTTTGTGTGTGCATGTCTATGTAAATAATATCTGACAGTATCATCTTCCTTCCTGTGTAAATTTTGTGTGTGCATGTCTATGTAAATAATATCTGACAGTATCCTCCCCCTCCCTGTGTAAATTTTGTGTGTACATGTCTATGTAAATAATATCTGACAGTATCATCTTCCTTCCTGTGTAAATTTTGTGTGTGCATGTCTATGTAAATAATATCTGACAGTATCCTCCCCCTCCCTGTGTAAATTTTGTGTGTGCATGTCTATGTAAATAATATCTGACAGTATCATCTTCCTTCCTGTGTAAATTTTGTGTGTGCATGTCTATGTAAATAATATCTGACAGTATCCTCTCCCTCCCTGTGTAAATTTTGTGTGTTCATGTCTATGTAAATAATATCTGACAGTGTCCCCTCCCTTCCTGTGTAAATTTTGTGAGTGCATGTCTTTGTAAATAATATCTGACAGTATCCTCCCCCTCCCTGTGTAAATTTTGTGTGTGCATGTCTATGTAAATAATATCTGACAGTATCATCTTCCTTCCTGTGTAAATTTTGTGTGTGCATGTCTATGTAAATAATATCTGACAGTGTCCCCTCCCTTCCTGTGTAAATTTTGTGAGTGCATGTCTATGTAAATAATATCTGACAGTATCCTCCCCCTTCCTGTGTAAATTTTGTGTGTTCATGTCTATGTAAATAATATCTGACAGTGTCCTCTCCCTTCCTGTGTAAATTTTATGTGTTCATGTCTATGTAAATAATATCTGACAGTGTCCTCCACCTTTGTGTAAATTTTATGTGTGCATGTCTATGTAAATAATATCTGACAGTATCCTCTCCCCTCCCTGTGTAAATTTTGTGTGTGCATGTCTATGTAAATAATATCTGACAGGGAGGATTGATAACTTAATCCAATATTATAATAAGCAAACAGGGGCTTGTAAAGAATTTTCAGAATAGGGGGTAAATTTTCAACCATTATATTAGTCGAATTACACCCCCAACCCAACTCACCAAACTTTGTTTATCGCACCGTTTTCCATGGATATTAAAATGGAAAACTAAAAGATAAATACCATTTTGTTAGCCCCAAGGGGCCAAATATTCGTGGAAAATTGTCTGTAATACGAGCTATACATGATTTACTGCGTAATTAAAAATGACGTCATACAATACAAATGACCAATGACAGGCCAGTATAAATTGTTATTGACCAATGGTAAAATGTATATCTACTGGCGTACATAGGTCATTTGTATTGTGGTATGTCATTTATTGTTAGTCACTATAAGCTGCCTCAGTTTAAAGCCTTGCTAGAAAATAATTTATTTTATATGGACCAAATTGTTCTTGTTATTATGTAAAATATATAGATATGGGGGAAAATATGACATGAGAAATATTGTTTACCAGTTTTGAATAAAAGTAGAATTAATAATATTCTGTTGACAAATTACTGCAGTAACAAAAACAGGAAAATTTTGCTAATCCATCTATAATACAAAGTAGAACGATGTCTGTCTGTTTGTTTGTCTGTCTGTCTGTTTGTTTGTTTGTAGCGAAGGATCTCGCTAACCACTGAACCGATCGGGTTCTCCTTAACAGGGTAGATTCTCATATGTCCCTGGAAGGTTTTTAACTATTTTGGGGGAGGGTACCACCACCCTCCCTAGAGAAATTAAATTTTTATAAAATTTCTCAATTTTAGAAAGAGAGTTCAACGAAAAACAAACATCGAACGTAATTTTTTTTACTTTTTCTTTTAAAATCTAAAATAAGAAATTGAATTACTAAATTCGACTCTCTCCTCCTCAAGTGCCCCTAGAGGCCTCTAGGGGCGTAGCCGCTAGTTTACTTATAAAGTAGCTGGATGTTTGTTTGAGTGTCTGCCTGTTTGTCTATAGTTTAAGATCTTGCTAACCTGTGGACCGAAATGGTCTCCTTTGTTGCGAAGCTTCTTATAGTTCCAGGGAACGTTTATGACTATTTTGGGGAAGGGTATCGCCAACCTCCAAGATAAATTACCTCAGGAAAAAATCAACCCTTTAAAAATGTTTTTTACTCTTTTTTCAAAACTAAAATTCAATAGGCAGCATCAACTTAACCCCCACCCTTCATTAAGTGCCCCTAGAGGTCTAATAGTATAATAATTAAGTGTATGAATGTATGTTTAAGTGTCTGCATGATCAATAAGATCTCTTAAATTTATGTGCTGGAATATTTTTGTATTTAACTTCTTAGGTTTTAGGCTAACAAAGGTATAACAAAGGTATGCTAAAAAGGCCAGGTAATTGGCTATTTTTGAGTTCTTTTTTTGTTTCCTTTATTTTTTATATTTTAGGAATGTTTCTGTTGGGATGGTTTGTGTCTTTATCCTTTCCTAACACTCAGCTCCGCTCTAAGGATTCTAATATCCCAGGTAAGATTTAATTTTTGGAACAATTTTCTTTTAAGTGATCATGATAACTGGTTAATTAATATTGTTACATTGGGGCTACTAAAGCTATCCAGAGAAGGTTCTAAACTATAAAAATAGGGGGTTGGGGGGGCGTTTGTTATTACTTATTTTATAATAGGTTAGGTTTAAAAGGTTAGAAGATTTCCGTAGGGAAAGGACAACGCGAGGATAGAGCATTTTGAGGAAGGGGAGGGGTATTTCCGTAGGCAAAACTAGGTTTAAGTGATTTTATCTTTAATGTGTAATGTTTTTATGAAAGTCTTAGAACTCTATTAGCAGTAAACTTATATAGTTTACTACAGATTTACTTTATGATCCACAATATTTATGTATTTTATTTGTACATTTTGTATATTGTGTTTTCTTAGAGAAATAGAGGGTAACTGTAGTTTATTATTATGAAAAAAGCAAATATAGCACAGTATTTTTAAATATATGTGGTCGGTGTTATAAATTGTATAACAACTCTTATAGCTCTAAATAAAATGAATCGATTAATCTCTGATATTTACTCCCTAAGAGTTTTTTAGCTCAGAAACGCACTGACAAACATACATTTGTAGCAGAGAGAGAGAGAGAGAGGGGACAATGGAATGTTTATTACCCTAGTCTCCAAAGTTTTATCATAACATTTCCTTATTCGTTGGCTTAACAACTTTGGGGTCTTTAATACATTTTGATTGGTAGATTCATTATGGTGGGTGTTCAGACGTTTCAACCCCTAAGTGATCACAACACAAAAGTACACTGTACAAACAACACAAATTGATCTACACAACTGTTTCTAACCACTTTCTGAGATTTGATTCCTTCATAAAAAAGTTTTGATAAAATCCTTATTGCTCACTTTGTTTGCAATAACGTGTCTAGAGATATAGAAAGAGGAGAGAGAGAGAAAAAGAAAGAGAAAATGAGAAAGAGACAGAGAGAGAGAGAGAGAGAGAAAGAGAAAGAGAGAAAGGCTGGTATCAGGAATATTAGGAATGGTGCTTTCCTTGATATCAACTCTTGATCACAGAAAACTCCAAACTCCCTTAATCATTTTGTGTGAATTCCTGTTGTGATAAACAATTTTTTATATTTAATAATAGTTATTGAGCCATCCTAACAACTGCAAACATATAAAATGTTTTATAAAAACTTTTTTTTATTTAGTCCTTTTCCCCTATATTCTAAATTAAAATTGTATTTAGAAGAAGACGCAGTCTGATTCAATCCAATCTTGGGAAGGAAATACTGCAAAATCAGGTATACTCAGAATCATAGAAGGAAGGGTCATTGGGCTGTTTATTACACTAGTACCCAAAGTTTTATAATAACGTTTTCTTATTTGTTGGATAAACAACTTTTGCGACTTTTATCAGGTTTTGATTGGTTAGACTATTAAGTATAGTGTCCAAACGTTTCAACGACTAATTGTAATCTACAGAAGGGGTAATTTTGTATATCATCATTGAGATGTAAATCAATTGTCTTAAATACACGTATACAAATCACATAGGTCAAATATGAGTTGTAAATACAAATATAATAAAAAATATCTTACGGGATGATACAATGAAGAATAAAAGATGTTTTCCTGTATCCCCCTCCCCCCTCCTTCCACCCTTAAATCTAAAAATCGAAATTTCTCCTTCTGTAGGTTTATTTAGATTTTAAAATATGTTTATTTCTTAACATTTTTTTCTAGCATTTAACTATGATATTCTTCTGATTTATGCCAAATGTATTCCTAGGACTATAAGCACTTATAAAATATGCGAATCATCTCTACAATCAAGTCTTAACTGTTAGTAAGTCCATAATAAACAACCGGTTTCCCAGTACTATGTATGTTGTTAAATTTGCCTGTCTCATGGTATATCTTTGTAATTATGGATTTTGTCATTATTTATTATTTTTCAGGAGGGACTGATGTAAAGTTGTTTAGCTGGTCGGCTGAGGGTAATAATCTCAAGATAAAGGCCACCTTTAGATTAGTTGATAGAATACTCAGCCCAACACAGGTAAATAATGGTTATTTTTCTCATTGTATTGTCGACAGCTTTCCGCGGATATCAAAATGAAAATTTTAAGATTAAGACCAGTTCTTTTAGTCCCAAGGGACCAGAGGCCCGTGCAAACATAACTTGTGTTAATTTTAAGATTTTATTCAATATTCGTAGAAAATTGTCTATAATACAATACGATACATGTCTTTTTTAAAATATGACTGAGAACCGGTTCTAATCAAGTAGATATTATTCGGTTTTGAAGCCATACTAGAAATTATTAACTATTAGTTTTCACTTCTGAATAGCTACTAAGCTCTAATGTTGCAGTAAAATAAAAATAAAAGTTAAATATCAACATATATTCTTTTCTATTTTCTTAATCCAATTATCCTGTGAACAGAGATCGGTTTTTAAAAAATGCCGCGTTTTTTCGACAATTTTTTAGACATTGATTGATTGAACGAAGACGATGGGAGAGTATACAACATAAGAATTCAAAATTTTAAAATTATTATTTTAGCCATTTGTATAATATCTAATACAACTTAAATCCATTTTCGCTGCATATTTATTAATGCGTCTTTTTATAGCTGTGTTAGACATTATACAAATGGCTAAAATAATAATTTAAAATTTTGAATTTTCAAGTTTTGTATACTCTGTTAAAATCGTACGGGGCATTGATCTTCAAGATGGAATAAGGTTTTTAGCAGAGTATACAACTAAAGTATTCAAAATTTTAAAATTATTATTTTGGCCATTTGTATAATGTCTAATACAGATCTAAAAAGATGCATTGATGAATATGCAGCGAAAATGGATTTAAGTTGTATGGCTAAAATAACAATTTTAAAATTTTAAATTCTTATGTTGTATACTCTCCCATCGTCTTCGTTCAATCAATCAATGTCTAAAAAATTGTCGAAAAAACGCGGCATTTATTAAAAACCGATCTCAGGATGGGTATTCGAATGTATTTATTTTCCCTAAGATCACGTAGGTCGTTCTGCAATTCATACGGAAGTTTTATATTGGTCCACTAGATGTCTTACGATATATGAAACAAGGCAGAGACATTTATTGTTTGATGTCGAGAGTTTTGATATCACTACTAAATAAAAAGTATACGATAATTTGTAGAAAGGGTATTTAAAAGCGACTGTTGAACAATGAACCCCCTTTCTCATCGTCAAATTGTTTGATGAATATAGGGGGGGGGGGGGGGGGGAGTAAAGTAATTTTTTGTAATAGACAAATACTTTTTGTATAATCTTCCTTTTAATAAGAACTCTTCTGTTTTCCCTTGTTTCATAACTAATTTACTTAACAGTTCTGGTGCAGTAAAATATTGAAATACCAGTAATAAAAATGAAAAAATTGGTATGATTCCCTTAAAATGCCATGGAGCACCAAACCACTTTGCCCAATATTTTTTTTAAACAAAATTGGAAAAAATGGGGGGGGGGGTAGTTTTTGGTTTGTTTATTTAATTCTTAATGGCAGGTATAAGCTTTTTTGTTTGTAGCGAAGGATCTCGCTAACCGCTGAACCGATATGGCTCTCCTTTACAGTGAAGCCTCTTGTAGGCTCTAAGATTAGGCTATTTGTTTTTAAAAATAATTCTGGGTATGGTTTTAGGCTATCTTATGCCCTTCGAATATAGGGCCCTTAGATGATAGGGGCGCGGCCACTAGTTTTTTATAAAGTACCTTAGGTCGGTGTAGGCCCTGTAGGTTGATGACCCCCCCCCCCCCGCCCTAGAGTTTAAGCACATTCTCCCTTCCCTTTTTAATCATTTTTGAAATAAGAATTGGTTCAGTGCTTGACTGGCATTATATGGGATAGCACCGAAAATTGGATAACTAATAGGTATTGCAGATACATTTATATCTATAGATTCCTTTGACTTCTGCCCATTTCTCAAACCATTTCGATAGTAAAAGTACTGCACTGTTTATTATGCACCAATACTTGTAAACAAACTGTTATATTATTATATTAAATCATCTTAGGAACCATTATTGACCTAATTTAACCTCTTTTGCAATACATTTTTTTCTAATAAATATTGCTACTGAGAAAAAAGGATTGTTAAAAAGAGTAAAAAAAGTCGAATTGGAACTGTAAATCACACTGGTACTCAAAGTTTTATAACTACATTGTCTAATTCATTGCTTCTAAAAATGTTTATTTTGATTTGTTTTTTCTACTGATGAATTTTAATGTACCGAAGAGATCATTTAGTTAATTATTATTGTTTATGTATATCAATTTATCGTCCACTGTCTTATCCCTGAAGATCCATGAAAATTATGACAAAACAATTTTGAAAAAATCAAGTCTTTTACCAAGTTATCATATTAAATTTGATTTTGTATAGTAATTTGGTAATGGATATAATATAGGTGGATATTGTGAGAGTTTTTCGCATGCTCTGATATAAATGTTTTTTTAGTTTGCTAATTTAAGGATACCCCCCCCCCCCCTATCCCCTCCCATGACCTTTAAGGAACGCAATGGCCAATATCTGAGGACTTTTTTAGCAACCTAAATTGAAGACAAAATTTCTCCTGACACAATATCCATGAATTCTATTACCATTGATTTATTTATCTTTTTCCTCTAATACAATTTTAGCCGACTTTTGCACTCTTCTTTTTATTGTCTGCATATATTTTTAATTCCAATTAACTTACAAATGGAGTTTTTCTTTTTTAAGCTACCATTTCAAATGTTAAAAATTCTCATATATTTTCAAAAAGCAAAATTTAATGAAATCTTTCCCGACTGATGGCAATAAGGTCTTGAGAAGGGGGGTCAGGTGATTGTTTAGAATATACACATCTATACTTATACATTTATTGATAATACAATTATATTGTATTTAAATAAAGAATTCAAATAAAAATTAACTGCAACCTAATTCTTTTTCTTTTGTTGCATAGAATCAATCTCCAAGTCTAAGGTCAATACCTTTTTATTCCAATAAAGTTTCAATTGCAAATCCAATAGAATTGTATGCATGTATGTTATTGTACAATACAATGTATTGTATATATATGTCGAGATTCAAGGATTCTTTGCAGGGATCTCAAGGGATAAGACGATTACCATTCTCAATGATGATAAACAAAGTATCCCTTCAATAGATTAAACTTATCCGTTGATATTAGTAGCTTTGAACCAAAAAACAAAAATTTTAAAAACAGATAAAGTTTTCGAGCCAACGAAAAAGGTTGCTATAAAACTTAGGGTACCATTATAATTTACAGTCCAAAGTCGCCTCTCTCCTGATTCTTTTGTACTGTTGTTTATACTAACAAAAATACTTTACATGTACGACAACAGTTTACTGGATAAACTTAATAAAATAAAGTGACCAAAATTCAATTGCAGATAAAACAAAAAAAATAGTGATAGAATTTGATGCCTTATTATTACATAGGTAATTAAAAAAGTGGTGGTGCAGCACCAATATTTTAATTAACTAGCAGCAAAAAAATTGAAGGGGGATTTTTTTTTATGGGGTTAGAGGTGTCCCACCCCCCAAGAAAATAGCCTAAAACTACCACAGGACCAGAGTAGAATCCGATCGGTTCAGTGGTTACCGAAATCTTGAGGGACAGACAGACGGACGGACGGACAGCCATCATTCTACTTTGTATTATAGATTACAATAAAAAGTCTTTTTCGGCGTTTAATTATACAAAACTGCAATTCTCATTAAAAATAGAGATGAAATTTGTACTTGCTTGGGACTTTGAGGGAAAGCATTGAATAGGTTAACCACAAAGAAGACTATACACCCTCTTGCTAACAATGTCCATTCGTAAATAAAACTTCTTGAATTGGATATTTGAGAGGCAGGAAGCTTAGAAAACAATATCTTATAGAAATCTTTTAGTATGAAATCTTGTTGTCTCTATGCTTTGCTTTGTCAATATTTTTATGTAAGTAAGCAATATTGCTTTTATCAAAAGACTATAATAAAAAATTACAGTTCACAAGATATTTAGAGTAAAAATATTATTATGTGAAAATTATGATCAATAAAACCGTCGGGCAGGCCCTAATTATCAAGTTGCTGTGCTATTCATAGTAATTTGTATCAATTTGTGTGTTTTAGACTTAATCAAAGTGTTTGATTTATCTTGATTATCATATATTTTTGATATTCTTTTCAATTTGTCTGGAAAGATTAATATTTTGAATCTAAAAACATCTGCAGTTAAAACCAGTTATCTTAAGGGATAAGATGATGGAAGTTAGATTGATGTACAACCATAAGGATAAAAAAATACTGCTTTTAATCTTATGATTTTACATTTTTATATACGTAGAATACTAGACATAATAAAATGCTATACATAATTTTTCAGTATTATAACTAGTTCTAATCCACGGGATCTAATCGGGTTCGAATAGATACGTAAAAGAATTTCCAGCCGTTCTATAATTTAATCTGCCAAATAAATTAAGCAAGTGTAGGTATGCAATTTGCAAATAAAACATAGCTTTTCCATTTCAAAAATATATATTCAGTTTTCATGAATACTAATCTTTTGTAGTCGTTTTTTTCTTCTTCTAAATTTAATATACATTTTTTTGTTTTAGATGCAGATATCCGGATTTGGGTATTCTCTGGGCTCACAGGAATATTTCAAATATTTTACATCCATGGATAGATTGGATTCAGAGTTTAAATAAAAATTTCTTTTGAACAAAAGAATATGTCATATTAACTCTATATTTGTACAATCTTGTACTTGTAACACCCAAGAATATTAGGTTAACTAACATCCAACTGACAACACAACCTTTGTCTCAGAAGTCCTAAATCTAACTATTTATGTCCCGCAACTGACATTTTTAACATCTTTAGTTTTGACGCGATGTCAGGCCGAGATTCGAACCTATCATCTACCCGAAGATTAGCGGATACGCTATGTGTTGAGCCACGGTTGCGGGTCTCCAAACTTTGCATATGTAGTAATGAGTATATTGAAAGCCAAGGCATTCTCTTCTACTGTAACAATTTTTAACTTCTCTAGAATGACTACAACAATAAAATAAAGTAACTTGGCTATAGATTCTCTAAAAATTGCTTTCGAGTGCCCTATCCCTTTCATCACTGATCATAATTTAATTTCACTTTAATACACACATTTTTAGAATTTGAACATTAAAGCGTTGTTGGCCCTTTTATCATATTTTGCTCACTAACACTCTAATTATTTTATTTAATTAGTTTTTATTTCAGAAACAGTATATAGCGTCTAATAAAAAATAACGCCATACAATACAAATTACCAATGATAGGCAAGTATACAATTTACTAATGGTCAATTATAATGTATACTGGCCTATCATTGGTCATTAGTATTGTATGTATTTAATCTCCGCTTTTTTTTTATTTTATCGGCCAAATTTTTATCTTTTGCATTTAGAGATCGATACCTAGCCAATTCTCGCGACCACTATTCAAACCTTAACAACCGTTAACCCGCTCGCCGTTTGGAATGTTCGGATATTGACCTAAACAACGTCATGAATAACGTCTTAAACATTCGGAACTTATTAGTTTAGTGTCTAAACCTTTAAACCAACAAGTTTAATTTACAGATTATTTTCATCATTGTCGTCCCTTAAGATCTTTTTATAATCAAGTACTACGTAAAATATATTTTGAATAACCATATATTTTTTGTACAGAACAAAAGAAAAGTATGTTGATGTTTAAATTAATTAATTAAAATGGTATTCAAGATAAAATCTTGAACAAGTTTGTTGTTGAAGATCTTCATTTTCTCTTTATTAGCATAAACAAACTTTAATAATTGGGAGAATTGAAATATTTTGTTTGCCTAGAACCTTTCTTCCTATTAAAAATCGTATCTGCTCTATAACTGTGGTGTATCGGCTCAGTAATTTTTGTCATAAATTCACTTGTCTTAAATACACTTGTCATAGATATGTTTGTCATAATTACATTTGTCATAAAGGTACACTTGTCATAAAAATATTTGTCACAAAGGTACGTTTGTCATAAAAACATTTGTCATATAGGTATATTTGTCATAAATTACATTTGTCATAAAGGTATGTTTGTCATAAAATACATTTGTCATGAAGGTATGTTTGTCATGAATTACCTTTTTCATAAAACCACTTATCATAAAGGTACATTTGTCATGAAAACATTTGTCATGGGTACCAGTATAAAACTTTGGGTACCAGTATAAAATTTTGGGTGCCAGTATAAAACTTTGGGTATCAGTTTAAAACTTTGGGTACCAGTATAAAACTTTGGGTACCAGTATAATATTTTGGGTACCAGTATAAAACTTTGGTTACCATTATGAAACTTTGGGTACCAGTATAAAACTTTGGGTACCATAATTTATGACAAATATACCTTTATGACAAATGTACCTTTATGACAAATGTACCTTTATGACAAATGTACTTTTATGACAAATGTACCTTTATGACAAACGTACCTTTATGATAAATGTACCTTTATGACAAATGTACCTTTATGACAAATGTACTTTTATGACAAATATTTTTATGACTAACGTACCTTTATGACAAATGTTTTTATGACAAATATATTTATGACAAGTGTATTTATGACAAGTGAATTTATGACAAAAATTACTGAGCCAGTGTATCTCCTTGTTAGTCAATAGTTATATGTTGGAAAGTTAAAAGAGGGAAAGGAGGATAAAGGAGAATTATTAACCCCCGAAAAACTAAATTTTTTCGTAATTATTAGATTTTACCCCCTTCCCATTAAAGATACACATTTTGGGAGAATAGCCTTACACCTTTTCTGGAAGCTTTCCTAAAATTTGTGAAACAGTTGTAAATGTCGTTTACGAGGTCTTTGTGTACACAAATAGTGAAAGAAAGAAAGACAAACAGGCATCCTGTGACTTTAGAATTTATGACAAGAGAAGATTTGTTATCTCCCCTTCTGTGAATTTGTATGATACACAAATTTTGAATAAGCTATCTCGTCTCTTTTTGTTTGTTTTGAGTTTCATAAATACATAGTTTTACTTAATTAATATGGAAATAATTTTGAAGATTGAATATTTTTGAAGATAAAAATAACCTGGATAAAATTTAGAGGACGTCATTCACGACCTTTATTTTTATATCCTAACTATACATTTTAATGAATTGCGCCTGTTTGTGGCCAAGACATATCCCCAACTCTAACTAGTCATGTAGTGCACTTGACACTACAGAAGTAATATTTTCTTTAACGTCTGTATTTATGACGCGGTGTTGGGCTGAGATTCGTACCTGTAATTTTTCTAACAACGAGTGGATGCGCTACGTGTTATCCCACAATCGTTGGTTTTGTAAATAAAGATGAAAACAGAGGCCTGCATAAGGAGGAAAAAATTAAGGGTTGTAGAATGATACACCCTCCTTGATAAGGGTGTACACCTCAGATAATATATTTAAGGAAACAAGGATGACAACATCCGTAATGTGTCAGACCTGAATAATCAGAATATAAATGTATAAGAGTCAAAGCAAAATTGTAAGTAAATTTGTTGAAAAACTGCTTGATACAGGATAATGTTTATGGAAATATTAAAATTTTTAGGACTTGATTATAGAGTTTCTTCTCTTATAATATTGTACTTTGTTGTCTCAGGAATTAATATACCAATAATCAGATCAATCGGATAAAAATTTGTTGTTTAAAAATGTTTAAAATGGACGTACGGACATTCTGATAATGATTTTAGAGTTGCTACACTTTCTAAATCGTACCTAATCGTACTACAGGAATCATCATACAAAGTTTAAGATCGATAGGACAATTCTAATATGCCTAAATAAACGAAAAAGCTATCCTTTACGGACGGACGGACCATCCTAATTATAGAAAAGCCTCGCTTTTAAAAAAGGGGATGTGAAGGAAAAAATTGTGCTCCTCAGACAATGGATGAAATAATTTTGAAATAATGACTAGGAGGACAAAGCATCTGTGCATTATTCTGTTCTACAGTTTGAACCTGTTGGAAGCTCCAAACTAAAGTAAGTAACTTATTATTGGGTAATTACCTTATTGGAGCCGGATTTTCCTTCGATTTCAAAACATCACCTACATAACCCATAACCTCTTGTAAAGTGATGCAATACTCTAACTACAATAGGATATTACGTTAAGCAACATCCAACAGACAACCAACACTTTGATTGCACAACCTTTATATGGAAGTACTAACGAGTTTTACGAAAAAAAGACAATTCCCCTATTCTCTTTTGAAGAACCACGCGCCAGACATAGTAGCTGTAGGTACCATTTTTAACGTCTCTAGTATGACTACGTGTCGTACAGACTCGAACCTCAAACCTCCCTAGACAGCAAGAGGAATCCTTTAGCAGATGCTTATGCTTTCAGACAAATAATTTAGTTATTATTGGCTAGTTTTTAATAAAGCTACATTTGTATTTTAAAACCATTTCTTATAATTATAGTATATTTACATAATTCTATTATGAATGTATTGTATAAAACTTAAATATTATACCAAATATCTTTAAATAGGTTAAAATATTTTTATAAAATTTTACATATTATATTATTCCCAGGGAGAGGACTGTAAATTACATTGGTATCCAAAGTTTTATAATCACGTTATCATATTAGTTGGCTTAAATAGTTTGGGTACTGTCAATAAATTGTGATAAGTTGGTTTCAAACTATTCCTTATCTCTCAATCAAGAATTAAATTTATAGAAGGGATTACTTTTTTTTCATCATCATTGACTTTTCCCTTAAGATCTCTGAGACAGACAATTATATAAGTCAGTTTTGTCATGGCTTTCTAGATCAGAATAATCTACCTGTTATTCATTTACAAACATCTTAAATAAGTTTTATACTAAATTTGAATACTAAAGTTTAATAATTGTCCAGACAGATAGAGATATCTGTTTCATTATATTATAGATATGTTTCTACATAACTGCAATTACAAAAATTTTGTTATGGCTTTCTAGTTCAAAATAATATTCACCTATACAGTTCTTTTAATTAACTTTTATACTAAATTTGAATACCAAAGTTTAATTATTTTTTTTTCAGACAGATAGAGAAATATGATACACTTTATTATTAATATGTTTCTACATAACTGCAAATATTTAGTTTTGTTGTGGCTTTATGGTTCAAAATATTTTAAATATATTTACAGTTCTTAATAACTTTTTATTCTAAATTTGAATACTAAAGTTTAATAATTGTTTAGACATATAGAGATATATGTTACACTATAATATATATATGTTTCTACATAACTGCAATTACAAATATTTTGTTATGGCTATCCAGTAAAGAATATTCTTTACCTAAACAGTTCTTTCAACTTTTTATACTAAATTTTAATAACTGTTTAGACAGATAGAGATATCTGTTACACTATAATATAGATGTGTTTCTACATAACTGCAATTACAAATATTTTGTTATGGCTATCCAGGTGAAAATATTCTTTATCTATACAGTTATTTTAATTAACTTTTTATACTATATATTTGAATGCTAAAGTTTAATAATTGTTTAGACCGAAAGATATTTGTTACACTATAATATAGTTGTGTACATTCAATGAAGCAAATCTGTAATTTAGTTAAGGCTATGCAGTTTAGAATATTCTTCATCTATGTACAGTTCATTTAATTAACTTTTATACTAAATTTGAATACTAAAGTTTAATAATTGTTCAGATAGAAAGAGAAATATGATACACTTTATTAATAATATGTTTCTACATAACTGCAAATATTTAGTTTTGTTGTGGCTTTCTAGTTCAAAATAATATTCACCTAAACAGTTCTTTCAATTTTTTATTCTAAGTTTGAATACTAAAGTTTAATAATTGTTCAGACAGATAAAGAAATATGTTACACTTTATTATTAATATGTTTATACATAACTGCAAATATTTAGTTTTGTTGTGGCTTTATAGTTCAAAATATTTTAAATATATTTACAGTTCTTAATAACTTTTTATTCTAAATCTGAATACTAAAGTTTAATAATTGTCCAGACAGATAGAGAAATCTGTTACACTATATTATAGATATGTTTCTACATAACTGCAATTACAAATATTTTGTTATGTCTATACAGGTAAAAATATTATTCACCAGTTCTTTCAACTTTTTATACTAAATTTGAATACTAAAGTTTAATAATTGTTGAGAAAGATAGAGATATCTGTTACACTATAATATATACTAGCGGCTACGCTCCTAGAGGCCTCTAGGGGCACTTGAGGAGGAGAGAGTCAAATTTAATAATTCAATTTCTTATTTTAGATTTTAAAAGAAAAAGTAAAAAAAATTTACGTTTGATGTTTGTTTTTCGTTGAACTCTCTTTCTAAAATTGAGAAATTTAAAAAAAAATTAATTTCTCTAGGGAGGGTGGTGGTACCCTCCCCCAAAATAGTTATAAACCTTCCAGGGACATATGAGAATCTACCCTGTTAAGGAGAACCCGATCGGTTCAGTGGTTAGCGAGATCCTTCGCTACAAACAAACAGACAAACACACAAACAGACAGACAGACATCGTTCTACTTTGTATTATAGATATGTTTATACATAACTGCAATTACAAATATTATGTTATGGCTATCCAGTAAAGGATATTCTTTACCTAAACAGTTCTTTCAATTTTTATACTAAGTTTGAATACTAAAGTTTAATAATTGTTGAGACAGATAGAGATATCTGTTACACTCTATTATTTATATGTTTCTACATAACTGCAATTATTTAGTTTTGTTGTGGCTCTATAGTTCAAAATATTTTAATAGTTATTTCTTTCATCGTATTATAAACGGCTTTCCGCGGATATAGAATGTACAATTATAAGATTTAAACTAGTTTTAATCTTATGATTGTACATTTCTATATTCGTAGAAAGCTGGATATAATACGATGATAGACATAATTTTTTTCTTTCAAAATATAATAGGTCACTATTAATAATTAATATATTGACGAGAAAATTTATGTTTCACCACTTCAAGTTAAAGAAAAGAAAAAAAATGTCCAGCATTTTTAGTCAAAATTCAATCAAACTTTTGTTGAGTTCGGGGTGTCTTTAATAGTCCATGTTGTCAAATGATAAAAATTAAAAAAATTCAAAAGCACATTTACTATATCTCATATGGATGTTTAAATTAATGCTAATATGGATTAATTTTAGTATTCACATATGTATCATCAAATATCCATTTTATTAAAAGAATTAGCTTCATAAATCAATTAAAATACCTAAAAAAAACATAGTGAAACATAAATTTTCCCATCAATACAATAATGATATATGGTGACCTATTATATTCTGAAAGAAAATACATAGGATCAATGCTGGAAGGTCCTTAGAATCGTGTGCTCTCGTTCGTGGATAGTCCCCTTTGAATACTAAAGTTTAATAATTGTTCAGACAGATAGAGATATCTGTTACACTAAAATATGTGTTTCTACATAACTGCAATTACAAATATTTTGTTATGGCTATCCAGGTAAAAATATTCTTCACCTAAACAGTTCTTTCAACTTTTTATACTAAGCTTGAATACTAAAGTTTAATAATTGTTGAGACAGATAGAGAAATATGATACACTTTATTATTTATATGTTTATACATAACTGCAAATATTTAGTTTTGTTATGGCTTTCTAGTTCAAAATATTTTAAATATATTTACACTTCTTTTATTCTAAATTCTTTTATTCTTAAAATAACTTTTTATTCTAAGTTTGAATACTAAAGTTTAATAATTGTTCAGACAGATATAGAAATATGATACATTTTATTATTTATATGTTTATACATAACTGCAAATATTTAGTTTTGTTGTGGCTTTATAGTTCAAAATATTTTAAATATATTTACAGTTCTTAATAACTTTTTATACTAAATTTGAATACTAAAGTTTAATAATTGTTTAGACATATGTATATGTATATGTTACACTATAATGTAGATATGTACATTCATAACTGCAAATATTTAGTTTTGTTGTAACTTTATAGTTCAAAATATTTTAAATATATTTACACTTCTTTTAAATAACTTTTTATTCTAAATTTGAATACTAAAGTTTAATAATTGTTTAGACATATAGAGATATATGTTACATAATAATGTAGATATGTACATTCATAAAAGCAAATCTTTACTTTTGCTAATGCATAATCTAAGGGGTTCTAAGGGGATGGGAAGGACGGAAATATCCTCTAAATCTATCTCTGCTTAAGACTAAAAATATAAATAGCCTACAAATCTTCTAGGACCTATATGAAGATACTCTAAAATTGGTTCAGGAGTTATTAAAGTCTTAATTTATAGACTTTAGACACAAATAAACCATACTCCTCTATATGATGGGACACATAAAACTTTGCCTCAATGCATGAAGACTGTCTATTATGTTTCTAGCCAATTAACTCAACACCATCTCAACTTTCAAATTCAAACTTACACATCTTCATTTATACACTATAACAGTAACCTCCTACAAAATAGTAATAAACTATCTCAGAACCATATAGGATCAGCGATTAGTAAAATCGCATGGTGCAAATAGACAAATAGACATAATGTTACAGAATATTTATTACTTTTAGAATTCTGTTGGATCCAAGTGAAACCGCCATGACAGTTCTTCAGCAAGGTCCTGGCATATTTTGTCCCAGGTCAAATCTTCACCCACCAAGGTAAACCTATTTGTTGTGAGGGATTTTTGTCAATACTAATTTTGTCCATTAGTAATGTAGTATAATCATAATACTGTTAATTACACTGGTACCCAAAGTTTTAAAAACACAATCTCTTATCAATAGGCTCAAAACTGAGTACTTATATTTGATCGTGATTAGTTAGATCAAACTTCTTAGCAACAAAAATTTAATCTACAAAAGGGGTATAATTTTGTCTGTCATCATTGGGAATTTACTTTAGTTTGTGGGTAATAATGCTCTTTTGCATATTTATTGTACTTGTGTATTATAGGTAAGATTTGTTTTGATCCTTGAATATAATAAATTTTTTTTTAGATCTTTACCCGAACTACCAAACCAGTTTTCAGTCAAGATAGAAACAGCTATTGAAGGTACAATTTGTTTGGGAATTCCAGGGATCTAAAGGGATAAGACAATGACCCATAAATTGATGTACATTCCAAATAATGATACACAATATTACCCTTTCTGTAGATAACAATTAGTGGTTGAAACGTTTTGACACTGAAAGAAATGAACCAACTAATCAAAATTCAATAAAAGTTCTTGAGTTTACCAACAAATAAGAAAAAGTTATGAAACTTTGGAACTAGTGTAATAAACAGCCAAATCCCGTTCCTTCCTTGTATCATCTAATAAGAGTGTATGAGAGTGTGAGTATATATGTTAAGATCTCGTAAACGGCTTGATCCCGGATAGAGGGAATCTTTTTGTTACATAGAAGACTAATTTGTTGAATGTCAGACTAACGTAGTAAATATAAAAAATGAATATGAAAAATCTTTTTTGGTTTGTTAAAATAATAAACTTTTCTAGATTTTCATTTCCTTTTATTAAAAATGCAGTTTTTCCATCCACATAATGTTTTTGTAGCGAAGCTACTTAACGATAAAAAATGTTTGTCTGTACGTTTGAAACGACAGATAGACGACTGATATTTTCTGTGTAGATTTCTATAAATAATGAGTAATTAGTTTCTTTAAGCTCCAATAATATGTATTCAAATTCTAGTAAAGATTTATATAACCAAATAATAAATTTTCTATAACTTAGTTTGCCCGTATATTTTCTTTTGTGCTTTTGATATTGTTATAATATATTTTTAAACGTCTAATGGTGATTTAAAAACCAATTAGAAGAAAATTAGGGTCAAATGTAGTTCACGGTAAAATGTTCCTGGTGACGAATATCTCCAAACATATGAAATAAATAGATTATGCTAGCACAAAATTTATTATTTTACGTGTTTTTTCTTCAGTGATGCTTTCCCTGTGCATCATTGGATCTTGGCTTTTCCCGATTATTTGTAGGCCTTCTTATGCCGCTTAACACGAAGTGTGGGCATCATATGTACGTTCAGGCGTTTGGCAGCTTGTAGCCTTTAAAATTCATAGACTTTTGGAGATAATTTGAACTGAAATGTATGTTGTTATCCTTGTTTCCCTGGTGTGCACCTAATAAAAATTCTTTATTCAACTCATTTCAAGTTTGTTTTCTCAGGATCTTCAAGTTTTATTTATTTTCCACCTTATTTTCATTTATACGGAGAACCATTTACAAATATTGAATCTTTTAAAGACTTTAGGTCGGTTCCCCTTAAAGTTTATGTTAAGCAAAGAACCCCCTCTCCTTCATTAAAAAAAACGATAAGGAGGTAGGTTAGTTATTCGTTTGTTAAAAGCGAAGCTTTTCTATAATTAGGGTCGGTCCGTCCGTACGTCTGAGACGGATAGGTTTTTTCATTAATTTAGGCATGTTAGAATTGTCCTATCGATTTCAAACGTTGCATGGTAATTCCTGTAGTAGTTAGGTACGATTTATAAAGTGTAGCAACTCTATAATCAACGTTTAAGAAAATGTAGTTTTAGACTTTGGGTGGTTCTTTGCACCCCCCCCCCCCATCCCTTGGGAAAGTAGATAACGGTTAAGAAGGCTAAACATTGAAACTTAATATTGAGTAAAAAATATAACATATATATGTATTATAGAGAATCTACACGATGAAATTTGCTCTCTTTAAGTGGAAACTTTTTACAGCAATAATATTTTGAAAGCTTTCATATCAAACCTAATTTATTGAGATGGATTTTTATCAGGAAAAAAGGGACAAGATAGAATGATAATCTTTAAATCAAAGTAATATGATCTGGGTCTGTCTGACTGTGTGTGCGTGTGTGTGTGTGTCAAAGGATCTAGGCAACTGTTAAACCAATATTGTTCTCCTTTAAAATGTAGAATCTCCTAGGTTCCTAGAAAAAAAACCACCCCAAAAAATACTTATCCTTTTTATCCCCCCCCCCCATCCCACAATTTCAAGGGCCCTTAAAGGCCTCTAGGGGCGTATCCGCTAGTAAACACAAAAGGATCCACGTTTTAAGTGGTAAAATCCATATTTTAATTAAGATTTTGTAACTCTAAAAAGATTTCGGGTATAGTCCTTTCCACGACATCCCTCCATAAGGAGCGATTCTTCGTATTTTTAAAATGGCTTTTTATAGGTTATTTTAGGTAAGGTTAGGTTATTGGTCCCGCAGGGTTAGAGCCCCCCGCAGGGGCTAGAAATAGGAGAAAAGCTACTGTGAAAAATACGAAGAATCGCTCCTTATTGAGGGATGTCGTGGAAAGGACTATACCCAAGATAAACTTTTAAGTGAAATTAAAATGTTTTAGGGGACATACCAGTTTGACCATTTAAATTCTAAAAACTAAATTTTGTAAAAAGGCACTAAAAATTGAGCTGCATCAATAAGTGGGTCATAAGTAAAGAAATGAAAAAATGTAAGAATAGGAGAAATGTCTTGGCAAAATAATTTTATTACACAGTTATGGCGCTCTAGGGTATATTTATGAAATGGTAAAGAGCATTTATTACAAACATCATAATATTCAATTATGTTGATTAAATAATAAATATAGATATTTCTGTTCCTTTTTTCCATGCATACGTTTTCTCTACAACTTTTGTACGCAATAAAGTTCCAATAAAATATGATTTAGAGATATCTTTCCACACTGTTATATGTTATCTTTTATCTTCAAACTTTTGGCTTAAAAACATATTTTATATCAAAAGTTTTATATGTTTTTTTTATTTTTTGTATATTTAACAACCGTTTCGATTTACACAGGGAGGGAGGGACCGTTTGACTGTACATTTTACTGGTACCCAAAGTTTTAAATCCAGGCCATCTTATTCATTGGCTCAAAAGCTTTGGGTAATTATATCAAATCATGTATAGTTGGGTACAAACTAATGATTTTAATTTACATTAAAGGTAATTTTCAAATTCCTTCAACCATGAGTTGTGTCTAATTACTATTGAAATCTCCATTTCAAAGATTTCCAATATAAGATGAACAATACAGTATACTTTATCAATGAAAGAATGACCAAACAAGTTTTGTAACCGGTAGAAAGAAAGACTTTAACTAACATACATTTACGAAGATAAAATAATAAAAATTATATAAATTTTGCTAATTATCAAACATCGAAATGAGATTAATAGAATTTGTATCTTCAAAGAGCTAGATACTTGACATAAATAAATTCTTTACAAATTTTGGTAATTTAATTAATATACAAACAAGGTCATTTGTCTAAAAATAGCATAGCCACAAAACATATAGCAGAGAGAGGGGACAATGAGCTGTTTATTACACTAGTCCCCAAATATTTCTTATTTTTTGTTTTAACAACTTTGGGGACTATTCTAGAAATTTGGTGGGTTGGTTCATTAAGTTAAGTGTCCAAACGTTTCGACCACTAATTGTAATCTACAAAAGGGACAATTTTGTGTTTCATCCTTGGGGATTTACATTAATCTATTGGCCATTGTCCATCCATTAAGATCCCTGATATGTAAGACTGAATGTGTTTTTGAGACAAACTCCAAACTGTCCCAGTTTTGAGCAAGACGATTCCTGTGACGTCACATAAAACGTGAAAGGGGGAAGAAAATCTCTTCCCTTTTCTCCCATCTCTTTTGAAGAGATTTTCTTCCCCCCTTCCCGTTTTCTTTCCCTAAACGTATATGACGGGACTGGAATCGTCTTGCTCAAAACTGGAACAGTTTGGGGTTTGTCGTTTTTGACATTGACCTTGGGTTAGGTCTATAGAGTCTAGTGGTGAAAACATTAACACAAAAAAAGGAGACTCTACAAAGTGTCAGAAAAAATGAGCCGTGTGAAGTCAATAGATCCATTTCTTTTTAAGGGGTTTCCTTTTCCACTTCTCCTCTCATCTCTCCCTTTTATGACGTCACATGGCTCAATTTTTCGGACATTTAGTCGAGCTAGTGAGTTTACAAAACAGATAATTGTATAAATATATATCCTTCATTTTTTTCAGGTTCGAACGAGGTCTCATATTCTCACCATGACTACGATTTAAATCACAAGGAATTAAATTATTTATCTTATATAATATTATGTCAGTCGAATTGCAAAGGGGTAAAAAATGCCCCCTACTCCCAACCGCTCTTAAAGTTTTCTATGATATTTTGCACCGATAGCATCTAATGAACGAAGGAGTTCTGGGCTAATAATAATAGCATTAATTATCCGGAGACTTAAATAACTTTACTAAACTAACCTATGGAAATTCTTTTCTATAATGTATAACTCAATCGATTGAGTAGTTAGCGAGACCTTAACGGATATAAATAAATTAAAAACCTTTATATAATTTGGCATCTAATCATCCTTCTGCCCATAATCTTTAAAATCCTTCTTACACCCTTATCATTCATAATTTTAAGTTGATTATAGGGAATATCAAATATAGGGAAAAGACAATTGATAAAATTCTATTTCTCGGAAACACTTAAACCTTAAATTTACACTCAAAAAAGGAACTAGTGAAAATAATTTATCTGCAATTGCCCCCCCCCCCTCCCTGACACAATTTAATCCAGGTTTAAACTGATGAAAAAGCTAACTAACCATGGTATTAAACAATTTTGAAGGGATTGTCAGTAAAATAATCATTATTTTTTGATGCAAACACAAACTCTTTTAAATTAGTGATTTTTTATATATTTTTTGTCTTTAGTTTTTATTTATTGTTTGTCATTAATATCATATGACAAACAAGTTATACAAACATTCAGTTGTTGATTTATTTTTTTCTGCATTAACCCTTACAGATCGGGAGGGGGGCTCAAAGAGCCCCCCCCTCTAGTTTTTTCAATTTCATTTTTTTTGTAGGTAAGATGGAGAGCTGTAACTTCATGACTTTTTAAGTTTAGTAATTATACGTCGGCAAGAGTTGATTTTATTAGGATATCTGGTCTGTGTCGGTCGTGGTGTCCGGTCAAAGTCGGTTGGGTAGCAAAAAAAATTAGAAAAAATTCTAAATAAATCTTAATTTCTAAATTATGACTTTTGTGTAGGTAGAAACCTAAAATTTTTTTGGTGAATACTTAAATATCAATGACCTTCTGAGAAAAGTGGTGTTATGACCGTTTGACCGCTCCCTGACCGACTTTATGACCGATTTTTGTCCGGCTTTTACTACAGATATAAATCATGAATATCGTGGCTTCTATCACAGCTAGAGACCTATAATTTTTTTTGGTAAATCCTTGAGCAATAATAAACAGATAGAAATATTAATTTGCGCCGCCAACCGCCGTTTTACCGCCGTAACCGCCGAAAATGGCGGTTTCCGTTATTTGCCGTTTTTCGGTGATGATCAGAAAAAGTAATTTTTTTGTTATGAAAAATAAAAGTTCGTCCTAAAATTTGGTCATCCTAGCTGCAAAATTGGCCGCTCTACAGCTGTTTTAAAATTTAGCAGCTGGCCGCTAAAAAGCGGCTAAGGAGCGGTCTGACTGCTATGACTAGAAAAAGTAATTTTCTCTAAAAATACACATGAACCACCAGAAAAAAATTTTACGTCTTTATCTGTACCAGGAGCCGAGATAGAGGGGGGGGCTCTTTGAGCCCCCCCCCCCCCCCGATCTATTAAGGTGGGAATTGAGGCCCGATCTGTAAGGGTTAAAGTTCGTTGTCTTTTTTATATCTAAATTTTTAAATTGATTTTACTTATCCTAATCTTTTTTATTTATGTATTAATTACTTCTGTCCTAGACTATAGGGGAGGTCGGATAGGACAGGGAAATGCATAAAACTAAACAAATAAATGTATAAAGCTTCTCTGGAAAGTACAACCAAATAAGACAAATACTTTTAGAGATCTTTAGCTTGTAGACAAAATAAAACAAGGTTTTAGGCTATTTTTCTAACACTTCTCCTTGTCCCGTAGAGTCTTGGGCCAAAGCAGATAATTATTCTTCATAAAGCAATTACTTCTATTTTTTGTAATTTTGTAGAATAATCGGAATGTTATTTTCTGGCATAAAACATGCCTCCCCTGTGATACGCTAGTATTAAATAAATTTCTCCACTTCCATTCTAAATCAATGGACCCAGAAATTACATCTCCTCTCCCCCAATAGATGTCAATAACTAGACTCAACATATTCCAGGGATTTTAAGGGATAAGACTATTAATATTAAGGGATTTTGGGGGATAAAAAATTGGATAAACATGCCTAATAATTACAAAAAAAGATTATTCCATGCGTAGATTAAAGATATTGGTTGAAAAGTTATGACTCTGATAGTATGCAACCAACAAATTAAAATTTAACAAAAGTGTCTTAGTTTTTTTATGAAAAAGAAAAAGATAATGGACTTATTAAACTTTAAGTACTAGTGTATTTTATAGCCCAATGTTCTCTTCCACCTTGCATATTTACACTTTCAACAAAATTATTTGCAGCTAAAATGAACCAATACCATGTCTCCTTTGTTTGAAGAGATCCAATGATAAGTCAGTAATTTAAGATGGATTCACGTCAATTGGTTCAAATAGCAGCAAATTCAAAAGATATGAAATTAAAATTTTTGTCATATACTTTGAGAGAAATATTTTTTTCTTGGTCCTGTGGGGCTCTTATAACATTTAAAAAAACTTAATCTAACCTAAGTTGAGCATTCAAATGATAATTTTTACTTCAAAAGGTCATTTTTGTTCAGATGCAATAGAAGGAAAACCGTTTTGCTCTTAACAGACACAAACACTTTCTTTTTGATAAATATCAAGTTTTTTTACTTTGAAAAGGTACTGGGATAGTTTAGCCCGTGTATACCTATATTGACATTCTACTTAGATTTATTTTTCTTCCTTTCTTCAAAATTAAGTTACAAAAGTAGAAATTCATAGAGAGAATATATGCAGCTTTTAACAACAACGAAATTAATTCAAAAAAATCACGAAACCTCCATGTGATTTTCAGCTGTCTTTTGGAGGCAACACATAGTTAAATTGATGACCTTTTTATCTGCCCTCCAAATATTATTTAAGATTTATTTCACTTGTTGGCTATACCTTATTCCTAGAATATATCAATTCTAAAATTGAAAAAATAAGGGTATAATTGAATTACAATTAAAATTGAACTTTTTGACAACATCCATGGATAGAAAAATAAAACATATTGTTACCAAGCTTGATTCACGCTTTGTTAAGATTGAGTTCCATTTCATCTATATTGTGGTATAGTTGTATCCTTGATCAATATTCTATGTTCACATTTTAAAAATTTGATCTTATTTTTGTTGTCAATAAGAATTTAAATAAGCTTTTTCATCAATCTATGTGTATTGTTATCTATGATATCTCCACTGATGACATAGGAATTTTTTTCTCCAATTTAAGATCTTTCAATCATTTATTCTTATTCTGTTTTCCTGTTCATTTTATATAATTTTATATAACTTTATAAAACATAAGATTCTTTGCTTTTATGAAAACATTATTTATTATTTATATGATTTCTGAGCCTTTTTCAGTCGATAAGAATAGAAAAAAAAAGTTGTTATTAATTAACCTGAAATCAATAAAACTTTGTGATTGCACGGCCTTTTTACGAAGTCCTAACTATGTAAGGTAAAATAAGTGCTTATTCCATTATTACTAATGTTCATAGTATCTATTATATTATTCAGAACAGATTATATGGACAGCAATCGTCCTTTTTATAAAACTTAGATATTCATTTAACAATGATTGAAGTACTATAAATTTTAAAAACTTTATGGTAAAAAAATACGAGTTTATCAATACATGTTTAATGTTTATTTACTGTTGGATTTGATGCAATAAAGTAAGCCGTTTTGTAATTGTTCAAAATTGGCAGTTTATGTGTAATACAAGTTGTCGCAAATATAGGTATTAAATAATTAAAAATATTAGTTGGTGAGTATGAAACTGACACCACGACTCCACACAGCCCCCTCGGTATTCCTGACAACCCTAGCTCTGGCCCCGCATCTTCTACCCCAGGTAAACATTACTTTTGTTGGATATAAGCATCCTTGTTTTATTAGGATTGCTTTTTAACTACTATATTTTAAAGGGGTCTTTATTACCTAGTTATTTTTTACATTGGTGCGTAATTTTCCTTCGATTTCCTAAAGTGATCAGTTAGGGAACCCAAGGGCATCATCCTCTTGTAATTGGATGGAATACTATATTAAGTTAAGTTGCATCCAACAGACAACCAACTCTGCGATTGCACGAACTTTGTCTTGAAGTCCTAACTGTGCATGGTAATGAGTTGTGCCTGTTAACGGGCCAAGGTGTTTCCCTTCTCTAACTTTTAGTTTATAAGCAATAGATACCAGCAGCATCCCAGGACCTCTGTAAAGATTCCCTTAAATGTAGAACTCAATTGGTTCAATGATTAGTGAGTTTTTTAAGAACACACAAAACTATCTTACAACAGATGGATGTTTAAATCTTTTCCATTATTTCATGGTTTTAGCAAAAGAAAAATCCTGTACAAGAAAATGTTTTTTTTGGTTAACAAAGAAAAAGTTTCAGACTTTTAATATCAAACTCGTGGAAAAGTAATTACAAGACTTTTAATGAGACTGTCTTAGCAGAGATTTTCAATAGCGGAACTACTATAAAATTTGTTTGCTTTAGTTTTTAATTTAAAACAAAACGGGGATCTTAAGGGATAAAGAGTTATCCCTTATGTTTGTTATTGGTTTAAATGTTTGGACACAGATATTGTGTGCTAACCAAAAAAGAATTAATAAAAACACCCATAGCAAGATATTACCGAACGTTTATTCGACCAAGACAAGAATCACTTAATTTTTCCACTTGTTCATTGTCGAGTTTCTTTTTAGATAATTATGTTATAATTTACATGATGAATTATCTAAAGATTTTGTAACCTTTTCATATTTAATGACAATAACACTCAATTCTTATAAAAGAGTAAAAGGATGTCTATCTGTCTGACTGATTGTCTGTTTGTACCGATGGCCCTGGGAAGGTTTATAGCTGTTTTGGGTGAGAGAACCATCATCCTCCCAAGAGATATCGCCCCGAGAAAAAATTATCCATCCACCCCAAAAAAAATTATGTAAAAAAAACAAAATATTAAATGGGGAGAGGCATCTAAGGGCGTATAAGCTAGTTTAAAAAAGTAAAACAATACTGCAGCTACTTTTTTTTATACATTTCTCCTTGCTGAACTCTTGTAAGACTTATTTATAGTATATCTTTATTTAAGACTTGTGTTATAAATATTCCATTTAAAAACAACATTTTACATTGAGTTCAAAAGTTACAATGTTATGATTTTTGTATGATTATAATAAGCAAAAATTTAATTTCATCAAAATTAATTTTTTCAGGAAAAATTAATTTAAAAAAAATTATTTTTAAACTTTTCACTACTTAGTTTTCGTTTTTGCTATATCTAATGATCTAGGTTGTACCCAAAATCTCAGGGATCTAAAAGGATTGAACAATGGCCGATAAATTGATGTACATCCCCAATAATGATGCCCAAAATTACCCCTTCTGTGGTCGAAACATTAGGACCCAACCAATCAAAATTCAATAAAAGTGTTCAAAGTTTTTAATCAAATAAGATAACGGTATTATAAATCTTTGGTGTGTATAAAAATCCAATGACAAAGTCTAATTTAAGAAAAAAATCTTTCCTGTTAGAAAATCTTTAATAATGTCTAATTTTAAAAATTATGAGACAAAAAGCAAATAATTTCTTTTATTAAAGAACTAATTAAGGATTTTCTGCTCTAATTAATTTTTAAATAAAAAAAACTAATTCCATGATTAAAGAAGAAATTTAAACTGAAATGAAGTAATTCTTATAACCACGGAACCGTTTTGGATCTGCATTTCCTCCTCGATTCTGGTGTAAGTTGGGTATCAAAATATTAGTGCACGCCAGCGCACTTCCCAGCAAATCCCGGTGCACGCACGCACTTATAATTGCCATATACCCTAGCTATAGGGAAGCATACCCTATTTTATAAAGTATTAAGTTTTTTATGTCTCAATAAATATGAAGTTCCTCTTTGGAAAGCTTTACATAGCCCCAAGTATGGTTTTAGGCTATTTTATTTGGAAATTTAGGTCTTGGGATGGTTTTAGCAGCTTACACCAACAATGAAATTAATTCAGAAGAAAATCACGAAACTTATACTTAATTTTCAGCTGTCGTTGGGGGGCAGTAATTAATAGAATTGACGATCTTTTTATCTGCCCCCCCCCCCCATTATTATATTAGATTTATTTCGCTTGTTGGCTATACCTTATTCCTAAACCATTAAAACTTATTATAAAGTGAAAATTATTTTTTATTTCAGACGTACAACATAATACATGATTTCAACACTGGTTTACAATACACAGTCTCAGGTATAGTATTAGGGTGGAATGGGGCAATTTATTGTAAAGGGATAGTAGCAATAAGTACATTTAACGAGTTGGAGATACTTGTAGAAGTGAACCTTTATATGTTACTAGCGGCTTCGCCCCTAGCCTGTAGGGGCTTTGCCCCAAGAGGTTTTATCAAACTAATTTTTTTGTGTTTTTGATTTTAAAGTAAAATAACAAAAATATTTTTTTATTGAGGGGGGGGGGGTATTTTTTATTTATTTTGGGGGTTAGGGGTGTCCCACCTCCCAAGAAAATAGTTAAAAACCTTCCCGGGACCATTGAGAAGCTACCCTGTAAAGACAAACAAACAGACAAACAAACAGACAGACATCGTTCTACTTTGTATTATAGACTAGCGGCTTCGCCCCTAGCCTCTAGGGGCTTTGCCCAAGAGGTGATAAAAAAAAATTTTTGGCGAAATTCGTAAAAGGACCAAGGAAATCTTCTGCATAAAAAAAAGGAGCTAGGAAATCTTCTGCATAAAAAAAAGGAGCTAGGAAATCTTCTGCAAAAAAAAAATAAAGAGGACCAAGGAAATCTTCTGCAAAAAAAAAAAAACTGGGGGGGGGGGAATTTTCATTTTTTGGGGGGTGGGGGTGTCCCACCCCCCAAGAAAATAGCTTAAAACCACCACAGGACCGATAGGTATATACCCTGAAGAGAAGAATCCAATCGGTTCAGTGGTTACCGAGATCTTAAGCTTCAGACGGACGGACAGACGGACGGACAGACGGACGGACAGACGGACGGACAGACATCAAGCTACTTTGTATTATAGATATGTTTTTTGTTTGTTTGTAGAATAAGATATATAAATTGGTTAGCCATGAAGATGTTTGAAATAAAAATAAACGTTTACCAGGCAGATTTTGAGTAACGCCCAAAAATGTCTAATTTGTGTAGGTAAAAGTCCCTATATCAGTCTTGATATTTTTTAAATTACGTGGTAGAAAATTTAAATTTATGCTCTATAAATATAGTTTAAACCATTAAACAGGAAAATGTATGTGGTTTACTAAATTCAAGTTCAAATGCATTTCGTGCAACTACCTCTTTTATTAAGTACCAAAAATGCATACCAGGGAGGGAGAGGATGATGGAATGTAAAATACACTAGTACCTAAAGTTTTATAACATCATTATCTATTTCTTGGCTCAAAAATTTTGATTAATTTTAATATATCTTGATTTATTGGTTTAAAATAACAGTGTGCAAACTTTTCAACAATAATTTTGATATACAGGAAGGGTTATTTTGTTTATAATTTAGGGCTTAACCATGAATTTATCGTCGACTATCTTATCCCCTAAGATCCATCGATAATTTGATATTGTAAAATATTTGCGAATTTAATCAAGGATGAAGCGTCTATAAAATATTGGCTAATTCTCTCGAAGTTCTAGAGAACATACACCCCCCCTCCCCCTCCAAATTTCCCAGATGGCCCACTGTCGAATTAAGGAAAAATGCGCATTTTTTTTGTACCAATCTTATTGATATATATATGTAAGCTAAAATATTTTAAATTTGAATTTTACAAAATTCAATAACACTGTTCTGTTTTGATAAAAAGTTTTGAATTTACAAATTTAGAATGTATAAATATTTCAATATATTTTAACTTTTTAAAAGCAAAGTTTTTTTTCTACATTTAAGGTCGATCTGTCCGTCTGTAAATGCTTTTTTATATTGATTTTTTACTTTTTTAGTTATACTAGTAAGTAGCTTGCTAAAATTAAATAATAAAGCACAATATTATAAGCAAAGCATCTCTATAAGCAAGTTTTGAATTTAGCAACTTGTATTTTAGGAATTGTACGACAGATTTTAATTTTAAATATTAAAATTATTGCCCTCTGTGATTGTCAAAATTAACTTAGGGGGGGGGGGGGGTACTACACCATCCTATACTCCTCTCCTGGACATATTTGGTTTTGAGCTTCGCTCATATGCATGTTTACACCCTTGTTTCCTGTAATATTTTGTACAAACATTTTATACATTTTACAAAAGTAGTTTTTAAAAACAAGAACATGTGTGTACATAAGCGAAGTAGTTTTGGAATCATAGAGTTCCAAACTCATTTAAAGCATAACTACATTCATAGCAAAGCTACACCACAAGTGATTCTTTTGTTGTTTTGTAGATTGAAATTCTTCATCGCCATTAAACCCAGTAATAGTGTCTGACTGATTATGACGTCAAGAAAAATATTAGCCAATGAGAGGCCATTATTGACCAATGGTAAAATTTATAGTGGCCTCTCATTGGCTAATTATTTTTTTTTACGTCATAATCAGTCCGACACTTTTACTGGGTTCTCGCCATTTCTTTGCTTTGCTTTTTCGCTATCCCGCTCTCACTCTCTTCGTCTCTTTTTCTCTCTCCGTCACCCTCTCTCTCTCTTTCTTTCTCCCTCTATGTCTGCCACTTCTTTTTTCTTTCTCTCTATCTTTCTCTAATTCTTTCTGTCCGATTCTTTTTCTAATTTTTTATCTCAACGACTCTATCTCTCTCTTTTTTTTTCTCTCACTCTATTTCTCCCTCTCTTTCTCTCTCTCTCTCTCTCTCTCTCTACTCTCTCTCTCTCTCTCTCTCTCTCTCTCTCTCTCTCTTCTCTCTCTCTCTTTCTTTCTCTCTCTCTCTCCTCATTTCCTTATGTTTCGCTTATGGTTCCAAAAAGCTTTATAAATCGTCCTGTTAAAAAATCACTCCCTTTTTTCTATAATCCTTTTTTTGTGTGCAAAACTCTGTTGTTTGTTAACTTTTATTTTTTTAGAAGAACACAAAATCGATGGGTAATTCACCACACTTAAAGACAGTCATCCTAGTAAAAGCCAATCAAAGACTTAACCAAACTTTGAATATCAAATCTAAATATACTAAAAACAACTAGTATATAAAGAGTTGCTTCACAGCTAGAAAGAATTATTTGTTTAGTTTAACAAGATTGATGCATGTAAGTGCATCTAAAACTTTTTACATTTATTTTTATATATCAATTTTGGAGGGAAAATATTACAAGTTTAACTTTTATCAGTGATAGGACAATAGAGGATGAAATAAAAATCGTCCCCAATTGTAAAAAAACATATTTATGCTTTCTGTAGATTAAAGTTATTTGTTTCAAAATTTTAAAACTATTAGTTTTGGACCAACCAAATTAAATTTAATAAGTTTTGAGCAAACGAATAGGATTATTTGGTTATAATACTTTAATCACCAGTGTAACTAAAGGGTGAGCAAAAAAATGCGTAGATTTTTAAAATTCAAATTGCGCGGCTTGTGTTAATAGTAGAAAAATGTTACGCATGCCATTAGAACCGATAAGAAGTCTAGTTTTTGGAAATATAAGAACGATTCCTCTGCTACGTATAGTTAGGGAGCTACGTGTTAAAATGTCCCAACTGACTTAAAACTTGACTTGCAAGTATATTAGTAAATGTTAGACAATAATTCTTGCAAAAAGAGGTGCGTACATTTTTGAAATTCAAATTGCGTGGCTTGTGTTAATGGTAGAAAAATGTTACGCATACCGTCAGAACCGCTATGAACTGAATATTTTGGAAATATTAGAACGGTTCCTGTGCTACAAATAATCTAGAAGCTAGATGGTAAAATGTCCCAAAATTTACTCGCAAGTGAAGTTTTAAGTCAGTTGGGACATTTTAACATGTAGCTCCCTAACTATACGTAGCAGAGGAATCGTTCTTATATTTTCAAAAAATAGACTTCTTTTCGGTTCTAATGGTATGCGTAACATTTTTCTACTATTAACACAAGCCGCGCAATTTGAATTTTAAAAATCTACGCATTTTTTTTTGCTCACCCTTTAACTGTCTAATATGCACTTCTTGTGCTACATCGTGTATAAAACCCCCTCTTGAAAGTTTAAAATTGATGAAAATAAGCAAGACAACAAATATAAAATATGGCATTTTACATTAATTAATTTGGTATATTAATGTCAGTTTGACCTTACCAAAGACTGTAACATCATTCATCCTTGAAAATTCAACTTTTTTCAACCCTAGCCTCTAGGTTAGGGCTGAAAGACAGTTTGGAAAGAATAATTTTTCTATTAAATCTTAGGAGGACAACCCCGCTCCTTGTTTATAACTAATTTAAAAATTGTAGAGAGGACAGGGAATTGTACAATCGAGGCTATACCTGACTGGATGGGGGATGCCGCTAAGATGCAGGGCAGGCCTCTCAGGTTGAAGCTAGCATCTGAACTTCTACAGGTAAAGTGCCATCATTTCTATGTAAATCTGGACGCATATTTCAGAGTAGAATTGATATAGCTGTGTGTTTTTCCCTGTGAAAATGGGGATAGATGTCAAAGCCTACCTATTCTATTAACCTCATAGTAGAGGGAACGAGAAAGGGAAGGGGGAAAGAAACCCCCTTGAAAAGAGATGGGGTCTAAGGTATTTCCTGACGTCAATGAAATAGGTAGGCCAAAAGCAGTGACATCTATTTCCATTTTCCTAGGGCACTAAACACAGCTATGAATTGCTAGTTTCTTCAATATGCAATCCTATATCCTAAAGAAGGTTTAAAACTATAAAATTATTTTTACTATTTCTTTTTAAACTAAAACTGAAAGTGCAGGGTCGACTTAAAATATTGGTGGTGTAAATTAATTAATCGTCCATTGTCTTGTCCCTTGAGATCCCTGGTTCTATATATTTAACTAGCGGCTACGCCCCTAAAGGCCTCTAGTGGCACTTTGAATGTTTTTTTTTTATTTCAAATATCTAGTTAGAGAAATAATTGGTTTATGTTTTGTTGAAGTATCTTTTTTGGGAAAGGTAATTTTTTTCTAGGAGCGATTTCTCTTGGGAGGGTGGTGGTACCCTCCCCCAAAATAGTTATAAATCTTCCAGGGACCTATGAAAAGCTACCCTGTTCAGCGGTTAGCGAGATCCTTTGGTACAGACACACAAACAAACATCCTGTTACTTTATTATAAGGATTTAATAGTGGAATAAACATGAAGCCATTATGAAATGAGATGCAAGAATAAACTGCCAAACTGGTTTTAATTAAATTAAATGACAATATTTTTAGTAGCGAAGCAACTCAAAATAATATTTGTCTGAACGTCCGTATAAATATATAGATTCTTGAAAATCATAAATTGCGCAAAATTAAATGTCATATGTAATTATTAACTGACAAAATATGTATAATAGCTCATTTGTCTTCAATAAATCTACTTTAAGTTTATCCTTTTCTCTACTTTTATTGTAAACTGTGTTTTTCTAGAAGAGGAATCAGTTAGGGAGTTAGATAGGGGGGAGGAAATTTGTCTTTATGGGTTATTTCCCATGGGAGGGTAGAGTTAATTTCCTCAAAAACAGTTAAAAACCTTCCCTTGACCTATAAGAAGTTTTTTTTAAAGGAAACCCATATAAGTTCAGCGGTTAGCAAGATCCTTCGTTACACATAGACAAATAGATACACATACTTCCTGTTACTTTAAGTTAGGGAATAAAAATAGTGTCTGTTTGACATAGCTGCGCTACTTATGAATGTTATTGTTCTTGTTATAATGTGTCCACCTTGATATCTGTGCATTTATCTGTACATGTGTTAGGATAGAAGTGGGGTGGCATTTTCATGGTGCATGGATTCGGGTATATAAATTTATCGCTTCGTATTACTGACAGCCTTCCTCAGATATTAAATAAAAATAATAAGATTAAAACCCGTCTTGGTAGACGAAGGCCCGTGCTAATAAACTGGTTTTAACTTTATGATTTTTATTTTAATATTCGATGGAAATTGTCTGTAATACGATACTACACATGATTTTGATAAGAACCGGTACTAATCCAGCGGATATTATTCGGTTTCGAAGCCATACTGAAGAGCCTATTTGCCTATGATTATCAAATATTTTACTCTTCATGGCTTCATACATTAATAAATAGCAGGTAAGAAAATCGGTTTTTATCTACGTTACGGAATGACTGATTGCCGAACGGACAGACAAAGTGAATAATGGAGTAGATTCTGAAAGTGCAGTAGAGTATTTAATCCTTTTTAATTACCTACTTGTATCTTTCTACGTAGATTCTTAGCGTTTTTTGTATTCTGTTGCTTAGAACCTAAAGTATATAAAAATCTATTTGAAGGGAGGTTCTATAATATTAAAAAGCATCCATTAATCCTGATGTTTGCACATATATATGCATGGATAGATATACTATGTATACATAATACATAGATATGCATTAAGCCTTTGGCTTTAATTTAATCATTTTAGAGTTATTAAAAAGACACTCTAGTATTATGATTGTTAAATTTAGCATTTTTAAAAATCTAAAAAATACTAAATATAAAAAGGTTTTGTGCTTAACAGATTAAATCTTTATTTGCCCATCCCCTGCCTTAAGGTCCTAACAGTGCATGAAAAAAATTTAAGCAGCAGTAAAAAAAATAGACATACAGACAGGCAGACAGACAAGCATCATGTCACTTTCATAAATCAATTTATCATTGAAAATATATTAGGTTGACCCCTCTGAGTTTGTTTACTCTGGAAGAAGGCTGGTCCGAGGAATAACAGCTGATGTATGGACTGCTGAAAGGGTAAGTAATGGTTGATCCAAAAAATAACAGCTGATGTATGGACTGACGAAAGGGTAAGTAATGCTCGATTCGAGGAATAACAGCTGATGTATGGATTGCTGAAAGGGTAAGTAATGCTTGGTCCAAAGAATAACAGCTGATGTATGGACTGCAGAAAGGGTAAAAAATGCTCGGTTAGAGGAATATCAGCTGATGTATGGACTGCTGAAAGGGTAAGTAATGCTTGGTCTGAGGAATAACAGCTGATGTATGGACTGCTGAAAGGGTAAGTAATGGTTGGTCCGAGGAATATGAGCTGACGTATGGACAGTAGGTGGGTACGTAATGCTCGGTCAGAGGAATAACAGCTGATGCATGGACTGCAGAAAGGGTAAATAATGCTTGGTCAGAGGAATATCAGCTGATGTATGGACTGCAGAAATAGTAAGTAATGCTTGTTCCGAGGAATAACAGCTGATGTATGAACAGCAGAAAGGGTAAGTAATGCTCGATCCGAGGAATAACAGGTGATGTATGGATAGCAGAAAGGGTAAGTAATGCTCGGTCCGAGGAATAACAGCTGATGTATGGATAACAGTAAGGGTAAGTAATGCTCGATCTGAGGAATAACAGCTGATGTATGAATAGCAGAAAGGGTAAATAATGCTCAGTCCAACGAATAACAGCTGATGTATGGACTGCAGAAAAGGTAAATAATGCTTGGTCAGAGGAATATCAGCTGATGTATGGACTGCAGAAAGGGGAAGTAATGCTCGGTCCAAGGAATAGCTGCTAATGTATGGACTGCAGAAAGGGTAAGTAATTGGTGGCCCGAAGAATAACAGCTGATGTATGGATAGCAGAAAGGGTAAGTAATGCTCAGTCAGAGGAATAACAGCTGATGTATGGACTGCAGAAAGGGTAAGTAATGGGTGATCCAAGGAATATCAGTTGACGCATGGACAGTAGAAAGGGTACGTAATGCTCGGTCAGATGCAGCTTATACCAATAACGAAATTAATTCGTAAAAAAATCACGAAACCTATACGTGTTTTTCAGCTGTCGTTGGGGGCAATACATCGTAAAATTGACGACCTCTCCATTTGCCCCCCAAATATTATTTTAGCTTTTTTTCGCTTGTTGGTTATACCTTATACCTGGGTCAGATGAATAACAGCTGATGTATGGACTATAGAAAGGGTAAATGATGCTCGGTCAGAAGAATATCAGCTGATGTATGTACTGCAGAAAGGGTAAGTAATTCTCGGTCCGAGGAATAACAGCTGATGTATGGACTGCAGAAAGGGTAAGCAATTGGTGGTTCGAAGAATATCAGCTGATGTATGGACAGCAGAAAGGGTAAGTAATGGTTGGTCCGAGGAATAACAGTTGATGTATGGACTGCAGAAAGGGTAAGTAATGGTTGGTACGAAGAATAGCAGCTGATGTATGGACAGCAGAAAGGGTAAGTAATTCTTGGTCCGAGGAATATCAGCTGACGTATGGAATACAGAACGGTTAAATTTAATAGCATTTACTAAAGTAGTATAAGACTTATAATGAACCAAAATTAAAATTAACCTTTGTATCCAATATTGATCGGGAGAGGGAAATAACATAGCCTAAAACCATCCCAAGACATCTTTCCAAAATAAGGCTCAAACTCGTTTTAGAGTTTAGAGAGAACAGTATTGAAGTGCCGCTACTTTACAACTAATCATTTATAGATTGGAGAAACCGAAGCTGATGAATATTCTACTATTGAGCTATATTTTTCTACGCCAGAATGGAAGGTTCAGGTAAAAAAAACTATACTGGTAACAATTCTTCTTCAGAAAATCTTTATCTAATTACATAGTTGGCGCAAAACCTTTGGGTGCTTTTTTAGAGATTGATCTACAGAAGGTGTAATTTGTTCATCATAATTAGAGATGTATTTTAAATTTATTGTCCATTGGCTTATTCATTGAGATTCAAGGATCTAAAGGGATAAGACAATCGCCGATAAATTGATGTACATACATTCCCTATGCTGATTCACAAAATTACCCCTTCTGTAGATTAAAATTAGTGGTTGAAATATTTGAACACTTCACCTAATAAAACAAACAATAAAAATTTACTAAAGCCCTTAAAGTTGTAAAGCCAACCAATAAGAAAACATTGTTATAAAACATTGGGGACTAGTTTAATAAACAGCCCATTGTCCCCCCTCTCTCTCTGATTAAGATTATTATTTTTATTCTACAGTCACTATATTCCTGTAAAAGATCTAATGAAATCTTGATGAATACTTTATAAATTTTTACACAAACGAATATTATTAAACTTCTCTCTCAGCTACTGGGAACTCTTTGCTATTCTATAAGTGTGTGTGTCTGTATGTCTGTATGTCCTTCTTCAATGCTAAGGTCATCTGAGACCTTTAACATAAACAATTCATTCTGGCTACTCTAACAAGAACTTGTTCAAAACTCCATTTTTCTCAGTAAATGTGTGTTAAACGGGATATGAAGAGCCAAATGCGATTTAGGAAAAAGTAAATCACATCTCTAGCACTAGTAATATTTAGGTTTTTTTAGCCCAAAAGTCGAATAAACTGGAAATTCGACCTGATATCAATTATTTATACCTATATAGAGGGTCCCACGTCTTTCTTTAAATCATAAGTGCATAGCCTAAAAAACAAACTGCATTCGAACTTGAGTATATTTTTTTGGAAAAAGCTGTAAATTAATGTTTTTAACCTAAGTAATTTATAAAATAAAATCCACTAGTCAAAAAATTAAAAATCCGGGAAGCTTATTAATAATAAAATTCATTCTTAGTGTGGTTGTTTCATTAATATCAAACATGTCATAATTTGCAACAGATCATTTAAAAGCTCAAAAAATAATTTGTGTAACTTATGGAAGAAAAGACAAGAATTGCCAAGATAAAGTGAAAATTAATCTTGTAAAATCTGGTGCAAAGGAAGGCATGTATGTTAAAAATCTGAAGGAACCAACCTGTCTTTGTAACTCTTGTAAAACATTTTTACAATTTTGAATTCTAAATTTGAAGTGATGTGTTTATTAAAAGTAAAACTTTTCAATTATTAGGGTCGGTCCTTCCAGAGCTTTTTTCCGTTAATTTAGAAATGTTAGAATTGTCTTATCGATTTCAAACTTTCCATGATGATTCCTGTAGTAGTTTAGCTTTAGTAGTTATAATTTAGAAGACGTAGCAACTGTATTATTGTTACCAGAATGTCCGTACGTCCAGTTTTTCAACAAATTTACTCCAATTGTGTTTCAACTTTAGACATTTACATATATTATGGGTATTCTATAAGTGTTAATGTTTGTTTGTCCTAGTGACCTATTCCATTATGAGGATCTGAATTGCTATTATAATTTAGTTGAAATCTTCATACTTTGAAATTTATTTTAAATTTTGAATGGCATAGTTAATTAAATGTATTTCTATACAAAAAACAAATACCTATTATTGTTGATTTAAAAGAACATCATAGAAAATAAATGAATAAAAATTGTAGAAATGATGTTAGATCTTTAGAAAATAGAGGGTTTTATTAGGTATAAAATATTAAAATATGAAAAAAAATTAGGCTATGTGTGGTATCCGCCGAGGATAAATGGCAGACACCGGAGTTCAATTAGATTACGGCAGTGTGACAGACGTGGACACCTTACTATAGAGAAGCTACGCTTCTCTAGCATTCACTAGATAATGATCAACATCTATTTCAGTTGTCACTTTATTGAAGGTTTAAAAGATACTAAAGCTATATACAACAAACAATAATTACATGGATAGGAATAAATAATCATAACATAAAAGCATCATAATACATATACAATGGTCAGTTTGGGCAATAATGATCCCCCATCCCTGAAAAGGGTGGGGGGAGAATTAAGAATACAGTTAACCATAATAAACATGACAGATTCAATCATTAATTGTAAGCATAGGGAGGGGGTCACTAGACCCCTTCCCCAGGACTCGGGGGAGGGCCATTGACCCTCCACCGAACCCTAGATCAGGGGTGCCATAGGCATGGCTCACGGTTGCCGAATACCACAACTCTCCCCTCGGAAGGCTGGGAGATGATTTCCCTACCAGACTTCCGACAGTGGTTGAGGCCTTCGGTCCGCTCCTTAGGGCTAAGATATATATACAACGATAATGATTCAATGGAATCCTAGTGGTGAGTGTCTTCTTAGGGTTGATGGGCTCCCAATGTGGGATAGAAGGCAGAGGCTGGCTTGGGTTGGACACGTTGGTCAGCGCCGGCAGGTATCAGGTTTGCTGGTGGCACAGTTGTTGCTGGAACGGTCAGCAGTGGGGCCTGCTGGTTGTTGTTGGCAGCGGCTGGGGCGCTGGCTGCCAGGTTGATCGTCTGAGCAGCGGCCTGTCCTCCTGAGGGGCCGCGGGGTCTGCCAGAGGGCGGTCCTGGCCTACCTGGGCGGTCATGCCCGCTGTCAGTTGATTTCATAGACACCATTTCCTCGGCTGCTTCCCTGCCGATGGGAATGGCATCCCAGTCCACTGAAAAGTCCCGGGACTTGGCATGGTTGAGCCTGGCTCTAGCCAGCGCTTTCCTATACAAAGCTGGATGGTACAGGAACACTTGTGATATCGCATTCAGGGCTGCCCGGACTCCTCCTTGTGCTGCTGCCAGGGAAATGATGGTTAGGTCCCCCAGCAGTTTGAGGATCAACAACAGCAAACACAGTATGGCTGCGCCATCTCCCCACTCGTGGATGGCTTGTCTAAATCCAGCCCAGACATCCAGGGCTGCCTCTCCTTCCTCCGCCAGTCGGTCAATGTTGTAGGACACTATTCCATTGTCTCCTGTGGCCGAACAGCTGCCTTGCTGAACGCAGGAGCCATAGGATAGGCCGGTCAGCATGGCACTCTTGTATGCTGGGAACGCCAGCAGTTGTTGCCAGTCGTTCAACTCAGCCTGCGAATACAAGCCACCTGAACTGAAGTCATCTAGGGGCTCGGTCAACAATTGCTTAGGCGTATCCAGCGGGGGTGGCCTTTTCTTGGGAGCGGGGGTTAACTCTATCCAGCCTTCCTCCGCGTGCACAGTCAGGGGGTAGGTGGAGGAGCAGGGAATCTTGGTGGCGTGTTCACTATATACCCGTGTCACAGCGTCTACAAAACCTGTGGGCTCTACTGGCACTTTGTCCCAACACTCCTTGTGTTCGCGGACAACGTATTTATGGCGTTGGCAAGTCAGCTGCAGCAGGATGTCTCCCCTCAGTACCGAGAACGTGCTCCCCTGGACACGCACCGGGTGGGCCGGGTCTAGTTGCTGGAGCTTCCAGCAGTTGGCCGCTACTTCTTCTGCTGCGGTGCTTTTCATGCGCGTTTCCAGGGTAAACCCAATATAACCTGCATGTATTTGGGCTTGAAGGGGAACGTCAACATCCCTGGCCGACACTCTGGGCAGCGCAGCCGCGGCTGGGTCAGCTGCCACGAACAACGCTGGATGGTTTGTGGCATGGGCCTCGAAGTCGCAGTTCACAATCGAGGTGGGGTTGGTCATGTTGATGAAAAACTGGGCCTGATGGTCAACCAGATATGCATCCATCACCAGGCTGGGCTGGAGGCTGCGGATCAGCCTCAAGGGGCAATCTCTTCCCAGGTGGTCCCACACGTAGGTTGCTTCCCAAGTGATGCAGGACAGCTCAGAATGGGGACACTCTAGGGTCAGGTGGTCAGACTGGGACTCCACCCGTCCATCCTCCACCACATAGGTCTCCTCCTTGACCAGCAGCCGTCGCTCCTGGAGCACTAATTCGTTGCGGTATAGCTGGCCCTCAAAGTGGACGTCCTCCCCTTCACAACCCACCCCCTCGGGGCTGTTGACGAGGGCGCCCACCATATCGATGGTGAAGAACAAGGGATGGTTCAGCTGGAACGTCAGTGGCTGGGTCTTGCCTGGCAACGTGTAGACTCGGTTCCTGGCCAGGTCTCGGCACGCTTCTGGGTCTATCTTGGTTGGCCTCATGAGGGTGGGGACCGAGGTCACCTTGAGGTGACCCCATACTCCACACCTGAATGTCCACTGGGACACGGTGAGTTGACAACTGTACCCGGTGGTTTCCCTCACCTTGACTTGCTGCAGGACGTGTACTTCATGGCCCAGGGGCACCTCCTGGTGTAGGGGCTCCGTGTTACACATCTTTTCTTTATTGTAGGATGTGACATGGGTGGGGTTGGCACAGTCCCATCCCACCAGGACGTAGCTGGTTGTAGGCCACACGGCTGCCAGCAGGAGGCCCCACAGGACCATCCACCAATGGGAGAGGCTTCCAGGCAACCATCTTCCTCGTACACGCGGCTGGGGATCTTCAGCTCTGGTCACGGCTGCTTCTTGGGACTGGACACGGCTGGGCTGCTCCTGGCTAGATACAAGTTTCCATTGAGCGTTATCTGTATGCGGCCGGGGCACCCCGATACCCTCCCCAATGACAGACTGGCAAGCGACTGGCACTTGCCTGGGTGTCGGCTCCCCTAGCCCCAAGTGCTCCCTTCCCTTGTCCAAAGCATGCCCAGTGGCATGGGGCTGAAGTGCATGTGGCACAGGCTCGCCCTTACTCACTTCCCTCCCCTGCCCTAGGAACTCAGGTGCATGTGGCACAGGCAAGTCCTTATTTTCCCAAATTTCAATCTCCCCAGCCTCTGGTGCAGGGGGCACAGGCAAGGCTGGGTTTCTACAATATCTTGGATACAACACATTTAACAAATTCAACTTATCCTGATGTTGAGCAGCTGGGTTCCCTTGGCTGGCAGGGGGCTCTGGATGGCATGTAGCTGGGCTCTCCCTGCAGGCTGGTGGCGCTGGCTGACTGGGGGTGACGGGTGTCACCCCTTCCTCTGGGACCGCTGGCTCGTTCCAGGACTCAGGTCTCTCGGTGGCGGCGACGGTTGTCGCCCCAGACATCAGGTTGGAGGCTGGCTCGTTCCAGGATCCAGGTATCTCGGTGGCGGCGACGGTTGTCGCCCCAGGCACCAGGTGGGAGGCGCTGGATAGCACCCCCCCATCATCCCAGGTGGCGACGCCGGGTGGCGTCCCATACATTGATGCAGAGGCGCTGGCTAGCACCTCCTGCCTCTCTCGTTCGGCGGCTGCCAGGGCCTCCCCGTACACCGTCTCAGGGACGCTGGGCAGCGCCCCTCCACTCTTGCTGGGTAGGCTCAGGCGGGCAGGTTCCATCATGTTGAGGCTAAAATGCTGGGGCCTCAGAATCTCTGGCTCGGCGACATTGTTGGGTTGTATCAGCTCTGGCCCCAGATGGTTGAGGCTGAAGCCTAGGCCAACCCGGTTGGGTTCAGCCGCGCCGCCCAGTACGTTGATCCTAGCTGGGACAGTCCCAAACTGCGGCATCCCATCGGCTCGGTCCACAGCTTTGGGCACGGCTGCTTGCTGCGGGGGTGCTGGGGGCGCGCCCCCTTCCATGTGGGCCACTCTGCTGGGCTTCCCTGGAGGGGCGCCCTTATCGGCGGTGCGCCTGCGGCTGGCTACCTGGGCCCAGTCAGCCCTACAGTCGGCCGCCGTGTGACCGTCATAGTGACAACGCTCACACTTGGCAGAACGGTCACGGCGTGGCTGGGTACGTCTCTCCTCTAGGCTGACTTCCACAGGCGTTGGGCAGTCTCGAGCTCGGTGGCCTCTCCCCTGGCAGCGGAAGCAGCGTCCTGGAACCTTGTCATCTGGAGCGACCTTCCCCATCTGGTGGAGACCCGGAGCCAAGGCGCCAATCTCCATTGGCTCCGAATCATCATACTGGGGCAACTGGATGCTGGCGGATCCAGTCAGCCCGTCGGTAGAGTCCACTAGGCACACACCTTCCTTCAGTTGCTTTGTGATCATGGTGACGGTAAACATGGCCTTAGGAGTGTACTCAGGTACACTCGTAATTTCATGACCCATCATGATGCGTTTTACATTGGCGTTACGAATTCCACGATTTAATTCGTCCACCAACAACTCAAGATCCTCATGGCTATAGGCGTCCCGATACAGGGCACATTTAGTGGATATGTACGCCTGTATCGGTTCTGTCGAGTGTTGCTTGTAATCCCTAAACGCTTGTTTAAGCGTTTGGGATTCAAAAGCAGGACGAAATAACATTTCACACTCGGCCTTGACCTGCTCGTAGGTCAAGGCTTGGCCTGCCTCGCCAAACAGATGGGACGCCATTTCCGCCGCTTGCCCTACCAGTGACAGTAGGAGGGCGTTGCGGCGGTTGAGGGAATCATGAGGTGGCACGCGGTAAGCCGCCCATGACATCTCGAGTCTGCGGATATGTGACGACCAGGATTGCTTGGGCGGCCCTCTATACTCCGGCAGATTGCTCAGCATCAGCTTGCGGTACTCGGCTGGGGCCGGTTGAGGGTCATCCTGGAGCCATCCTGGGGCTTGGTCACCTCCTGGGGCTTGCGGCTGGTCCATTGGGTCAACGGTTCAACGGCGGGGCACAAAGTTATACAGTACTAAAATGAATGGTTTGTCACTTGAGGCTATCTAGCCTAACAGCCAACACTGTTTGTATCACTAGGTTGGTAGTTTAGTTGCAAAAATATAACTTAGCTGTACTTATCACTAGTTAGGTGCTGAGGTTGTAGGGTAGGCTGGTAGGGGTAGATAGATGTTGCGGGTCTGAACTGCTGTCAGGAACTGATTGGGTTTTCCTTTATCACACTAGAGCTAGAAGGAGAGAAGCTTGTAATTCTTTATTTGCTAAAAATACCCCTGTTAAATGCTATGGAGTAGCTCCGCTCCGGTGTGTGTGTGTGTGTGTGTGTGTGTGTGCGTGAAATCTCCTGTCCTTGCAACGCGCGTCCGCACCGTCAAATCCGCGCACACGGGGAAAACGCGCTCTCACCCCTCAACTCGCTCTCTCATTGGTCCGCTTCGTCCGTTGAATTTATGATATTTTCCGCACTCTGTTGCGCTACCCGTGAATGGCGCTCTGTGTGTCCGATCGCTAGCCCCACACTACAGACGGACTTAGTCTAGTGTGGGTAGGAAGGGGGAAGCGCGTGAGGGGACGGGGGTAACTCCGTCCGTTTCCCCTGTGAGGGAGGGAGGTAACTGTGTGCTGGTGTAATAGTGCCTTTTCTTCTTAATCCTAGGCTTATCTATTATATCACCCTGATTGTATTTGCCTTCAATGGAGAGGGGCTCCTCCCTTTCCCTTGGAATAAGGGGTGTATTGTTGTTGTGCTGTGGGCTTGAGGTGTTTTGATTGTATATCAGGGTCTTTATTTTATTACATCTAGCTTCTATTTTTGTCCTTATCACAATTGCATAACAGATTTGTTTACCAACTCTGTTCTATTTTTAGCTGTTATCACAATACACAATAAATCCAAGCCTGTTCTATTCTTAGATTTATCACAACACAACAATTTGTTTGCCAAGCTTTGCTCATAAATCTATTGTTTAGCCATCACACCAGGGTGGTAATCCCTGCAATGTAACATAATATCTGTTTTTCTAGATGGGTGGCTGCGTTGTAGCCTCTCAGGATACTTGGAGTTGACGTAGTTTTTCTCTGTTCTGGTGCACTACACTCGTATGTTGGCTCGCAGCTTGCAGCTATGTGGCATGTTTCAGCCTATCGGCGGCAGGGAATGTCCCGTCCTGCTAGCGCCGCTGATCCAAATCCGGCTGATGGCGGCAGGGAATGTCCCGTCCTGCTAGCGCCACTGGTTCGGATCCTGCTATTTCTTGCAGTAAAGTTGGCCTATTTGCAGCCGTTTACACTTATTTGGCTTGTTTCAGCCGGTCCGCAGGCCTGTTTCAGCCCTTTGAGCGCTCAATTCTCCGTTAGATATCGGCGCTGCTCGCGGTTATTCGTCAAATTTCGCTGTCTCGCTTCCACAACTGCCGGATGCAGAGTTAAACTTTGCTGTCCAGGGTGGGTAATTCAGGTTGCTTGCGTCAGTTTTGCCAGATTCACTGCTGGGAGTACCTTAGCCTCAGATGCGCGTCTGCTCTACACTTGTGGTTCGCCGTAATCTCACACAGCTGTCACCAAAAGTTGTGGTATCCGCCGAGGATAAATGGCAGACACCGGAGTTCAATTAGATTACGGCAGTGTGACAGACGTGGACACCTTACTATAGAGAAGCTACGCTTCTCTAGCATTCACTAGATAATGATCAACATCTATTTCAGTTGTCACTTTATTGAAGGTTTAAAAGATACTAAAGCTATATACAACAAACAATAATTACATGGATAGGAATAAATAATCATAACATAAAAGCATCATAATACATATACAATGGTCAGTTTGGGCAATAATGATCCCCCATCCCTGAAAAGGGTGGGGGAGAATTAAGAATACAGTTAACCATAATAAACATGACAGATTCAATCATTAATTGTAAGCATAGGGAGGGGGTCACTAGACCCCTTCCCCAGGACTCGGGGGAGGGCCATTGACCCTCCACCGAACCCTAGATCAGGGGTGCCATAGGCATGGCTCACGGTTGCCGAATACCACATATGCACTTATGATTTAAAGAAAGACGTGGGACCCTCTATTTAGGTATAAATAAATGATATCAGGTCGAATTTCCAGAGTATTCGACTTTTGGGCTAAAAAACCTACATTTCACTAGTGCTAGACGCGCCCTGCAAAAATTGTGTCATAAATGTAGTTATAGTGTCATTATGACGCAAATATATCGATGTTATGTCAGCTATGATAACCTCTTATTAAAGCTATTAGTCGATATAAACCCTTGAAATAGCATATAAAAAAATAGAGTGCAAACATTTTAAACATGGGTAGATTTTAAAGTTTTAATAGCTATTTATCGCATCGTATTATAATTAGCTTTCCTTTAATATACAAATGTACAATTATAAGATTAAAACCATCTTTTTTAGACACGAGATGCGGAAGGCACGAGCTAAAAGGGTTTTAATTTTATTATTGTACAATTTTATATTCGTAGAAAACTGGACATAATACGATACTATACATAGTTTTTCAGTATGGCTGAGAACCGGTTCTAATCCACCGGATATTAATCGGTTTCGAAGCGATACTGGAAATATATAATATTAAAGTTAAGAAAATAGAAAAAAAATTATATAACACTGTATTAGAATATTTTGTAAAGAAATCTGAGATTAATTGACGTACATAAAATATTTAATATCCTTGATGATTATCAAATTTCGATAAAAAAGTTATCTCAGCAAAATGAATATGTTTTTCTTAATTTTATTTTATTAAATTTATGTATGCAAAGCTTTTCTTTATATCATACTAGCGGCTTCGCCCCTAGCCTCTAGGTGCTTTGCCCAAAGAGGTATAATTACATCTATTATTACCTGGAGATCCCCCACTTCACCATTATTTTAAATAATTTTTTTTAAAATGGCGGAGAGATTTTTTGTTTTTTGGGGGGTTTGGGGAGTTGGGGGTGTTCCACCTCCCAAGAAAATAGCCTAAACCACCACAGGACCAGTAGGTATATTCCCTGAAGAGTAGAATCCGATCGGTTCAGTGGTTACCGAGATCCTAAGGGACAGACGGACAGACAGACAGACGGACGGACAGACATCGTTCTACTTTGTATTATAGATTACAAACTAAACAAGTAAGTGAAGTCAACATTGCTACATAAAGCCTCTTAAAGTGTTTATAAAGTATTTTTAATGATTATTATGTGGGCTCTTTTACACCCATATAATCACACTATCAGGTTAAAATTAAGAATAGAATCCCACAACGATTTTTTAAGGCTTCTTGAAAATATTAAAAAGTATATTTGTATGATGTTCAACCTTCACTTTAAATAAAGAAACCCTTTCTTAAAATATTGAAAAACCTAAAAGAAGTTGCATTGTAAGAAGAACTGTTTCGAAACAGCGGTTTGCAAGATTTTAAACTGCTCACACACATAGGACTGACATCCTGTTACTTTAATGTAATGATTTATGAAAGCAAAGCTTTTCTCTAAATCATATTTACAACGTAACCAAGAAAAAATATCAACAATTCCTTTTAAAGTCTTTTAAGTTCATAAAATCAAAAGACAACATATTTTTTTTCATGTATTAATTGCTGTTAGCAGAGGCAAGGAAGGGGGCGTTGCATACAACAATGAAAATAAGGTTTTAACACTCCACCTATTAGACACCAAAATACAATAATCTCTTTTAAAAAAGTATAAAAACAGGGTATGGTATTTTAAAATACTGGATTGTAAATAATTTTGATGCTTAAAAAAGTAATACAATATCATTCTGTAATTGTTATAAACAAAGAAAATATACTGGAAGAGTGACTGTTAAATATTGCTGCCTTACAAACCCTCTAAAGATATTGCCATCCTTGTTAGTTTAAAATTTTTCAAAACATGTTTTGATACGTAAATGTTATTGAAATTTTAATTGATTTTTGAGTCAATAACAAATTTATATCAATACCCTTTGTTAACTTTAATTTCAGTAGCGAAACTATTTTATAACTATGGTATAATTGTTTGTACGTCTGCAAATTTTTTTTTGGCGTATTTTCAATGTCTTTTTTATACATTTCATTAATTATAAATATCATTTATACGCTATTTATGAACATGGTAATTTAAACATGGTAATCGACTCCCACCCCCACACTCAAGTGCCCCTAGAGGCTTCAAGGTGCGAAATCGCTAGTAATAATATTATTTTTAGATGGATGCCATGAACGAGCTCAAGAACATTCCTTTGGGTAAGTTTTTTTCGAGGAGGGGTAATTTTTTGTAACTGAATCTACCCATCTCACAACCAAGCAAAACCGTTTTTTTTTAAAGAAGCACACAATTTAATGTTCCTTATTTAGGTATGACAACATATTATGCAGATAGCAGAACCGCTCCTTACTTCCATACCAAGGTAATATTTAAAATTAAAAATTAAAAAAAAGAATCATGATAATATGTGGTGCTTTCATTAAAATCTATTTCTTGAACATCTTTTAAAACACCTATTTGTGGCTATGTTAGCCCTGCAGAGCTCCCCTTTTAAAAATAAGTTTGTTGGACATTGTATTGAATTATTTAGTTCTTCCCTTTTGAGCTGTCAAAATTTTTTTTATCTGTATTTATTATTTTTTCTATTCATTAATACATTTTAAAAAATTATACAATTACACAATGCATAGTATTAAGTCTAGTTATTTTACCCAATATTTGACTTTTCATATTGGTATTGGACAATATAATAAAAAGTACTTTTACATAATAATAAATGTACAAAAATTTAACACATCAGCAATTATAGGAGTAGATCCGGGTCCAATAAAAAAATACATGGCATTTCCATTCTAATTTACTGAAATTTATTTAGTTTTATAGTCAGAACATCCTATGCCTAGCAACCATAAACCAAGGAATATTATGGTCATAAATAGCGCCGCAACACTATAATCATTAATTTTTATATAAAAGTAATATGATAACTGTCTGTCTATAGCTTTATGTGCTGGCTAGCTGCTGGCTTGATATGGTTCTTCTTTACAGAGGAGCTTCATATATGTCATGGGAAAGTATATAACTATTTTGGAGAAGGGTACCTCCAACATCCCAAGAGTAATTCACTCCTCCAACCAAAAAATAAGATAATATTTAAGTTTTCTTTTTTCCCCTGCATCCCTCCAATGCCCCTAGAGGCCTTTATGGGTGCTAGTAATGGAATATAATAGCTTATTATTAATCTTTCAACAAATATAACTTTTCATGAGCCTTCGTGAATATTTATATTCAATGACGGACTTACTATAGAACAAAAAAATCTAGTTGTTAAGTAGCTGTGCTTCTTCAACAATAATAAATAAAAAAATCCCATAGAAAATTATTTAAAGGAAACACAAAAGAAAAATCTGGGTAATAATTAATATTATTTCTTTGTTTGCCATGTTTGGTAGAATCACTTCAATTTGAAGTTCAATCCCAATACCCTCCCCCTCTTTTATTAGATACTAGCTGCTACCTCCCCAGAGTGGTGACGGAAGAGCATAGCAAATTGTTTGAGAGTGAATTCCTTTGGTAGGATGAGGGTATCTTCCCAAAAAAATAGTTAATTTCTGTACCTATTAGAAGCTTTACTTCAAAGGAGAACCATATCGGTGCAGCGGTTAGCAAGATACTTTTATTTAGACAGACAAACAGTCTGATATTTTTACACACAGAACTTTTTGAAAAGAAGGAATTTTAGTTATTATTTTAGGTTAGGCTAAAGTTTGGATCATAAAATATACGTGGGTGTTTAATCCATTATCAATTTAAAAACTTTTGCTGCTATTTTTTGTTTACTTTCTAATATATCCTTTGTTCTTATATTAAACCAATAAGTTCTAGACAGATAGCAGACAGATTTTACAACGTTTATTTCAATTTTCGTTTGTAAAATATTTTAAAAATTTATAAATGGGCCAAATCCTAAAAAGTTTCTTAGGCTAGCTAAAGACTCAGGAGGGTTCCCTGAAGTCTAAAATATTGTTTTATTTCTTTGTACGGCTTAGTACTTATGAAAGGTAACTTATAAAATCTTATAGGATTTGGTCATATGAAGCAACTGATTAACTAATAATGGCTGGTCTGTCTACTTTTCAGTGATTTTTTGTAAACTGTAAATTAGTGCATGTTCAAAATAATATACAATTATTTACAAAAATCTGTAAAAGTAAATAATAAAAAATCACGAAACTTTATAAATTGAAGTATTTTACGTTGTGGCATACGGACGGACGGACATACTCATTGACATTGACTTCTTCAGATATCCTTAGAGATAAGACAATGGACGATACATTTATACATCTCCAGTATATTATTGGCCGAAAAGTTTGGACACTGATAGTTTGAAATAAACATCAAGGGACTCAAGGTTTTAAGCCAAAATATAATATAACGTATTTATAAAACTATGGGTACCACTAAAACTTATAGTGCAATGTCCACTTTTCTCTGGATTTCTTAAACTTTCTGAATTTTAACACTTTGAAAAACATCTCATCTTTTTATTTAACTCTATTTTTGTTTGTTTTTAGGTTGAGAGTCAATATTTCGAGTTTTCTGGAAGTCAGCCGTCCTGGAAACAGTTTGATATCTCACATTGTCTACCCAGCAGTCAGCGGTTATACCTTAGGTAAGTTAGTCTGTCCGTCTGTCATTATTTAAAGTTAATTTGTTGCATTGATTTGATGTAGTTAGTTTGTTCAATACATTAGAAGGATATTGTTTTAGAATAAAAATGTTTTAAATGGACATACGGAAGTTCTGGTATTAATTATAGAGTTGCCTAACAGTTACAAAAATTATATTGTCAAGTTTGAAGTCGATAGCACTTTATATATGTACAGGGTGCGCCACATATCTAGGGACTTTTTTAAAACGGCCATAGCGTCAAAACTACTTGACCAATCAGGACGTTTGAACCCACTATAAAAAGCTTAGGTAATGACCTTTTAGCACAAAAAAATCTTTGGGCGAAGATAAGCTCGTACTCCGAGCTGGCCGCGCTTATGTTCAACAAGGCAGATTCGAAGTGCGCCGCTGGTATAATCTGGATTCTCAACTAGGGCCCACTAAATCGGATCTCAGCCCATCTGTAGATGAGCTAGAGTTATGCAACTTGCTGGGGATACTGTTAGATACATAAGTAAGACACTAGAAAAGACTACAGATCTTTATCTAAAATGGCTTGGCTTTAGTACTCCGGCAAAGTGAAACATGGCAGATTTAGAGATGTCAAAAACGTCAAAAATCGTGTAAAATCGTGAAAATTTCTCGTTTCTCAACGTCAGAGACCCATATGGAACTTAAAAACTCATTTTAGACTATGAATTGCGCTGAAAACCATAGATGTCTTCCTGCCATTTCCAAAAAGGTATAGAACGTCGTTCTAGCTCAACTGTGGTCCAAATAAGAGCCTCCGTGTATAAGGGTAGCTTGAAAGTTGGGTGAATTTGGATCTTGCGGTTACTCACATTCCCAAGGAAATGGGGCCTCCCAGCAGCCCGATCTTAATTCAATGGACTTTTGGACCTTGGGCTACTTTGAAGTATGCACTAATAGACGTACCCATACCATAAAGACCTCCCTCATTGCAACTATCAAGGAGAACTTCGCCAGCTTGGACAGTTACATTCTGACCTTGGCCTGCCGGCGGTTAAGGTGGCGGGTAGAGGCGGTGATTGATGCTGGCGGCGATTTTATTCAATGATCTAATAGTCATATACCTAATTTGCTCCCCAGTGTTTAAAATTTAATAAAATCTTTAAAATTGACGATTTTATGTTCATTTGTTTACAATTTAGAAAAAGTCCCTAGATATGTGGCGCACCCTGTATATTATATTGGCTTATTATATAAGTCACAGCTTATATCTTATCTTAGATAAGTTGTTTTGTTGTTCTGGCATTATCCTATAATTTGTTGTGTTATCCTATCACCCAATACTATAAATCTACTAAAAGTGTTATTTGTTTATTAGGGGACGTACATCAATTTATAGCGTAATACCCTAATTATTTAATAGCTACGCTACTAAAATAATAAAACAATTCATGTTATTCTTATATTTCAATTGAAAATAAAATGAAATGTTTATCTCTTTCTACAAAGCTAGAAAAAGAAAAATATTATATTTTATGACATGGTTAATATACAATATACATATGAGGTACCCAAAGAATTGCACCATGTTAGATATCATAAATGGACCATAGAATGATAAACAAAATTACCCCTTATGTAGAAACAACAAATTGGTTGAAAAGTTTAAACAGTACTAGTTTGAAACTAAACCAATCAAAATTCAATAAAGTACAAGACACTTTTTTTGAGCAATCGACTATGATACCATTGCTATAAAACTTTGGGTGCAATTATATTTTACAGTATAATGTCAAATCCCTTATTGTTTTAAACTTTAGGATCCAATTTCATTACTTCAACACGACTGTTTCTGTGGATACCCTAATATACATCTGTATAAATTAATGTCGTCCATTAAAAACTTTAACTTTTTTGAACCCATCACCTCCCTGACAACTAGTTGATGCATAACATGTTAAGGTTTAAGGTCCAGTTTCCTTACTACAACATAACTGTTTCTGTGGATACCCTAGTATACATCTGTATATATCATTGTCGCGCATACGACATAACAGCAGTTGGAACTACTTTTAACTATTTTGAACGCATCACCTTTCTGGCAATGAGGGAATGCGTGACGTGTAAGGTTCAGTTTCTTTACTTCAACACGACTGGTTCTGTGGATACCCTTATATACATCTGTATATTAGTGTGGCCCAAATGAAGGTCTAAATCGCTTTTCAATGTGCGTTATGTAAAAATAGGTTATGTATTGTTTGTAGATTTTAGCACAATAATTGATTTTAAGAAAAAATCTATCGCTATCTCGTCAAATGCATATTTATTTTCACCTTCAATTCCCCAAATTATGAAAGCCTAACACCAGATATAAAGTAAAACATCAAATTTTCTGTCTGTTTGTTTACAAACATTGAAATAAAATATTAAAATCACCAGGAATAAACATATCAAGAAAGAAAGTATAAAAATTTATTTATGTACAATTACAATAATTTGGGAAAGCTAATTCATACTGCAAAATTATTGAAGAAAAGTAATTAAAGATAAACCTTACTCTTTATTCCTGGTTTAATAAAAACAATCAAATTATTTTTTGCATTATTAATTTTTTTATTAATATGCTTTTTTTTAAAGTTGAATATGAGAATAAGTATATTACATATTTTTTACCCTCATTTAATTTTTTATTTAACCCATTAGTGCCGAGCGCCACTTTTATGGGCCGATCGAGCTGTAAGTTTCAGGGAAGCTTTATAATGGTCAAAACGGAATTCGTATTTTTTTGTTTTGCTCTAGTGGCGTGCACAGGAAAGTTGCAAAAAAACCCGGTTCGGCTCGGCCATAAATACCAACCAGGTATTAACACCCGTTTTTGGTGCTTTCCCCCAGTTTTAAAACCCGGTTGACCTGTATAAACCCGGTTATTTTGACCAAAAATCGAAAAATGTAATTTTTTAACGCCAAAAGTGAGATGAACACTTTTTAGAACTTTGATACCATCCGTAATTGAAAACTACACAACCTCATGTAATCTAAAGAGCTACAAGTATAATACGAAGAGATTTATTTCAAATTTAGTGTTTCGGCTATAGGTGCCGCTGTTTTCGGGTAAAAAAACCCGTTGCTCGAAGTTTTAAAAGACGCACACTACAAAAAAAGAACATATAAAATTTGGGTGTTACATATCAGAAAACGAGCATAAAACTATTGGGTGACACCTATAGAGATTACTAGGATTAGTAGGGTGGCTCAAACCCTTACTAATGACGTAAACTGTTATTTTTATTGGTTGAAAAGTTAAAACCGGGTAATAAAAACCGAAACCGAGCCGGGTTTTAAAATTTTCGGGTATTTATGGCCAAGCCGAACCGGGTCATAATAGGGCGTAAAAAAACGATAAAAAAATCATATAAAAAATTATAATTTGAATAAAACGAATTCACAAATAGATGTACTTGTCAATAAACATTAGATTTCACAAAAAAAATCAGCGACTTTACTATAAAAACAAAAAAGTTAGAAGGGGTATTTTGAATTTTCATGATTTTCAAATTTTGTTGAGCTATACCAGCAAACGGAAGTAAGCTAAACTGCCTGCTCCAGGGGGAAATGAAAGTCAGGGTAGTAGAGGGGGGATTCATTCTGAGAATGATGCAATTATTAAGCCGGAAACCGGTTTTTTTCCCATTTTTCGGAACCGGGTTTTGATGCCCGGTTCGGCACTAATGGGTTAAGTAAATTGTCTCTTTATTGGCGACTATGTCTGTTGAGCCATGAAATTTATTAAAAACACTTTTTCCTATTTTATGTCTTTAAAATGTATATTTTTTAGAGTTTTTCATCATTTCTCTTCTCATAAGACTAATAGCTACTGTTTTAGTTCAATTTCTTACACAAATTATCAATTTAAATAAAACAATGGTTTTAGACGTTTTTCGGAATTATTCGGCAGGAATGGCGGTTCTGCCTACTTTTTATGACTGCTTCATATTTGAACTCTAGTTACTTTATTTTAGGTTGGCAGTTCTTTAATTATTTCTTGTTAAAATCATGAAAATATGAAGTTTTTGATAAAAAGCTTAAGATTGAAATTTCGAGATCAATTTTCATTGTAGAGAGGTCTAGTTTTCACTAAAAGGTCTACATTTGAGCCGGTAACAACTTCAAGGTATTCGCAAATTGATATGGTAAAGATTTAAAAATTCATGTTTTTTTGGGCCAGTCTACTGTATATTCATTCTAGAATATTCATAAACTAAATGTGAATATAAAACTATATAACATTTTCATATCATATTGTGGATGGATGCATGGAAAAATATCAAGGCCAATTATGTTACAATACAAGCGCAGCAACGATAATAAACTCTAAAGGTTTATTTGAGCAAGAAAGGAGAGTTTTGTCTATAAAAAAAACTTAGCAAGAAAGGTTTCATAATTTAATTTTTTTGTGAATTTTGTAAACTAAGATTTTAACCCTTTACACCCCTCACTTCATCATATTCAGAGAGACTAAACCCAATGTTGCTAAAAGTTGTACATAGAATGAGAAAATAGTTTTTATCGCATCGTATTGTAGACAGCTTTCTGTGTATATTAAAATGAAAAAAAAATATAAGATAATAACCATTTTTGTTAGCCCCGAGGGACCTACGGATTAAAAAGACCAACAGTCGGACAAAGAAAGACCAACAAGAAGAAGTAGAGAGGTGGCTTTGCTGGCCAAAATGCATATTCTCTCTAAATATGACAAAATAAAAAGATATACATTTTTGTCAAAATATATTTGTATAACAAAAACATATGAATTGAAAAATTATAGTCTTTTTTTACAAGTCTTACTTTTTTATTTAATGACGTGATATTGATTTAATAGTTAAAATAACTGATAGATAAATTGTAATAAGAAATTTTTTGACTTAAAATTAAAATAATCTAGTATCTAAAAGCTACAGGATAGCAAATAGTATTTCTTTTCTGTGGGGGGGGGGCATTTTTCTAGGGGCGTTTTTTTATTAGAAGAGTGATGGTACCTTCCACCCAAAATAGTTTTAAAACTTCCCAGGACCTATGAGAAGCTACCCTATAAAGGAGAACCATATCGGTTCAGCAGTTAGCTAGATCCTTTTGTACACACAGACAGATAGACATTCTGTTACTTTCAAATAAAGATTGGCATAATTGTCGCTGTTTTACTTGAAGGGTTCACTGTGTATTGCTTTGATTACTACATTTTCCCAACAAAGTTCTGACAGAATCATATTATTCTGGCTTTTTAAATCTTCTAAAACAAATCTTCTTCTTTTTTTTTGGGGGGGGGGGGCTTTGTCCCATCGTGAAAAACCGTAATTAAGTTCTCCAAAACATGTGAAATTGGGACATCAGATAAATGTGGGTTTTTCCCTCCAAAAAAAGGCAATAGGCGAAGCTCTATAATAAATTGATAGAATAGAAGCAACACACGATGTGGAACATTTCTTCAAAAGTTTGAGAGAGATTTAACACATTTTACTTTGCTTGTGTTTTAACAACTTTTCATGTTAGATCAAGGGTAAAACCATGCTTTTTAATTTAAGGGGATGAGGGTTAAACGTTTTCTCCCACCTTTAGTACCTTCTATATCCCTCCCCCCTTTATGAAAAATAACTAAGGTGAGGGGTTTGGGTACACCTAAGGGGCCCACAAAAATATATGCTCGCTTATGTATGTTTGGTATTTTGAAAAACACTTTTAACTCTAGTTTTAATATTTGAAAATATCAATTTTTTATCACTTTTTTTTGTTTTGGAGAACTTAAAAAATATCATCTTTAGAATTTTAGGAAGTTAATATATATAACTTTAAATATATGGCATTTTATGTTTAGAAACAAAATTTTTATAAGAAAAAATCACTGAAATTGATATGTTAATTTTCAAAGGAATTTTTAAATTATTGACAGTCGTACAATTCAGAGAGAGGGGACAATGGGCTGTTTATTACACTAGTCCCCAAAGTTTTATAATAACGTTATCTTATTCGTATGCTTAATATCTTTTGATGAATTTTGATTGGCTGGTTTATTAAGTGAAGTGTTCAAACGTTGCAATCACTAATTTTAATCAACAGAAGGGGCAATTTTTTGAATCAACATTGGAGATGTACATCAATTTATTGGCCATTGTCTTATCTTTCTAGATCCCAGAATACAATTCCTTAGCTATAGAGAAATTACACTGCCCCAAACTAGCATTTATAGGGAGGTAATAAATTTGAATTATTCTAAATGGGAATGCCTAGAAAAGTTGTATGCATGTAAGTAGTAAAATAATCAGGGAATTTAAGGGATTGGACAATAAATGATAAATTTATATGTACAATTTTTTTTCTCTGAAGCTTGATATTATTGTTTGAAAAGTTCATACGCTGATTGTTAGAATAGAATATCAAGATGTAAAAAAAGCTTTTCTCCAATTTCTAGCACCTGCGGGGAGCTCTAACCCATCAAGGCCAATTTTCTACCCCTGCGGTACAATCATTTACATGTACCTTACCTCATCTATCAAAAGCTACTGTGAAAATCCGATAATTCGTTTTCTCGTATTCATTCGAATCCGGTGGATAGGAACCGGTTCTCATCCATACGAAAAAACTATGTCTAGCATCGTATTATATCCAGCTTTCTACGAATATAAAAATGTACAATCATAAGATTAAAACCAGTTTTTTTAGCCGGTGCCTCCGGCACCTCGGGACTAAAAAAAACTAGTTTTAATCTTATAATTGTACATTCTATATCCGCGGAGAGCCGTTTATAATACGATACGAGAAATAACTATTCTTTCCATGATTCGAGAGTTTATACAATGGTAGTTTGAATAAACTTCAAGTACCCAAAGTTTTATTAAGGCTAACAAATAAAATAAATATCTGTATGATACTTCAATGTTCTCTTCCATCCTGAAAATACAAAACTTTTATGCTTTTAACTTTTGATGGAGGAGAAAGAATTTTAAAACTTAAGATTCTAAGTTTAATAATAAATCACCAATAGATAGAAAACTGAATAAGTATGTATGCTTTCTCTCTTTCTCTCTCTCTCTTTCTCTCTCTCTCTTTCTCTCTTCCTCTTAACAGAAACTTTATTAGTGAGGTATTTGAAGAGATTTTTGTTTACTTATTCAATCATTATGTCTACTTGCGCCCAAAGAGTCCATTGGAAGGAGGGGTTCAACTTAAAACCATATCAAGATTTAAGTATTATAAAATGGTCTAAAACCATTTTAGGACTTTTATAAAGCTTCCATCTTTTATGTAGTTACAGTAATATTAACAAAAATAATTCTTTATTACAATTTTTGTAAAACTAGTAAAAATTTGTAAATATTCGCTTAAGTGAATGTAATCTCCCGTAGGAACCATAATATTTATAAGATAAGTATATTTAGGCTAAGAGCTTTAGTTTCTTAATGGTATTACTAAATTTATACATTTATCTTTTATTTGACTTTATCAATCAATAATGTTTGTAATTATTCAAAACTAAAGTAGGGTAGGAGCAGGTGTTTAAATCTAGTTTTACAGTAGCGCAGCAATATCAAGCAAAACATCTTTTTAAACACATAAATATTTCATGTTATATATAGAGATGTAACTATTTGCCATTTTGCCGTTTGCATGATTTTATTGGACAATAAGTGTGGAGGATGGAATTTTTAAAACATATTCCATGAAAAAGTTTTAATTTGGAAAATCAGAATTTTCAGATTTATTATATTTTCAGATTTTTTAAAACTGAATTTTAATTGATTTATTATTAAATGTGTTTTTGAGGGATAAGACAATGGTCGATAAATTGATGTACGTACCAATGATAAGACACAAAATTACCCCTTCTGTGGATTAAAAACATTGGTTGAAACGTTTTAACACTCAACTTAATAAACCAACCAATCAAAATTTACCAAAGTCCTTAAATTTGTTAATCCAACCAATAAGAAAACATTATTGAAAAACTTTTGAGACAAGTGTAATAAACAGCAGATTGGCCCCTCCATCACTCCTTTTTTACAACCGTTAAAAATGTTACTAAAGAAATTCAGAAGATGTTGAAGAATAAGAAATGATCAATGAATTAAGATATCTCCCTCATGACAATGAAAAAAATGACTTTATGTGTAGATTAAAACTGTAAATTAAAAAGTTAGGACAATTCTTAATTAAAATTAATAACAACATGATTAATATCGTTGGGTACCAGTAAAACTAATTGTCCAATGTCTTTTCCCTGCCTCATTGGACTTGCACCTTTTCTGTATAAACACTAAACAGTAAGAGATATATTTGCTTAATTCCTCAGGTGTAGCCAAGTTATCTTATCTATGGTGCAAAGGCGTGCACTAGGAAGGACTGGTGGGTAGCCCCCCCCCCTCATTTTAAATTCAGGGCTTGGGAGGAGGGAGGTAGATTCCAATTAAAGGGGATAAAAAAGTTTAAATGTTTTTCCGCCTCCAAAGAAAAAAAAATTAATGGGTTTACAATAACCTCCAACCACAATCCAAATCATGTGCACGCCCTTTCTATGGATGGTGCATTGGATATTTTATGTTGAGCCAAGATTTAGGCGATTTTCTTGTTTTGTTTGTACTGTGTACAGGGTGTTGGGTCAAATGCTTTGTTTAAGTCACACTTACTAAAATTCAAGTAAAATCAAATGCATATTTCAATATGATTGGATCATTAACAAAATAGTTGCCAACATTGAAATTATCATTATTAAGACAATATGAATTTTTTCTGTATGATTTTTTTTTAATGTTAGAATTGTATCAAGCAATGTAATTTTAGTAGATATAGTTTATGTAAAAAAAGTTTTAATTTTATTAATTTTTTATAACTGTTTTCATATTTTTCTTTCTAATACTTTTTATTACACTCTATCTCTATCTCTCTCTTCTCATTTTTTGTGTAAGATTATAGAGACCCAGTTTATCATGTAAAGTATATTTAGAAATGACAAGTTTGCATTGGTTCCTAGTTCACAGTTTCTTACAAACTTTGACACATTTATATCTTTTTTATACTTTTCTCTCTTTTATTTCTCTACTTGCAATATTTAACTCTCTTTCTTTCTCTTTTTCTCTTCTTTTTCTCTCTCTCTCTCACTCTGTCCCTATCTCACTATCTCTTTCTTTCCTTTACAATGTAGCTTCCCATAGGTCCTGGAAAGGTTTATAGCTATTTTGGGGGAGGGAACTACCAACCATCACAAGAGACATCGTCCCTAGAAAAGAACTTCCAATATAAGTGTCCCGCTAGGCGGTAATTCTGTAGTGTACTTTTAAAACTACAATTTTAAGTGGGTGGTGGGGTCGAATTCTCTTCTTCCCACCTCCAGGGCCACTAGAGGCCTCTAGGATCGTAGCCGCTGGTAATCTATTAAAGAAGTAAACTGTGAATAAGAGGAATGAGTGGAAATAATGAAAGGAAAACAAATGATGTCGGGGCACAGTGTTTCATCCATCTTATCTTATTCATTATGTTTATAAGAGCAGGAATCTAAAGGGATAAGACAATTGACGATAAATTGATATACATTCTCTATATCTAGATTAAAATAATTGAAATTAAATAGAATACGAAAAGTTTTGATCCAATGAATAATAAAAACATGTTATAAAACTTTGGGTACCAATAAAATTTACAGTCAAATTTCCCCTCTCACTCTGGTTAAGTCGGTTTGTTTTTTAGGAGGTAAGAGGTGTCAGGTCTTACAAGATCAAGAATCTAGTACCTAGTATTGCTTTGTCATGCGTGTGTGAGCTATAGTAAGATTTGGATAACATGTGCAACCCCCCCCCCCCCCCCCCCATCTAACACCCGGATGGTTAAATGCATTACAGTCACGTTATATCTCTTGACAATAATCTTACTTTTTATTTCATGGCCTTTTATTAATCCATTTTTTAGGTTGAGTTTGCACGTATCCTATGGTCAACTGGTTCAGTTTAGCTTAGCAGTCGCTCAGGTAATAATCCCTATATAAAAATAACAGGATGTCCATAACTCTCTCTGTACTGAAGGATCTTACTAACCGCTGAACTGAATTGGTTCTCCTTTACACGGTAGCTTGTGATAGGTCCTAGGAAGGTTTATAACAAGTATTTTGGGGAGTGGACAACCACTATCGAAAGAGAAAAAAAGTGGGATTGAATTTCCTTTAATTTAGAAAAAAAGACAACGTTCTTCAAGTAAATTAAAAATGTAATCATTTTCGTAAAAAAAATTAAAACAAATCAAATTAATATTTTTTTATAAAGATGAATTATGAAAATTATTTTTAGGACAGTATAAGAGCGGCTTTGGCCAAGGCTGGAAAAGTCTCTCCACTCAGGTAAGACAACAAATACATTATTTTTTTTAGGAGAGGGAGGGGGGATTTTTGATTTTTAAATAGTCCTAAAAGTTTCATAAATGTGTTCTTTTATTCGTTGGCGTGAAAACTTTGGTAACTGTAATTAATTGTTACGTTTTTAACTTGCTGTGTTCAAAATTTTCAAAGTTTTAATATTAAAATAAGGTAATTTTGTTTATTATCATTGTGTATGTACAATACATTGTACATCAATATATCGTCTAATGTATCTTAAAACTAATAATATTTTGTCCTAATTCTCACCCCACTTCCTTTTTACACACAATTATCTACCAATAAGTTCATCTAATAGTTTATTTTCCATTTGCATATCCCTATATCCTCAAAAATATTGTATAATCCTATTTAATTATGTTTCTATTAAGATTTTAATTGTGTTTACATTATGATACAGTAATTAAAATTAATATTAATTGAAATGTTACAACGTTTTTCATTTTACTAGTGATGGCTTCGCCTCCAGCCATTTGGGGTTTACTTATAATCTTATTAATATCTGTTCTGTTGAGATAATAATGGGGGTGAGGTATAGAAAGATAGAATTATATCCTATTACTTTGTATATATTGTTTGAGTCTGAAAGTAGAGAAGAACCATATCTGTTAATCGATTAGCGAGATCCATCGCTACAGAGAGACATCCTGATGCTTAATCTTATATTTTTTTTAGGTTGCTGGACCTGTTTTTGAGTAGTTCTCGTAATAAGAATGGGGTGGATGTTTGGTTTGTTCTGCTAGAGAAACCTGCCAGCGATGAGGTAATTAGTTTTTTTTAATACACAGCCACTTCAAAACTAAGAATATATATAGGTTATAATACATGAATAAATTGCTAGTTGAAAATTTGTCGTCAATTTAGTTTGGATCTCATTTATTAGTCAGTTTGTTCATCCAGCAGGGGATAGGGTTTTATACCAACGAATAAGATAACATGGTTATTAAACTTACATTGCCAGTGTACTTTTCCTCCCAATGTTCCCTTGCCTTCCTGTACAAACTTGTTTGGTTGTGTTTTTACGTTCAGACTGTTAATTAAACAGTGGATCGAAAGAACAAACGGACATAAAGATTGCTACGCTTTCAAGAATAATGATGTAAAGTTTTAATGAGGGGTATTGTTTCCTAATTTCTCGTACAATAGAAATATTAAATTACATGTATGGTGAGTTTAACAAATTAATTAAATCCTAGGTATTAAACAAAGAAGTAAGGTTTTTTGTCCATTAATCTCTTAATTTAACTACTTAATTATTATAGTTTTACTTTTTAGGATTGATTCTTTGTATATTATATAGGCTTCTTTTGTGCACCCTCCAAAATACAAAAATATGACTTAATAAAAAATGTGTTTTATATTTAAATAAAAATAAGGCTTTGCTACCTTTTAATGATTCCATCCTTGTTTTCTAACCATTAGATAAAGTGTTAGACTTAGATAATAATGGTCTTTTCATTTTTATAATCTATTTTTTCGATTAATGCATTTTTTGTTGCATAACAACTCTACATACAATTACTTGTTTTATTGTATGATTGTCAAAATTATAGATGAAATATAGATTTTACTGCATTGCTTCGAAACTTCGATTGATATCCGCTGTATTAGAACTTGTTCTAAGCCATACTGAAAAATCATGTAAATTATCGTATCATAGATAATTTTCTACGAATAATAAAAAAAATCATAACAATAATATTAATACCAGTTTCTTTTGCACGGTACAGAACTTGAATGAATCTTATAATTTATCCTTTTAATGTCCGCGGAAAGCTGTCTATAAATAACTATGTCTATAGTTTGATATACCTCATGAATAATAGGTTCGCTAATATTTGTATTACTTATTCTTGTTCTATTCTGTCTGAATGTCTTTCTTTTGTTGTCAAGAAATCATTAACTTTTTATCCACATATCTTTCACAATTTCTTCTTTCATTGATATTATTTTATTTTCTGCGAGTAGATTTGCCCCTAGAGGCTTATATTAGCACTTAAGGTGAACGGGCAGGGGCAGGTTAAAGCACCCTTTTTTCCTCTAGGGAGGTTTAAGGTATCCTCCCCGTTTTAGTTTTATATCTGACCTGGACCTGTTGGAAGCTTCACTGTAAAGGAAAACTATATCGGTTGATGGGTTAGTGAAGTCTTTGGCAGATAAATAAATGAACAAACAGACATACAGATATCTGCTACTTTTACAAGAAGTATATATCTTTGTCCCTATTAAACCACCTATTAAGCTGGGTAAGGATATCTAAAAAGGAGAACTCAACCTGTTCAGCGGTATATTAAAAACTAAAATTATCCCTTTTAAATTTTTAAAAAGTTTGTCTCTGTGTGTCAGTCCGATATTTTCATATCACAGTATCCCTTTTATCTAAAAAATGCATATGTTTTTTTTTATGAAACAGTCTTGTTTTAAATAATAATTTTCAAATAAAAATCAAAAAAATATATTAAACTACATCTTTTATTTAAAAAGTCAATAAGTTGACAAAATATAAATAGAAAAGAAAAAAATGATGAATTTAAAGAAAATCCCCATGAACAACGGATAGCTGTTTAAAAAAGAAAATATTTAAAAGTATTTATTGAACTGTTACTTTTTAAAAACTGAATTACAATTTAGTTTGTTCCTGTTTAAAAAAATATTATTAATAATTTATTGGATTCCTATGACCATTAGGTATGATAATATGAGTGAAGCATCTCTATAATCCTATAATACAAAGTAGAAAGGTCTTTTAGTCTGTAGCTTAAGATTTTTATAACTAATACACCGATGGGGTTTTCCATTTTAAGGAAGCTTCACATAGGTCCTAGGATGGTTTAGACTAATTTGTATTTCAAAATCAAGTCTTGAATTGGTTTTAGGCTATTATGAAGAGTTGTTACTCTCTTTTGTAAATGTTCGTCTGTTTGATTGTATGATTTTTAAAGATTCACTTTTATGGATGTGAACATCCTTATTACCACCAAAGACCTTGTTAGCAAATTAAAACTTTTGTGTATTATTTAAAAACAAGTTTTTTTTATAAATGAAGCGTTTGTTTACAAAACAAATGGATTTTTTGGAGCCAAATAATTTTTTGCTGGTGTCTAATCCCTGTGATAAAATTAAGAGGTTTAACTTTGTGCTCTAGTCAGCACATTTATTGTTGACAGTGATACCATCAGGACGATACCAGGGATCTAAAGGGGTAAGACAACTGCCGATAAATTGATTTACATTCCCAATGATGATACACAATATAAATTCCCTCTTCTCTAGATTATGAAGATGATTAAAGTCCCTCCACAGATTATGACGATAGACCAATGAGAGGCCAGCATAAATTTTACCATGTCATTGGCCGATTAAAGTGTATACTGGCCTCTCATTGGCTATTCTATCGTATGACGTCATAATATGTGGGGGGATTTTTATCATCTTCTAGATTACATTTATTGGTTAAAACGTCTGGACACTCAACTTCATGTATCAACCAACCATAATTCCCCAAAGTTGTTGAGCCTACGAACACGGAAACGTTTTTATGGACTTTGGGGACTAGTGCAATAAACATCCAAATGTCCCCTCCCTCCCTGTAGGATACACATACAAAATATTGAACAGTTCTTTCTAAATCGAAGCTATTCTATAATCAAGATCTGTAAGTCCGTACGTACGTTACGGTTAGTTCTTTTCGATAATTTAGGCAAGTTATAATTGTCCTATTGTTTTAGAGTTTTAGATAATGATCCTGTAACAGTTAGGTATTATTTGTAAAGCGTAGCAACTCTATAAATCATCGATGTAATCGTCCTATTAAGAGGATAACCATACAAAATATTAAACAGTTCTGTTTTGTTTAATTTTTAAAATTGAAGCTTTTCCATAATTTCTTTATGTTCGTATTAAAGGCGTGCAAAAAAGGATTATCTACTCCCCTAGCTAAATTTAGAAGGGTGAACACCTATGGGGTTATATCCACCCCACTGACACTTACATAACATCCCTCTTACCATCTGTAATACACCTCATTGAAATTAGTTTAAGGGAGGTGTCAAAACTTGTAACTGAAAAATTTAATAAATATAAATTCAGGAATAAGGTATAGCCAACAAGTGAAATAAATATAAAATGATATTTTGGGGGCAAATATAAATGTCCCAAATTATAATAAGTGTTGCCCCTAAACGATTGCTGGAAATCGCGTATAAGGTTTTGTGATATTTTTTTTCTCGAATTAATAATGTTGTTGGTATAAGCTAGTAAAACTTTCTTGCTAAAAAGATAATGAATGTAATGAATTCATGATCATTCATACAGGTTATCTGAGAGGGAAAAAATAATAATTATACTGTCAGTTCAAGCAGAATAAATAATGGCACTTTACCATAAAGTACCTAACAAGCATATATTCCCCCCTTTTTTTCTAATAAAATGAAAATAAGGAGGTGTCTCCAGTACCCAATATAACCTGACCTAACACATCCTAAGAAAAGAAAATAACTAACACCCCTATTTTAATTTAAATTAAGGGGGTTGGATAGTGCTCGCCAGACATTTAAAGGAAAAAAACTAAATAAAATGTTTTGTTTGTGTGTATCATTCATATTAAAGACTAGTTTTAATCTCATAATTGTACTATCTATATCCGCGGAAAGCCGTTTATAATACGATGCGAGAAATAACTGTTATATGTTAAAAAATGGTGACTTGGTAAGATTTCAGATACTATACCATATCCCTTTCCTTCTTCAACCATATTTTGGAAAAGTAATATCCTCATAAAAATATTAGCATTTACATACTTATAGTTACAACTAAGTAACTTTGGCTTAAGCTAGCTTTTAGTATACAAAAAGACTTATAAATAGTGATGTCTATTAAAAAAATAGCAGGAATTTATAATGAAAGAAGGCAGATTTATATCAAATACTAGAGTTGGCTCGATATAATTATCTCCCTATTGGCTAGTTTTCTATATGCATATCTATTTCTCAATAAATCTATTTTCCTCACCCGGCATTACTATCTAAAAGAAAGTAAATATTTAATAATTTAAATGATTTTTAAAAGATTTTTTTAAATTATATTTTTTTCTTTACATTACCATCACCAAAGGGTTAATGATGATGATTACAATTTTAGTTTAATATTTGAACACACAAAATGTCGCCACAATCGAATTCTTTTAAAACATAGTTTTCTTAAATTTATCATAATATAAATTTAAATTTTCTTTTTTATGATTAGAAATTAAATACATCAATATAAGGTAAATAGCAACATGAAATGAAAAAAATGAATTTATTTTTAATAAAGTAAAATAATGGGTCTTATCGTTCTGGGCAATGAGAGTTTATTATGGATTATTGGAGCACTATGAGTTTTAATCATATATTCCTTGGAAAACTTGAGCTCGTTTATAGACATTTATTTCCTATATAGATCTGACATGGATCTTGAAGCAATTAAGCAGGCCGTTTTGTACATGTTAAAAATTGGAAGATTTCATTAAATAAAAGTAATCGCAAATATACTTAGTAAATAAACACTTGACTTACAGTGCAGTGTTTGGGGTTATTCAAGTCAAGAGGTATAACATTAGTTAGAATAACAAAGGAATATAGTAATTCTAATTTGTTATTGGTGTTTATTTGCTGACAAAACTAACACCATTTTGTCGATATGTACTGAATTCAATGGTTTGAATACATGCTTTTAGTTAAAAGTGGCTGTCGACATACTATTTTTAAAATCACTTCATTGACTAACTTGTCGACTCTCTGGTATTGATAAAAAGTGATCTGAGGTGGATTCTTAAATCTAATCGCTTAGTGGGGCAAAATTGTTTTCGTGATAAATCCACCAAAATCACATTAAAAATCTACAAAAAATAAACAAAATCATAGAAGGGTTATGAATATAAGATTTTATTAAATTTTTTTAGGTTTTTTATGTGATTTTGGAGGATTTTTCACGAAAACAATTTTGCCCCACTAAGCGATTAGTGGGGAATTTTTTTTTACGAATCCACCTCTGTATTATCCATTTTCTTATCCCTTCAGAACTTTGAAGAAATGATCTTTGGAAAGAAGAAAATTTTCTGTCAAGTTGTCTGAGATACTAAGGCAAATAGACAAACATTCTACCTCTTTAAATTTTTTTTTTCAGAATGTAGAAGCAGCTCACAAGGACAGCACATCCCTTACTCAAGCATTCAAAAATATGGATAAATTTTTCAAGTAAGTTTTCGATCATTTAATTATAGTTCTAGTGGCCACGCAAATAGAGGCACTTAGAGGAAGGGAGGTAGTAGTGTAGAATAAATCAACTTTTCAATTTTAACTTTAGCTTTAAAAAAAATTATATTCTATTTTGGAGGTGGGATATTTTTTCTAGGTGCGATTTCGTTTGAGAGATATAGCGATAAAAAGCTTTAATATTAGGGAGAACCCTATCGGTTCGGTGGTTAGTGAGACCTTAATCATCAGATACACAAACAGACATATGGATAAATAACAAATCAACTGCTTTGTTTAAAAGGTTTTGGTTATCATTGATTGTTATACTTTAGAAAAATTATTTAGGTAGTTAAAGTTAAAAGTTAATATATTTTGATAAGTTGATTGATATTGAAAATTTTGTGTAAAAGTTTTAGATAAACCTGTCAAAACTTTTAGATCCCTCAATTTTATTTCTGTTTATTAAGGTACATTTTGTATGTTCGTTTAGCTTTAATATTTTATTATACTATATAGTAGAAAGATGTCAGGAATCTGATGGGATAAGACAATGGACGACAAATTGATATAAATCCTCCAAATTCCTACTTACATATGTCACAATTAATAGTTAAAAAGTTTGAACCAACCAATGAAAATTCAATTCAAGTACCAAAAGAATTTAGCCAGCGTGGTTATAAATCTTTGGGTACTGGAGTAATTTACAGTCCAATGTCCCCTCCCTCCCTGAGTACTTTACTATTTCATTTCTAAATTCAGAAAAGCTTCTGTATTGTCATTTGTTGACTGTTCATATGGTTTTAAGCTATTTTGTACCGATGTTTTATATATTATTTTTTTAGAAAAGAAGGAAAGCTGAAGCTACAGTTGGACAGAGAAAGAAATATGGTTGTTGGTATAATTCATGACAGTTTTCAGGTAAATAGGTCTTACAGACAAATTTACCTCCCACAGGTGAATCGTATAAATACGGGGCCAAAAAATTGAAAGACGAGAGGCGTGCAGGAGGGGGATGTGGATATAACCAACTACATCCCTCTGCATCCCACTAGATATTGTTCTATATTTTCTGATAGATAAATACTAAAAATACATCCTTTTTGTTGTCTGTAATTCACACCTAAAGTATCCCCCCCACCTTTTTTTTTTTTTTTTTTTACAAATTTTGGGTGCCATGTGTACCGTTATATCAACTGTGATACAATGCCAGCAAATTCCGCAGACGTAGCCTGTGACGGACTTTAAAAAAAGCCAGGCTCTAACAAAGCATTTTTTTACAAGACTTAAATAAATTATAAACTAAATATTTTATTTTTTTCCCTAATTTTTAGGTTGTTGGAGAAACCTCTCATCCTTCATTCAGAAATAAATCTTATCATTTTCTCAGGTATGTATTAATTTTCTTTGTTCAATTAAAATAAATTACTACAGGTAGAGTTTATAACCATGTACCATATTTTTTTTATTTGAAGTCAAATTTATCTTGAAATAATATAAAGTTTGTCTGTCTGTTAGTCAACTTATATATCATAGATTATAGTAGGTTTCAAGACAAATTGTGTGTTATAATAAGAACAGATCTATATTATAGACAACTACCTCCCTTCATTTCTCAAAGACCTCTTTCGTCTGCTTCTAAATAATTTTCTGCTACTTAGCTGTATTAATATAAGCGATACCATTGGTTGATTTTCAATGACCCAATAGGAAGGTTGCACAAGACGATTGCGTTGGGGAGATACAGTTATTTAACCCTTTCTCCCTCTAGTGTTTTACTCTAATATAATAAGGGTATGATTTTTGTCACTAAAAAGAGGCAAAACCAGCCAACAAATCTAGGAGGAATAACATTTAATGCATAAAACTATTACTTCATAGGAACATGTTTGTGTTTTTCCAGGGAGGACATTGGACTATAAACTATTATTGTACCCAAAGTTTTGTTCTATTGCTTAGAACTTTTGGTACATATTTACTTTATTAAAGATTGATTGATTGGTTCAAATTAGATGTTAACTTTTTACCTGCAATCTATTGAATTGGCAATTTTGTTTGTTTTCAAGGGGAATGTACTTAAATTTGTCGTCCATTGTCTTATCCTTTATAATCATGTATTTTTCAGAACTCAGTACACAGCTGGCTCCATGGCTGGATTAGGCTTCTCTATGGCCGTTCTGGGTCTCAGTATAGGTAACAATTAAAGTTTTTTTTTTAATTACGGCCCCTAAATCCAATCCTTAGTAATCCTTAATGAAAACATATGTATAGTATGGTTTTATCCTTATTATATTACTGCACTACCTAAGAAATCTGATTATTCTTTTGTCAAGACTGTTATATTATTGTAAATTTTTAAATGACATCCAAATTACTAAGGAAAATACAATGCTGCTTTTAAAAGTTTTAATAATATTTCCTTCTTTAAAATCTTTGTTTTATACATTTTTGTAAATATAGATTAGATTTTCAAAATTTTTAAAAGAATCACGGAAAGAAAACGAAGTAGCGGGTTGCGTCATATTTCACAGTAGATTTTATCCTATTTCTAGCCCCTGCAGGGGGCTCTAACACTGCGGGGCACTCAATAACATTTACCCAACCTAACCTAAATTAATCAAAAGTTATTGCCCATTATTGTATTATTATAATTTCAGGTATCCTGGTTGGATTCTTACTGTGGAAAAGAAGATTGGGGCTACCCCACTTTCCTCACATGCACTTTCCTAATTCACAGGTAACCTTGGCTACTGTTATCATATCTCATCTCCTTTGATGATAAACAAAACTTCCACTTCTGTAAGTTTTTGGATTTTTATGGAAAAGTTTGAAAACTGCTAGTTTAAAACGACCAATCAAGATTTTAGAAGTACCCTAAATCCTATGCCAACAAATGTATGCTTTCATTTACCTAGTACTTTGTTCTTGTCCTAGTACATTCTCCCCTCCCCATTAATTTTAATAATTTAAAAAAAAAGAAGGAGTGAGTATTTTTTCCCCCTACATGACTAAACCCTGCTGAGGGCCCTAACATTATGCATCCTATATTTATAGTACCTTAACCTTACTAGGCTACCCAGTACTAAGTATCAACTTACCCAACCTGATGTAAAGTAATAAATAAACAAACAAAAAACTGCCCAACAATTGATAGGGGGTGGGGTTATATGCCTGACTGGATACTTTGATGGAAACCACCGCTTTGCTATTGCTACACTAATTAAGAACAAAATTGAACTTGTTAAAACTTTGCCGGGGTAAACTTTGAATAATTTCTATCTACTACTAACTACCAAAACTTTATTAAATTAAAATTTATATTAAAGTCAAGGTAGAGGCTACACACCCCCAGAGATTTTAAGGGATAAGACAAAGAACAATATTAATAAAAAACGTTGAGTACCGTTGTAATATCCCAGCGAAACTTTAAAAAAAAGGTAGCATGCTACGTTGTTTGATATCGTTGGCGATAAACGTTGGATAATCGGCCTTTCAAGAAAAGGTAGCATGCGAGTTCGCCATCGATATCGTAGCAGAGTATCATAAAATAATGCTGCTCTCTATTCGGTTCTTTCTATAGCATAAAAGTATCTCAGATCTTTTTTTCACTTCTTTACTTTTTATCCTCTCTCTCTCTCTCTCTCTCTCACTCTCTTTTAATTTATGCTACTATTGTGCGACTTCGCCCATATATCGATAGCGAACTTGCATGATACCTTTTGCTTGAAAGGCTGATTTTTCAAAGTTTGTCGTCAAAAATTAGGTGTTAATTCATGACGAATGGGATTCGAGGTAGCATAGAAATTGGTTCATATATTGCACGAGCTCGAAGGCGACTCTATGGCGAAATATTTTGCTGGGATAACCTAAGGAATTATATTGGAATGGGGGATCATTTTTAGTGGTAATTTTTCAATTTTTTAAACTATTCTATAAAACTTTACTTTAAAGGAAAATCATTTCGGTCCAGTAGTTATCGCGAACACGCAAAATAAATAATTTACATGTATTCATTTGCAATTCTGTTCAAAGGGAAAAATAGACTAAAACTAGCATAATATTTAAATTCAATATAGATAGTCCAAAACGTCCAACGGGCTACGACTCATAAAAAAACATTCCTAAATAATATAATGATTTAATCAAGATCTTAAAGGACAAGCAAACATAAAACATTTATAGAATAGAATTTGTACTTTGATATAAATCTTAACTGAAGTCGAAGTAAGCTCTCTCTCTCTTCTGAATTACATTTAAAATTTTGACAACTAGTTTAGCTATACATGTATCTTTCAAAGTTTATACAGTAAGGTTTTATTATTATTAGGGCTGGGCCGGATACCTGGCAAACGTTCGATATCCGGCAATTTACCGGATATCTGGCCGGATAACCGGCGTCAAAAATCAGCCGAATATCATGTTACCGGATAGTTTTAATATCCGGTATCCGGCCGGACATTGAAAATAACCGGATATCCGGCCGAACCCTAATTATTAGATAGTTTTTAGCCAGTCTCGAACCCAAAACCTTCCCAGCACAGTAAATCATACTGGTCTCCAAAGCTTTTTAAAACCAGGGAGGGGAAAATTGGCTGTTTATTGCACTAGTCCCCAAAGTTTTTTAATCATGTTTTCTTATTCGTTTGCTCGACAAATTTGTGGATTATTATTGAATTTTATTGTTTGGTAAATTTAGTTAAGTGTCCAAACATTTTAAACACTAATTGTTATCTACCAAAGGGGCTATTTTGTGATGTACATGTACATCAATTTATCGGTCATTGTCTTATCCCTTTATACCCCTGTATTATTACGCTCTCTCATTAATTGGCTTTAAAACTTTTGGGACTTTTTATAAAGCTTGATTAGGTGATAAAATTACATACAATATAAATGAATTTAACGCCAATTGTCTTATCCCTTACGATCCCTGGATTTTCATACTCGAACAAATGTACTTTGAAAACTTTCAACGTTCAAAATTTGGCAATATAATTTTACAATATCCTACATGTTTAATTTTTTATGATAAAGCATACAATAAGATCTCAGAAAGTGCTCGAATGACATTGAGAAGACCCAGGGATAAGACAATGGACTAAAAATGGATGAACACTCCCATTGATTACAAGCAAAGCTTTATTTTATGTAAATTATTGGTTGAAAAGTTTGAAAACTATTATTTTAAACCAACCAATTAGATAAAACAAAAGTACCCAAAGTTTTTGAGTTACAAATGAGACCGCCGCATGTTTATAAAAATTTAAGTACCAGTCCAATGGCCCCTCCTTCCCTACTAAATTTAGTTAAAATTTGGAGAGGTTAATTTAAGTTTGAATTGAATTCTATGTGAAACTGCTGCAATTGGATGAATCTAAAGTTTAAATTGATACAAATTTTGGTCAAATATGCCCTTGCATCCTTCTCTCTCTCTCTCTCTCTCTCTCTCTCTCTCTCTCTCTCTCTCTCTCTCTCTCTCTCTCTCTCTCTCTCTCTCTCTCTCTCTCTCTCTCTCTCTCTCTTACTCTCTCTTTCTTTCTCTCTCTCACAACACACACTCTCACTCTCTCTTTCTCTATCACTTTCTACTGTCCTTGGTTTATCTATATTTCGCACTCACATATGTACTCTTGTAGCTGCAGTTAAACCAATATTGTCATCTATAGATTTATCCTTATATAAAAAAGTAACAGGATATTTGTCTGTCTGTGTAGAGTAAAGGATCTCACTAACCACTGGACTGATATGGTTTCCTTTAAACTGAAGCTTCCTATACGTACTTGAAAATTGTATTACTATTTTTAGGGAAAGTCTTTATATGTTAAGGTATTTTTAGGGGCTGTGGGGATGAAGGTATTTTTCAAGGGGTGAATCATGCTTGGAGCTATATACCTTCCCTTTATGTATAATACGCTTCACTGCAAAGGAAATCAATATAGGTTACCGGGTTACTGAGATCCTAAGCTGCAAACAGACAAAAACACATCCTGTTAATTTCATTAAAATATTTATTTAAATTGTTTTCTATCTATCTAGATGACCCCAATATTGTCCAGTCCAACAACAGATCTTGCCCAGTTGACTCCGGCATATCCAGGTAAAACCGGTTTTTTTTTAAATGAGCGTAGCTATACTATGAAATCATTCTTGATAGTCTGTCTGTTGGTAACACTCTCGTGCTTTAAATACTTACCCATAGGTTAGACTTGCAGTTTTGAATATTCATTATAAAATTAAAATGTCACCAGAAAGCTTACAGATTCTAGTTTAAAAAAAATACTTATACTTTTTATAGGGCTGCACATTTTGGAAACATGCTTTAAAATCCCACTGATACTATAAAATAGATATTTTTTGTATTTATTTTAAGTCAGTTGGAATATTTTACCACGTAGCTCCCTAACTATACGTAGCCTAGAAGTTCATAGTGGTTCTAATGGTATGCTTAACATTTTTCTACTATCAACACAAGCCGCGCAATTTGAAGTGCTCACCCATTATAAATTTTTTTTTGATTATGATATTTATGTTTAGGTCCTCCATTACATGAGCCAAGATATTAAAGAAAACTGCATATACATACATTATTGTGTTGTGAATTTGTAACCTTAAAATAAATAATGATAGGTGCATTCAAACAAAGTGCCGGTTGAACATTAATAACCCCCCTTTTCCAAGCCTATTCTCCGAGAAAGACTATAACTCTGAAAGGCCTATATATTCGGTGCCCTAATCCTTTGGAGCTCTCCATTACCCAATAAACTAACCTAACTGACATTTTGTAATTTATAAAAAAACGAAAACTTTCCGCCCTATCATATTTTTAAATAATTTAAAATATCAGTGCTCAACAAGGTACTTTGTATGAAAGCACCAAATAATAATAATATAAAACTTAAATGGAAATTATGTGTTTATAATATTTAGCTCAAATCAAATTTAAAAAAAAACAATTACATTTATAACAAAATAATAGTAAAAAAGGAATCAACTCATGTTGTCTATAAAAAAATTAAGTTGTACTAAACAAATGACCAATGATAGGTCAGTGTATGTTTTAATTGACCAATGGTAAAATGTATACTGGTCTATCATTGGTCTTTTGTATTAAATGATGTCATTTTCTTATAGGCTGCTTCGGAAAAATGGGCATTAATGTACCTAAGTGGCACAGCATAAACAAGATACAATATTTAGAGAGACAAGGAAAATCACATCCAAAATAGGAAAAAAGAGATAATCATTAACATAGAATACTTTTTCGCGTATTTACTTTAAAGTTGTGTGTTACCCTTTATTTGAATGCGCTTATTGAGTCAAACTGTTCTTAATACTGACCATTTCATATATACACAGATCTTTAAGGAAAACACATGAAAAAATTACCCCTTTTCAAAAATAACTTTGAATTTTGATTGGTTAGTTCCAAACAGGTAGTGATCAAACTTTTTAACCAGCGATTTACAAAAGGGGATAATATTATCAAATTATCATCCATTGTCTTATCCATTAAGATCCCTGGTTCTAACGATCTTTGCCAGTGGAGCTAAAGTAGCTGCGCTCCTTAAACTATTCGCTTTGAATTTAGGCTTTGAAACTTTTGGTAAAATTTGTAGAAAAATTAAGTTAGTTTAAAAAAAAGTAATAATGTAAAAATAATGTATAATAATATACAAAAAATATAAATAGATGCAAAAAAAACTTAAATTTAACTGTTTTTTAGTTAAGAATAAAAGACAAAATACACAGATTTAAAAATATGTATACCTTTTTTTCCCTATATTTGTTTACAAACAGATTTTTTTATATAGGGTTTCAATAATAACTAAAATAATTTAATTGAGAAAAAATAATCTACTAAGTAATTAATTGCTGATAAAATATAAATTAAAATGGTAAATTATTTTAAAAGTTATGTTCTAGTTAACAAAGTGTGATATAAAAGGCCAACAATAAAGTGTTTTCTTTTTCTTAATTATTGTGTTTTTTTATTTGTTAGCATAAAAACTACTCTATAATTTACTTTGTAATTGTATGTCTGTCCATCCGTTCGTCAATCCATGATTCCATACGTTAGTCAGTTTGTCCGTAACGTTGTTTTCCCGTCTGCTTTTTAAGATTTTTTTATGAATTATCTAGTACTCTTTTTATGACAACTGAAAATCTGCTCACTATGTCCATTTGTCGAAAAACTACTTTTTTGCATTTCGCTTCTTAAGAATGTGGTTATCCTTGTTATTTTAATGGAAATTATTGTTAGTTTGACTTCATCTACGGGTTTGATTTTTGTTCTTTTTTCTCTACTAGCGGCTACGCCCCCTAGAAGCCTCTAGGGGCACTGGTAGGAGGGGGAAAAGTCGACCTCATCCCATTAAAATTTGAGTTTCAAAAGAGTTTAAAAATATTTTATAGGGGGGAGGGGGTGAAGACACCCTCTCCAAAAAGAGTTTAAAACCTTCCCAGGACCTATAAGAAGCTTCACTGTAAAGGAGAGCAAAATCGGTTCAGCGGTTAGCGAAATCCTTAGGGACAGACAAAATTCATATATTACTAGCGGCTGAGCCATTAGCATCTAGGGGGCTCTTATATGTCCTTGCCTGGATATGTAAGAAGCTTCACTGTAAAGGAGAACCTTATAGGTTAAGCGGTTCGCGAGATCCTTCGCTGCAGACAAAAAAATCTTTAGGAGGATATATAGATTTCAGTTGTTACTACTTCAGGAAGGGAGGGGACATTGGACTGTAAATTACAATGAAACCTAACGTTTCATAACCACGTTATCTTAATTGTTGAAAAACTTTGTGAACTTAATTGAAATTTGATTGGCTTATTACGAACTAGTAGAGTCCAAATTTTCAACCAATGATCTCAATCTACAGAAGGGATAATTAGTGTAGTAAATTAATTCATTGTCAATTGTCTTATCCCTTAAGATCCATGCATTGCATATATGCATGAAGTGGAAGAATGGATGGATCCTGTCTGGCAATCAGTTTTTAATAAAACATAACTTTTTGGCCCCACATCTAGCGAATCCGATCGTCGTCGGGGAGGTGATAGTATTGAATCCATGCTTAACCCATTAGTGCCGAACCGGGCATCAAAACCCGGTTCCGAAAAATGGAAAAAAACCGGTTTCCGGCTTCATAATTGCATCATTCTCAGAATGAATCCCCCCTCTACTACCCTGACTTTCATTTCCCCCTGGAGCAGGCAGTTTAGCTTACTTCCGTTTGCTGGTATAGCTCAACAAAATTTGAAAATCATGAAAATTCAAATACCCCTTCTAACTTTTTTGTTTTTATAGTAAAGTCGCTGATTTTTTTTGTGAAATCTAATGTTTATTGACAAGTACATCTATTTGTGAATTCGTTTTATTCAAATTATAATTATTATACTTGTAGCTCTTTAGATTACATGAGGTTGTGTAGTTTTCAATTACGGATCGTATCAAAGTTCTAAAAAGTGTTCATCTCACTTTTGGCGTTCAAAAATTACATTTTTCGATTTTTGGTCAAAATAACCGGGTTTATACAGGTCAACCGGGTTTTAAAACTGGGGGAAAGCACCAAAAACGGGTGTTAATGCCTGGTTGGTATTTATGGCCAAGCCGAACCGGGTTTTTTTGCAACTTTCCTGTGCACGCCACTAGAGCAAAACAAAAAAATACGAATTCCGTTTTGACCATTATAAAGCTTCCCTGAAACTTACAGCTCGATCGGCCCATAAAAGTGGCGCTCGGCACTAATGGGTTAATACTGCATCATATCTAAATGGTTTCTATGACAGGTGCGCAATAAAAAGTTAGAGATTGGGGAATGCCTTAGCCCAAAATAGGCGCAACTCATTACCATGCACAGTTATGACTTCTAAGAAAAAGGTCGTGAAATCAAAGAGTTGGTTGTCTATAGGGCAAATGGACACTTAACACAACATTCAAGTATGTTTCAAGGTGCGTGGAGAGGTCTAGAAACCGAAAGGACACCAAGCCCCTTATATTGAATCCAAATGAGCAATGCTTATATAAAAGTAACAGGGTGTCTATATGTTTTTCTCGATAACCACCAAACAGATATGGTTCTCCTTAATAGTAAAGCTTTTTGTAGGTTATATTTTTATAACAATTTTCGGAAAAGGTTCCTTCACCCTCACAAAAGAAATCGCTCTAAGAAAAAGAGGTTCTACTTCCCCTTCCATCCCTAAACTGCAGCTAGTGGCATGGCCGCTAGTATACGCTAAAGCAATAGTTTAAAACCTGATCTCATAATGAAAATATAATTAACATAATAGTATGGTGCACCAAGTGTTGATACATACAAATTGTAGTAATATTTTACTAAGGATACTAAAGTAACAGGATGTTTGTTTGTCTGTGTGTCTGTTTGTCTGTGTATCTGTGTGTCTGTGTGTCTGTACCGAAGGATCTCGCTAACCGCTGAACCGATCGGGTTCTCCTTAACAGGGTAGCTTCTCATAGGACCCGGGAAGGTTTATAACTATTTTCTTGGGGGTGGTGACACCCCAAACCCCCCCAAATAATGAAAAATCCCCCCCCAAAATTTTTTTTTTAAATTTTTTAAACTTAAATTAAAAATGAATGGGGGGGGGGCCCCACAAAAATTTTTTTTTTTACTTTTTCTTTTAAAATCTAAAATAAGAAATTGGGTTATTAAATTCGACCCTCTCCTCCTCAAGTGCCCCTAGAGGCCTCTAGGGGCATAGCCGCTAGTTTTTTTAATAACATAGCTACTCTAAAACTTTAACTCTAATGAAATAGCTAAATAAGCGTTAAGGAAATAAAGTATAGAATAAAATTTAGGTAGCTAGCCTAAAGTAAAAATACAACTTTTTATAAACCAATATATTAATAGCTTTTGTTAAAATCACATTATGATGTTCTTTTGTCTCCTAAAATTTTTTTTATCTTTTACTCTAGTAATTTGAATTTTTCAGAAAGTTATCGTTGGGCTTGCCTCAGACAGATTTTAGGATGTGTTGTTTGGATATTTATTAATGAGTAAAAATTTTATTTGAAAATATTATTTTCTCATTGTTAATTAAAATTCCAAATAGATAAATAAACTTTGTAAAAGTAAATAAGCACTTGGGTAACATTCTATCAATTCTTCTTGTCCATGTTAATAGAGTAATGTTATCGTACTTTATAATAGTACATTGAGGTGTTTCAATCAATTCTGTATAAAATTATAAAATTAAAAATCAACATTTCATTTATAAACTACCAAATGAAAAATTCGTAGCTACCCACTTTCCAAAAAATATCCCTTTCGATAGTATCAAATCTATACTAGGCTGGGACCCAATCTATGGCCATCTTTCCTATCTCCTATCCCTGGCTTCTTCTATATTGTCTGTATTGTAAAAATGAAATAATATTATCATTGACTAGAGGTTCAGGTGTACTTAATCATTATGTACAATGTATTACATTATGGTAATTTAATTTACACATTTTCCTCATACCAAATTGTCACATCATATACTTCACATCTAGTCTCTAGGGGCAACGTATAAATATTTCAAGAATGAATGTATCGTTCCAAATTTTACTATAAATAAGATTTTTAATTTCCATACTAAGATCATTTATTTACTTTATACTTATTTCACTTTCAACTTTCTTAATTGTCTTTTGTAAATAATTCACATCACACTCAACTCAAGACTAATTTAAGTTTTTCAGAGTGCATAATAAGAAACTCAAAACTTTTTACTACAATACGAAAACTTTCTCTGTACTTACCTAATTTCTTGGAAATCCTCAAAACCAAGAATAAGGTATGGCCTACAAGCAAAAAAACAAACAAAATAACAAAGACTAGAGATCATGACGATTCTAATAGTATGCATAACATTTTTCTACTTTTAGGCCGCGCAAATAAAATTTTTAAAATGTGTGCATTTTTTTGCACAAATATTAAATCCATAAATCTTCAAAAATAAGGTCTTTGAAAAAACTGGCTTTTAATGCATAACTTGTTGAATTAGTCATTTTTTTAATATATTAAACATAGTTGTAACATAACAGGTTTTCCAAATATATAAAACATTTGGTATAATTGTATTTTTTTAATGAAAAATTAAGGTTATAAGGTTAATAAGTAAGGTGTGCCCGGATATATCTCTAAGGAAATCCTATTAAATAAGATTAAATCCACTAGATGTTTAAGTAAAGTTTGCCATTGAATAAAGATTTATCTGTTAGGAAATCATGTTAAAGAAGAATAAACCCACTAAATGTTTTAGTAAGGTGTATCCTGGAATAAAGATATATCTCCAAAGAAATCATGTTAAAGAAGATCAAACCCATTAGTTGTTAAAGTAAGATGTGCCCTGGAATAAAGATATATCTCTAGGAAAATAATATTATAGAAGATTAAACCCACTAGTTGTTTAAGTAAGGTGTGCCCTGGAATAAAGATATATCTCCAAAGAAATCATGTTAAAGAAGAATAAACCCACTAGTTGTTAAAGTAAGATGTGCCCTGGAATAAAGATATATCTCTGAGAAAATAATATTATAGAAGATTAAACCCACTAGTTGTTTAAGTAAGGCGTGCCCTGGAATAAAGATATATCTCAAAAGAAATCATGTTAAAGAAGATCAAACCCACTAGTTGTTAAAGTAAGATGTGCCTTGGAATAAAGATATATCGCTGAGAAAATCATGTTAAAGAAGATTTAACCCACTAGAAGTTTAAGTAAGGTGTGCTCTGGAATAAAGATATATATCTCTAAGGAAATCATTTTAAAGAAGATTAAACCCACTAAAAGTTTAAGTAAGGTGTGCTCTGGAATAAAGATATATCTCTAAGGAAATCTTTTTAAAGAAGATCAAACCCACTAGTTGTTAAAGTAAGATGTGCCTTGGAATAAAGATATATCTCTTAGGAAATCATGTTAAAAAGATTGAACCCACTATATGTTTAGGTAAGGTCTGTCATGAAATTAAACCTACGAGATGTTTAAGTAAGGTGTGCCCTGGAATAAAGATATATCTCTTAGGATATAATTTAAAATTATTTTCCACTGCGTTAGGAAAATAAACAACTAAAATAATACACTTAATAAAAAGAACAATAATCATAATTAAACAGAATTTATTATTTCAAAGGTTATTTGAGCATTCAAGTAAAGCACTTCCTTATACTTCGCGACTCAAATCTAGAATGAATATATTTGATCATTTTCTGTACTCAAAATTTTCAACATCTCAACCCTTTCATGACGAAAAACATATTTTATATTTTTTTTTATTTTTGTCTTACTTTATTTGCGAAGATTAAACCCACTAGATGTTTAAATAAGGTGTGCCCTGAAATAAAGATTTATCTCCTAGGAAATCATGTTGAAGAAGATTAAACCCACTAAATGTTTAGGTAAGGTGTGCCCTGAAATAAAAATTTATCTCCTATGAAATCATGTTAAAGAAGATTGAACCCACTGGAGAATATTTCAAATATTTGTAAACCCACTAAATGTTTTAGTAAGGTGTGCCCTGGAATAAAGATATCTCTTAGGAAATCATGTTAAAGAAGATTGAACCCACTGGAGAATATTTCAAATATTTGTAAACCCACTAAATGTTTTAGTAAGGTGTGCCCTGGAATAAAGATATCTCTTAGGAAATCATGTTAAAGAAGATTGGACCCACTGGAGAATATTTCAAATATTTGTAGTTCTAGTTTAAATACAGACCAGCCATGTAAGGATACATAATTAAATTGTTGGTGGATTAAAGTTTTCTACGGGGAAGTATTAATTCTGTTCTTTCCAATAAGGGAGGGATGGGACATTGGACTGTAAATAACACAGACACTTACAGTTTTATAACCATGTTTTCTTATTCATTGAACTAAAACTTTGGGTAATTTTGTTGCGTTTTGATTCCAATAGTGTCCAAACATTTCAATCAATATTTTTTACATAAAGGGTAATTTTGATTATCCTGATTGGGGATTCACATAAATTTATTGTCCATTGTCTTATACCTGCTAATATACAAGTAAAATTTTATTCATTTTGTTAAGTAAGACCAGGGGTAGCTATTCTAACAAACAATTCTACAAAAAAAACACGAAACCTTATTAAGTATCTGGTGATATAATTTGTTTTTTGTCATATAACTGAAGAGGAGTGAGAAGGGGATAAAAGGGGGAAGGGGATGAAAAGGGGAAGGGGGTTGTGGGGGAAATTTTCCTTTAGAATTGTTTGTCCGAATATCATTCCCTTGTCCCTGAGTAAGACCAATATAAAGCTTTAAGTAATGCTTCTATAAAACAGGATTTACCCAAAGAGATAGAGGATAATTGGCTATTTATTACACTAAAGTTTTGGCTTAACAACTTTGGGGACTTTGATTAGTTGATTCATTAAGTTGAGTGTTCAAACGTTTCAACCAATAATTTTGATCTATAGAAGAGGTAATTTTGTGTATTATCATAGGGGATGTAATCAATTTGTCAGCCATTGTCTTATCCCATTAGATCCCTGGTATTTACCCATCCCTTTATCCATATTGTAAATACACATATCTAGAACATTTCCTATTTTAGCTACAATATGCAAAATATCTCAAAACAAAATCCAGAAAAAGAAATGGATTCCAAAATATCTACACAATACCTATCTATAGATTTTTCATTACAACTTAATTACTATATTTTTCTTATCAAAATCTAACGAAGAGCCAGACCTTAAGACAGACATCCTATTACTACAAAATAAATATCAGTTAATTTTGCTATCAATAATTGGCTACTTTCATTAAATGCAATTGAGATTTAATTTACAAAAGGGTTAGTTTTCTGTCAAATTATTTATCCATTGGCTTATCTCTTTAGATCCCTAAAACGTATAAAAACCTAATGTTCATGATTATGGTTTATTTTGGCATAACATGGCAGTTACAATATCACATTTATAAAGACAAATTTATACACAATAACATTGGTTATAGATAGATTGATAATATAACAGTAGGTAACAAGGGGTACTATGGTCTGCTATAGTCTAAGAGACCTTAGTGTTTGTCTAAATTTAAAGGATTTAGGTTTCAATTTATTGCAATCTGGGTAAAATTTTGGAAACTTAGGATTTTTGAAAGACAGGTTTTTCAAGGAAGGTTTCTGAAATCAAATAAATTCATAAAAAAAGCACAAAATATAACAAAATAAATGGTTTTAACACTAATAATTAATACTGGAAGAATAAATATAAACAATAATAAATGTTTCTAAATACTGAATGATAACATTTTAATATTATATATTGGTTAAAATAGTTTATTTACAAAACTTTAATGTTTTTTTTTTGCTTTTTTAAAAAAGTATAACAAAATATTAATCACATATAAATAAAGATTTGATAAACCTAAAACGGTCATGGTAAATTGGTTTTAACAAATAAATCAAAATTCAAATTTTTTTCTTGTATTTTCCTAGGTATATTGGCAGTAAAGAGCGAGTAACATAACTAACAAGAGAATAATTTTTCTATTTTCCCGACACTCCATCACAAATCTAAAAAAATTTTTATTTCTTATTTTATAAAGTAGTAAGTTTTTTTTTGTCTGAAGATTAAAATTTTAATAACTACTGAACTGATTGAGTTCTTAGTTTGAGGAAAGCTTAGGTACCGGGATGGTTTTAGGCCAATTTAATTTTAGTTTCAATCCATGGGTTTGTTTTTGGCATTTTTCTGCGACATAATTGCGCACCTTTGAATACAGAACCATAGATTTAAAAAAAATCAAAGTAAAAAAAGCTTTTTAATAGTTATAAATGTCATCTCGCCTGTCCGTAATAAAAAAAAATTTGGAAAAACTTGAATTTCTCAGCTGATTATCAAGATTGATTGCAGTTTTAAATTTAAACATATGCCAGGGCATAAAAAAGGCAGAAATAAGGTATAGCCAACAAGTGAAATAAATCTAAAACAATATTCGAGGGTCCAATTTAAAGGTCGCCAATTATACTTATTGTTGCCCCCCAACGACAGCTGAAAATGACGTATATGTTTCGTGATTTTTTAAAATTATTTTGTTGTTTGTATAAGCTGATGGGCCTACCTTCGAATCAATCATGTTGTATAGACATTGCATGAACCTGTCTGCCTGATCACATCTGTTGTACCCTGTTCCTGAGATACTCATACACTCGTTTCTGCAGTTTTGCCTAGAAAAATATTGGAAAAAAGTGTCCAAAAAAATAAGCCGTGGAACGTCAATAGATCCATCTCTTTTTAAGGGGGTTCATTTACCACTTCTCTTCTCATCCCTTATTTTTATGACGACACACTTATTTTTTTCGGACACTTAGTACAGCTTCAAAATATTTCAATAAATCTTTTTTAGTAGTAAAGCTACTTTTTTTTACTTTTTCTTCCCGTTCATCCGTCAGACCTTAATTTTGTGGGGGAAATATAATTTTCTCAGCTGCTGCTGAAAATAGACTGCTGATTTTTGTGTGAAGATCCTTTGTAAGGGTTTGCGATTTCTACAATTTGTCATATTCATTCTTCTCTTTCTTTTTTTTTCTTCAAAAAAGAAAGATAGGAGGGGGTTCTTACAGATAAGTTAAGGTAAGATTTAGATACAATACCTGCAGCAAATTTCTTGATATCCACAATCCTCGTTGACCATGCACAGATTTCTACATTCCTCGTCTGATCTGCCTTCAACTTCGTCCTCTGCAGGGGGACACAGACCTAAAATAATTCAGTTAATATTAGAGATAGTGATCCTTTTTATGGGTGTAATGTATTACTTTAAAGGAAAAAATATCTTTCTTTGATATGGGGCACAGGCCTTAAATATCACAATAACTTAGATGATATCCGTTTTTTAGGTTTATTTAATGTATTATTTTATAAGGGAAAACTCAGATTCTTCAACTATCCATAGGTGATTTCTTCATTTTTATATCGGGACAGAGACTTCAAAGTGCAATAACTCAGAGGATATTTGAAATAAAGATAAATCTTTAGAAAAAAAATTATAAATTTTCCAATTGTTAGATAATTTTGACTATTAGTTCAACATAAATGTAGCTAATGCCTAATTTTTTAGCGCCATTTTAGAGGTATTAGATAACACCCAAACAAAGCTTTCTGTTTAACTTACCTTGTACATTGGTAGTAGTTCCTTGACAAGTCTCCATTATGGTTGTTACAGTATCAGCAAATCTAAAATTTAGTCAACAAGATATATTTTCATTTTAACCTATGATTTCTGTTTTTTCTTCAGGAAAAAATGTCGTCTTCTGTTTAGAAATAATTTGAGTTTATAAAATTTAAAAAACAAAACATATTGTAACTAAAGTGATAATTTTGTTAATAAACTTGAAAGGAATAACTAAATACGTCTTTATCATTAACTGCGTACAGGTTATCCTCGAAGGGTGATGGTATCGTAGGTTTAGGCCCTGCAGGGTTTAGGCATAAAAAAAACATTTCTCTACCTAAGTGAAATGAGAACAGCTTTTTATCGCATCGCAGTTTTGTTTTATGCTTTTATTTAATGTTCATGCAAATTGTCTGTAATATGATGCTTTACATGATTTTTTAGTATGGCTGAGAACCGGTTCCAATCCACCAGATATTAATGGGGTTAGAAGCGAAACTGAAAAAAACTTACCTCATATCAAGCATATCAGAAACAGATTGTGTTAGTCCAGCAGTATCTACACTATCCTCTAAAATAACACAAACCTATTATATAAAGCAGTACGCTTTATATGTCTGTAGTGAAGGATCTCGAAAACCGCTTAACCAATATGGTCCTCCTTTATAGTGAAGCTCCTGGGAAGGTTTACTACTATTTTAGAGGAGGGTATATCCAATGGAGATGGATAATATCCATCTCCACCTATCAAATGAAATCTTCCCGAGAACAAAAGAACCCACACCCCCCCAAAAAAACAACATTTTCTGAAGTTGTAAGTGTCAACTTCCCCTACCCCTAATTTCCTTAAGTGTCCCTAGAGGACTTTAAAGGAGTAAACTCTAGTAATTCAAATTCAAGTATGCAGAAACAGATCAATATTTTCAAAGTGAAAAACCAATGGCAGATTAATAATTTCTCCCCGCCCTCCATCTATTTCTTAGTAAAGTGTATTGAAAAGTGTTCTTATTTACGACGACATTTGATTTATATCCAAGAAAAGTAAAATATATATTTGACATCCAATGTTTTTGCAATAATACCTACATTGTAAACTAAATAAAATGTTGATGTTGTTGATGAAATAATTGATATGCAAAATATCTACTAAAACATGTTTATAACAGGACGTAAAAATCTTAAATTTATAGAGTAGCTGCACTATTTTAATGAATTCCCTACCTTTTGTTAAAGCATTGATGGAAGACAGATATCTCCACCCGTAGCATTGGGGCTAAAATAATTAGATTAGTAAGTTCTGTAATAGGTATATATCGCATCGTATTAGAAACAGCTTTTCATGGATATAAAAATGTACAATTATGATTGTACATTTGTATATGCGTAGAAAACTGGATTTAATACGATGCTATACATAATTTTTAATATTGCTGAGAACCGGTTCTAATCCATCAGATATTAATCGGTTTCGAAGCCATACTGGAAAAATTCTTAAAGAGATCATAGAGAGAGAGTTCTGCAAATGAGAAGGCCTTAACCCTGCGGGATATATACGTGCGTTGTTATAAACCTGCAGACTACCCTTTATCCAACATGACCTAACTTAGCTGAAAGTAGAAAATCAAAAAAAAGGAAAAAATCCCCCAAATCTAAACTGCGAACCAAAAAAAGGCAAGTCTGAATTTTCAGAATATCAGCTTTATTATTCATTTAGGATGATTTTACTGTAAATATGAAATGTAGATGCATCTTTTGGTTACAAGTTTCCACTGTTAATTTTTAAAGATTGATTCTGATAAATTAATAATTTTTAAAATAATTCATGCTTCAATTATTATGAAATATAGTATAAGGTAGAAATTAATGAATTTCCTAAATAAGAAATATTAGAAAAAAAGAAATTTGACCCCTATCACTTTAGAGGACAGCTGCTGACCTCCAGTCCTATAAATGAAGCTAAATACATGTTAAAGATAAAAATTACCCTTAAAAGTATACAAAAATGTTTTTTGATGTGCTAAAAAAATCCATTTTAAATTATTGATTTGGAGGATGGTGGCCTTTAAGATGCTTCTACTGGGGTTGATGGTGAGCCAAATGTTATCAAAGTGCATGCCCATGATGACATCCATACACTGAACTATGGTCTAAATTTTGTATTCATAGCAGCCTCGAGCCAAGCAGTATTAAAAAAGAAAAAATTTCAATTTTATTTACTCCAATTTATAAAGTAAATTCTGTAGTTTTTAGAAGATGGTTTTATTTCTTGTTGGTAGACTCCATTAGAGATTGCTATGACTACAAAAAATGGTACATAGGTTAATAGACAAGTTGTTGTAATGGGCATGTACTGAGATAACATTTGGCTCACCAAAAAAATAAAGAAAAGTGCAAAAATAAACAGTTTTCCTATTAATTTTCTTTTATATTTGCATATCTTTTTGGTTAACCCCAAAATGCCTTGAAGCCAAAATTAAGACTTGCCTATTTTTTTTGGTTCGCAGTTTATATTAATCTAATTCGACCTGGCACCTTAAGGGAAACCGCCTATAACAATTTCTATATTAAAATTGTACATAATTCCAAAAACTTACCACTTGATCAAAGTTCTTTGTAGTTCCCTTTCTTCTTGACCGTCTGTCCATAGCGTCCAGATAGGTTGATCTTCGCGCTCTCAAAGCCTTCAGGAAGGTGTCAGCAGCCCCTGTGGAGTGAAGAAGACTGCGCCTGTCGCGTAAAAGATCACCACCCAACTATAGAAATATATTATGATAAAATTTTTATTTTTATTTAAAAAAATATTTTTAAAAATTCGAATTTTTCTTTTAGGTTCGAAGATTTAAAGAAAACATTAATATCTCAAAACATTGTAGCAACTAAAAAAGGAATAACAGAAAAAAACATCTCTTCATATATGCTAATTTTAGAATATACATATTACATATAGATCTAATTGGTTCATTGATTTGCGTGATCTTAACAAATCAACCTTGATATCAAAATCGGATAAAATTAAGAAAAAGTTTTGCTACTTTGTATAGTGTTATCCTTGTTTCATTCATATATTTTGAAATACCTTATTGGAACCTTGCTCATAGATTCCAGCCAAATCATCAAACTAAAAGTTTAAAAATTAATTCTTATTAATTGTATTATAACTACCTTTTCTCTAAATAGCCTAAAGCCTGCCCTGGTCATATACCAGTGTTCTAGGAAGAATGGGGGAGGACGACTCTATATTTTATTCATTTTAGTTTTAAAAAGATTATACCTAAGCAATTTTTTGGGGAAGCAATTGATTTTTTCCATAGGCGATTTCTCTTAAAGGAGGGTAAAGGTAGACTTCCCAAAATATATTTGAAAATCTTTCCTGGACTTATAAGAAGCTTCACTGTAAAGAAGAACATTTATCAGTTCAGCAGTTGGCGAGATCTTACGCTACACAGAGACAGATATATGTAAATCCTATTACTTTTATATAAGTATTACTATTACACTAGGTTTCTGTCTTTTTAAACTCAACCAACAAAAAATCACACAACCTTTCAAAAATTTAAAAGTTAAAACTCAGAAAAATCCAAGGTGGGCGGGGAAATTGGACTGTAAATTATGCTCTTACCCAAAGTCTTTTAAGCATGCTACCCAATTCATTAGCTCATAAAATTTGGGTACTAATATTATTATTTTGGTAGGTTAGTTCAAACTAGCAGCATCCAAACAATTCAACCAATAATTTTTACCTTCAGAATGGGATAATTTTGTTTATTAAAATTTGTGATGTACTGTTAATAATTCATTGAAAAAAATTACCCCTGGAGAAATATATCCTTGTATAGATCTGCCCAGATAGTCAGGCTGGTAATCATCAAGAACTGCATGCATAGAGCCTCCGAGACGCCTTTCCTCCTACAAAAAAATATATAGTTAATGATTTAACCAATAGACAACCAACTCTTAAATTGCACTATCTTTGTCTAGCAATCCTAACTATGCATGGTAATAAGTTGCTCCTGTTTAAGGGACAAGGCATGCTCGCTACTCTTACCATTGATGTCACGCCTCGATCGATCCTCAAAATGGGCAACTTTTAACGTCTCTAGTATAGCGTGGTGTGGTATAGAGTCAAACCTGACACCTCCCAGACAGCACGGTGACACTTGCGAAAATGGCGCGAATTTTTACAGAGTAGTTACATCTTTATTAATTTAACAAAAACAAACACCTTTTTTTGACCAGGAAGAGGATATTGGAATCTAAAATAAAGTGGTACCCAAAGTTTCATAATCAAGTCTTATTCGTTGTCCCGAAAATTTTGGGTACTTTTTTAATCGTTAGAAAGGGGGATTGGGTTTTTCATAAACAAGTCTTATTCGTTGCCCAGAAAATTTTGGATACTTTTAAATTATTAGAAGGGGGGATTGGGTTTTTCATCGTTAGAGCAGTAAATCAATTTTTCGTTCATTGTCAATTATCAATTAAAAAACGTAAAAACTATAATTGCTTAATAAAAGAAATTGTCATAATAATTTACTTAAAGGTATAATAATACATTTTAGATGAAGTAATAAATAAACTAAAATACAAAAAGATGAATTGCTATATAATATAATGCTGTACTTTTAAATTGCAGATGTAATAAGTCAAAGAAAATTCATAACAACAAATTTTATAAAAAAAAATGTATTTTATTTAAGTAGATACTACGGCTTCGCCCCTAGCTTCAAATAAGGATATCTCCTACAAAAAAAAAAAAAAAAAAAAAAAAATGGGGGGGGATTTTTTTGTTTTTTGGGTGGTTGGGGGTGTCCCACCCCCCAAGAAAATAGCCTAAAACCACCACAGGACCAGTAGGTATATTCTCTGAAGAGTAGAATCTGATTGGTTCAGTAGTTACCGAGATCTTAAGCTTCAGACGGACTGACGGACAGACATCATTCTACTTTGTAATATAGAAAATCAATAAAACCGTGAACAAGTTTTTTAAACATTGATTGGTGTGTTTTAACTAAAAGTGTTTAATTTGTTTTACCAATATTTGCAATGAAATCATTGTATCGGTCATTGTCTTATCCCTTTAGATCCGTGACAATTATAGATTTTACCTTTTTCTTTTGAACTTTGTTGTCGCCAGGTTTCTGTTTTGATATCGGAATTCTGTCCAGCAGGCTCTTCATTGTGGTTCTACATAATAATAACAAGTTTAGACATGAGGGCGTGCACAGGAGGGGGGGGGGGCGGGTAATTATGTCAAGCAAGCTATTCATTCTTGTTCTACATAATAATAACAAGTTTAGACAAGAGGGCGTGCACAGGAGGAGGGGGGGGGGGTAATTATGTCAAGCAAGCTCTTCATTCTTGTTCTACATAATACAGTTAGGGAGTTGAATCCATTTTTATAGAAGCAGAATTATAATCTATGATTATGGTTTGGACCCTCTAAAACTGTAATCTACCTTTCCACTTTCCCCTCTCTTGGTAAAGATATCTTCAACGCCGATACGATTTTTGAAATGTAAGATTCTACTTTCCCTTCTCTTGGTGAAGATATCTTCAACGCCTATACGATTTTTGAAATGTAAGATTCCACTTTCCCCTCTCTTGGTGAAGATATCTTCAACGCCGATACGATTTTTGAAATTTAAGATTCCACTTTTGCCTCTCTTGGTGAAGATATCTTCAACAAGAGAGACAAAAGTGGAATCTTATATTTCAAAAATCGTATTGGCGTTGAAGATATCTTCACCAAGAGAGGGGAAAGTGGAAGGGTAGATTACAGTTTTAGAGGGTCCAAACCATAATCATAGATTATATTTCTGCTTCTATAAAAATTGATTCAACTCCCTAACTGTAATAATAACAAGTTTAGACATGAGGGCGTGCACAGGAGGGGGGGGGGGGTAATTATGTCAAGCAAGCTCTTCATTCTTGTTCTACATAATAATAACAAGTTTAGACAAGGGCGAGTACAGGAGGGGGGGGGGGGGGTAATTATGTCAAGCAAGCTATTCATTCTTGTTCTACATAATAATAACAAGTTTAGACATGAGGGCGTGCACAGGAGGGGGATGGGGAATAATTATGTCAAGCAGGATCTTCATTCTTGTTCTATATAATAATAACAAGTTTAGACAGGGGCGTGCACAGGAGGGAGGGGGTAATTCTGTTCGACAGGCACAAGTTTAACAAGAGGTGTGCACTTGATTTTAGCAAAAGGGAAGTGGGTAAATAAGAAAATATGAATTACACTGGTACCCAAAGTTTTATAATCCTGCTCTCTTAGTTGATGCCTTAAAAACCTTGCGTACTTTCATTATCTTTATTGTAGGGTTTAAATGAGTAGTTTCTAAACTTTTTAACCAATTATTATAATGTATTTAAGAAGTAATTTTGTTTATCATTATTGGGGAAATAAATAAACTTTGTTCCCAATGTCTTCTCCCTTTAGATTCCTACTAATAAGCATCTTATGGAGAAACCCTTCCAAAAATAGTCAAAACCTTTAATAGACCTTTAAAAAGCTTCATTGTAAAGGAAACCCATATCGGTCCAGTGATTAGCAAGATCTTTAGGTATAGACAGACAGACATAATGTTATTTTTATATAAGAATTGATAGTTACTTGCATCAATCATATTAAATAAGGCTGTGATCAAATTTCAGAAAAAAAAAAAAAAAAAAAAATATTCCATAGAGTGTGCTCAAAACATTAATGAAAACAATTGAAAATATATCTGTTTGAAATATTCAGTTGGTCTTTCTTTCTCTTTTTCTATTGTAAATATCTATTTTGACACTGAGAACTAAAGGAATAAGACAATGGACATTAAACTGAGATATATCCTCAATGATTATAAATAAAATTACCTCTTAAAGATAAGTGGACATAAGCCATTAGTTACTGGACTAGTGTAATTAACAGTCCAATGTTCCCCCCCTCCGTGATTTTAACTTGACATTGTAAAAGAATAAGAATTAAAATAATTATTATATTCATTAAATATACCTTAAGACTTTTAGAAATCTCATTTTAATTTAGAAGCAAAATTGTGATGTAAAATTTGGTTGAACATCTATTCCCTACACCAAGAAAATTAATTATACAATTAGTCGTTTCAAGAGAATAACAATTAAAATATAATCAAAACAATTGCAGTGTTTATATAAAAATGGATGCTTTAATCTACATATAAAAGTAACAGGATGTGTATCTGTCTGTGTGTACCGAAGAATCTTGCTGACTGCCGAACCGATATGGTTCTCCTTTACAACTGAACGACTTCTAATAGATCCTGTGAAAACATCCTTCAAAGATCCTTCATTTGTTAACCTAAAAACTGTCTAACCAATAATAATCTACAGCCAGCAGGGGTAATCTTGTTTAACATCATTGGGGAATTAATGTACTTAATTTATTATCTATCGTCCTATCCATTGAGTCCATTTAGCAAAGCTCACAAATACTGCAAGCAAAGTTAATAGTTATCAACAAAGAAACTTTTAGGTTTATAAATAAAGACAAATAATTTGCAAATATCTTATAACATAATTTTTTTTGCAAATTTAACTAAACACTGCAATTCCAGCTTCTAATAAGTAATATAATTACCCAGGGATCTCAAGGGATAAGACAATGGTTGATTAATCAAAGCACATGATGAAAAACAAAATTATCATTTGTGTAGATTAATATTATTGGTTGAAAAGTAAAAGTTAATTATGGTTTTAAAACTTTGGGCAAAAGTCTAATGTTATTTTCTCCCTAAACCATGGTACTAGCAGATCTGACCTTCATTTAATAGTAGTAATTATTACTTCAGGTTAAAAATAACATATCATATAGAAGATAAAGTGAAAAAGTTGTATGAGATTAATTAAGAGCCTATTAAACCCAGGAAGGGAGGGGATATTGGATGGTAAATTAATTGATATCAATTTTCCTCCGTTTTTCTCATTTATTGACTCAAAAACTATATAGAATCGTTTGGCTTTACAAAATATTAGTATTCAAACTTGTCAGGTAATAATTTAAATCCACAGAAAAGTAGTTTTGTTTATCATAATTGGGGTTGATGGTCTAGGACTCCTGATTATAGCAGAATATTAACTTAAAACTTTCCCTCGAAGTGTCCAGTTTATTTTCATTTAATTTCAAATATGGGAGGGGGTTTCTGTGCTCGACTAGGTAATTTGAGGTAAACCGCGGAATATTTCTTTACTTGGTACAGACAAACTAAATATAGAAAGCTTCGTTACAGCAAAATAAAACTAACCTGAATTTGTAAACATCAGAGATAACTTTAGTCACCAATCCGAACTAAGATTTTTTTTGCATTGATAATCTTTTTTGTTGGTTGTGCATGTTTTAGACTTTATCATGACGAAATAAAGTATCTAACCCGAGATGCTATCACTCATTGGTGATCAAGGCTCAATCCAAACCACGTCATAATTAAAGATATTAAATAATATTATTTGTTGATGCTTAGAAATTGCCCTTATATTGTAACTAATAGGGAGGGATCTAAAGGGATGAGACAATGGCCGATAAATTGATGTACATCTCGATAATTTATGCACAAATTACCCGTTCTAAAGATTACAATTAAATGTTGAATCGTTAACATCAGATATTAACTAACCAATCAAAATTCAATACAAGTCCTCAAAGTTGATATGCCAACTAATAAAAAATATTATAATAAAACTTTGGGGACTAGTGGAATAATTAACAGCCCCATATCCCCTTCTTCCCTGGACAAAGAAAAGTTTAAAAGTCATTAGTGTGTATTTTTTATTTGAATTGACCCAGAGGGTAATTTATATATCTACCTTTTAAATAAGAAACTAGTGCAGTTACTACCTATTTCCAGTGTTGTTTCAAAACTACCATATTTTAAAAGGTGCTATTTGAAAGTATTAAAACTAGCACTTCATATACCGAAGAAGATAGTTGTAAGTATGTGTTTTTGTGTACATTGAGATCTTGAAAACGCCTCGAAAGCTTAGACAAGCTTAGTATAAGTAAATATTTTAGTCTGTTTGGTAGAAGTGCCACTGTAGTTCAAATGTTTACTTGAAACTTAACTTCAAATTATTGGTTGAAAAATTGTTTACACTGCTTTTTGAAACATCCCATAAAGATCTGTTTAAAACCTCGAAAATTTAGAATACGAATTAGAGCAAGTGTTTCTAAAACTCTTTGAGTACCCTCCCTCATTTTGTAATATTTATAGAGCTCAGCTGCTTTTATTTCTTCATTTTCTTTATTAAATTGCATGAACAACCTATCTATAAAGTTGCAGGTAATTGTATGTTTGTGTATGTGTGTTTGTATCATACACAAAACATCAGTGTTCAATTAAAATCGCGAATATTTCAGATTATTAAAATGTTAGCTAAGTTAAAATCTTTTTCTGATAATTTTAAGCTACAAAAGACAGAATTAAAATTTCTAGACTAAAGGGAGAACAGTTTATCATGGGATTTATTTAAGAAAATCACGAAACTTTACATACTAGTATTATATGTCTTTTGTAGCTTGACATACAAACAAACTTACGGACTAAGTAGGTAGTATACTGGATGCTTTTTGGTAAGGATAATCTTTACTGAAAAACAGCAGTCTATCATAAATAGCAGCCGAGAAAATCATATTTTCCCCATAGCGCCACAGACGGTCAGACAAAGTTATTTATAGAGTAACTTTGCTTTAAAAAAAAACAGGTTCTTTTGCATAAAGAAAAAGAAGTCTAACACAAAAATTTGTCTGGTAAAGTTTGACTAAACTTTTGGGATAAAATTACAATCTTTTAGCAGATTGTTGTTTTTGGTGGGGGAAGGAAGTTTTATTCCGAAGAAAATATAGATTTGGGGTAAATTTAGAGAAAATAGTTCCATCCCAATAATTGAAATAGGAAAGAAGGATAAATTGTGCTCCCCCATAATCATAAACAAAATTACCCTTTCTGTAGATTAAAACTATAGGTTGAAACGTATGGATACTGCTAGTTGGAACCATAATGAAATATGTTTAAAAGTTCCTAAAGTTGTTAACACAACGATACAAGAAATTGCTTTGGGTACCAGTGTAATTCTTAGTCCAATTTATGAAGTTTAAGCTTTGTTTTTGTGTAAAGTGTCGTGCTAATATATCATGTATATTTAATTTAGCTAAATGAGAGCGAATTACGCTTTCAGACAACTATGATGAACATAATATCGTTTTATTTAAAATTTAAATAGGAAAATCTACTAAAACCCCTATGTATAGTCACCACCCTAAAAAGTCTTTGAAACAATACCTATGATATGTCATAAAAATTCTAGATTAGGTAAAGTTTTGCTGTGAAAGACCCTCAAACCTTTAAGCCCCTAAAACGCTAATTAACTTACGGACTTTCCGGTAATTCAATAGTCTTGCTATGCTTTCTACATTGTACCTTACAGATGCAGGAATTATTATACAAAGTTTGAAGTCGTTGAAATAATTATAACATGTTTAAATTACCGATAATAGCTAAGTGTTATGTACAGGCAGACGAAAGAATGCAAACACTATATGTAGAAAAGCTTCGCTTTTAACATTTGGAGTGGGTGGGAAAGGGGAAGGGAGTGGTTGTAAATGTTCCTTTTGCAATATACAGGATTCTACCCTATATAATCTTATGTTAATCTGTTAAGAGCTCTCATGTACATTTATCTTATTAATTACAGAATAAGTGATAACATGAATTCCATTATTGTAAATTATCATTAGATTCAATTTTAAGCAGGGATATAGGAATGGGAAAATGGAGATAAAATTATTTCATTGCTTGACTTACACTTTGGTTACTAGAAACACCGCAACTTTTATTATTTTGGCTTTTAAAATATTCTGGGTACTGGCCCAGAATGCCGCTAAATAGTTACACTTCAAGTAGACCAAGTTTACTGAAAATAAGTAACACAAAACATGGCAGACAAAAAAGTTTAAGCCCAAAGTTTTGGCCGTTTTGAGATCTTAAGATACAAAGCTTTTTTTATATGTATTGGAAGTATAATAGTATGTTTCCCGTATGGATTCGAACCCTTATCCTTTCTTTCTTTTCCTTATCATTATTGGGTAGTAAGAAGAACGCCAACATTTGAATTTCATATGTGTGTGCGGCATTTTAAACAATGAACGCGCATCAAGCCTAAAACAAAGCCCACGGGGCCATTTTGATTTATTCCTTTGAACAGTGCGGAGTTTCTGTGTATGGAAAACTATGTTTTACAATGAAATGTGGTGTTCTCCGTGCTGAATATACCTTTAGTGCTTCCCGGCTTGTCATGATCAACGATTTGGTAAATATTTAATTCTTTTAAGCATTTAAATTAGAATGGAAAGATATTTTCAAGGAAGCCAAATTAATTTTCTTATTTTCATTAAAATAGACCAAGTAATTGATTTATTTTTGTATCAGAATATTTTTATAGTAGTCTAAAATGATTCTATCTATAAATTATAAACTCGCATTATGTTTTGATTTAATTTTGAAGAGAAAAAGCCTAGTTTTTTCATACGCTTATAAAATAATATATTGCAAATCACGCAACCTTTTTAAAGACGATTATGTCCATTAGAAAAAAGATTTCTTTTATATTTTACAAACATTTTAACATTTTAATATATCTTTATTAATTTTGTTATTTTTTGTTTCAGTGCCCACCGTTTCATACAATAAACTTGTATTTGTAACTGCACTAGTTTTGATTCATGCGGGAAGTAGCAGGTTTAAGTGCGTCTGCACTTTAAGATCTTGTGTACAGCCAAAGGTCAGGCATCAGCCGTCTACGTCAGCCATGTACCGAAACATTATAAAAGGTGAAAATGAGAGGTTTTAAAGTTTCAGGGAGGTAAACACCACTTTAACCCTCCCATCCCCCTTGGACGTCTATGAAAGCATCCTATTAATAGAATAAATGTAACTAGCGGCTACGCCCCTAGAGGCCTCTAGTGGCATTTAAATGTTTTTTTATTTTATTTTAAATATCTAATTTGAGAAATATTTTGTCTATGGTCAATCAGCTGTTAAATTCATGTCTCTACGCAGCGCCACTACGCTAGCGACACTATGCGGCGGGAATATTTCTATTTTTTCGATTTTATTGTGATTTTTCTTGGGAGGGTGATGGTACTCTCCCCCCAAAAAGTTATAAATCCTCCCGGGACCTATGAGAAGCTACCCTGTTAAGGAGAACCTGATCGGTTCAGCGGTTAGCGAGATCCTTCTGTACAAACACACAGACAAACAGACACACAAACACACAGACACACAAACATCCTTTTACTTTAGTATGAGGATTGATTATCAATGACAATTTCCTTGACAAGAGTGTCTTGAACAGAATCCTCTGACATGGTTTCACAAATTTGGACAGCCTGAAATAAAACAATAATTTAAAACTGTAGATTCAGATTCTAAAAAAAGGGCAAGTAGCTGAGGGTAACTAAGGGATCTAAAGAGATAAGAGAATGGCCCATCAATTGATGTACATATCCGGTGACAATACACAAAATTACCTCATCTGTAGATCACAAGTATCTGTTGAAAAGTTTGGACACAACTAAATTAATCAACCAATCATAATTCCATAATAGTCACCAATGTTGCTAAGCCAAAGAATAAGAAAACTTTATTATAAAACTTTGGGAACTAGTGTAATATACAGCCCAATATCCTCTCCCTCCCAGGGGTAACTACTGCTGAGACTAATTGGGTAGATTAGCAATTTTTTCTGATGTTTCCATTCAAACGTACACGGAGATATATAGTAATGAGAATTCTTTGCTTCGATCACAGCTAAGAATATTCTATCGTATTACATTTATCAGATGACCCGCAGTTCTCGTAGAAGCTATTACATAAAACTACTTAAACTCGGGGATCTAAAGGAATGAGACCATGGCCGATAAATTGATTTACAATCATTACAATGATACATTAAATTATCCCTTCTGTAGATCAAAATTAGTGGTTGGAACGTTTGATCACTCAACTTAATAAATCAACAAATCAAAATTCCCAAAGTCCCCAAAGTTGTTAAGCCTACGAATAAGAAAACATTTTTGTAAAACTTTTGGTACTAGTAAACAGCCGATTGTCCACACACTCTCTGACTTAATCTGTTTTTATTTGTCCTAACATCACTGCCGCTAAGGTGGCTGTGGCTGCTGATGCTGAGCCCTTGTTTTACTAACCTCATCTTTAAGAAATTTCTCCTGAGTTTGTGCGTGTTGTACATGGATTTCTTCTTCCTTGTCATGTCCCTCCTCTGGCTTATATTTCTTTCTGCAGGCAGATACATATATGGATAATGGTAAATTTAGAAACAGTGTTTTATTGTCTAGGGTACAAGACAATAAACTATAAATTTATATACCCCCCCCCCCCCCCACCACTATGATGATAAACAAAATTATCTGTCTATACAAATTATTGGTTGAAAAATTTAGACTATTCTATTACTTCAACAGACAAATCAAGCCAACGGACATAGATAATGTTTTATAAAACCTTGGATATAATAGTCAAATGTCCACTCATCCCCTGGAGATATAGGATACTGGGCTGTAAATTATATTGGTACCCAAAGTTCGCTGATCTGATGATAATAAAAATTCAAAGTCAGGTAATATGGTGTTAATGTTAAGATCTCACTAACTATCAAACATTAGTAAAGCTACCAAAACACAGTAATCTATTTGAGTATCTAACTCTCCTGGGTCTCTCATGTCTCTCATCTGGTTTCTCCTTCTCTGCCCGTCCTTGTTTGTCCAACATCCTACAAAAGGCAACACAGGAGTAAAGCAGTACATTTCCAGTATCGCTACGAAACCGATATATATCCGGTGGATAAGAACCGGTTCTCATCCATACAGAAAAAATATGTATAGCATCGTATTATATTCAATTTTCTACGAATATAAAAATGTACAATCATAAGATTAAATCCAGTGTTATTTAGCATGTGCCTTTGGTTTTAGTCTTATAAGTTTACATTTTTATATCTGAGGAAAGCCGTCTATAATACGATGCGATAAATAACTATTATTACTATAAATGGGCTCTCAGGCAAAATAATCCTTTTAAACTTCATAAGGAATTGCCACTAATCGATGATTTATTCCAAAAATTCGAATTTTTGGTTTAAATAATTTACCCATATAGCTAGCTTCTTCATAAAAAATCAACTATTTATAGCTTACTCTTTATTTAAACTGAAATAATGGAAAGAACTACACTTTTGTACCTGCTAACCAATAATATGGCTGGATTGTTTTTGTAACGTTAAATGAGGCATGTTTGAAACTTTCTATAGATTTGAAACTTTTTAAAAAGCCTTTCATACAATTTTTTATGTGATAAAATCGTCATTTCCATCTAAATTTTAAAATACTGATTCCTATTACAACAGGTACAAGGTTATAAGCGAAGCATTCCTATAACCTAGTCCTGTAAACAAAATTTCTTACAATTTTGTTTAGACTTATACATTTTTATTCTGCTCAATCAGTTCTTACACTCTTCAAGTGATAATGTTCGTTTGTTCTACCGTTACAGAGCTTCGCTTTTATGGATGTTGTCATCCTTGTTGTTATTTATTTAAGTCTAAATCTATGATAATTTTAAAATTTTACCAATATTTTTTCTTCAAAATATTTGTGGGCTTCTTTGCTTTCCAATTCTTTGATTTCTAGAAATAATAATAACAAAATTTGGTAGCGAAGCTACTAAATTTTAAGGTCTACTGTCCGTAGGTCTATAAAATAACAAGGGTTGTGTTTTTATCCTATAATATAAAGTAATACGATGTTTGTCTGTCGTTTCGTCTATCTGAAGCTTAAGATGTCGGTAACCACTTAAGCGATCGAGCTTTACTCTTCAAGAAATATATATGTACTGGTCCTTCGGTGGTTTTTAGCTATATTTTTGGGATGGGACACCTCCCCCCCCCCCCCAACCCCCTAATAAAAAAATGTCTTCAACCTCCCATTTTTAAACGAAAAAATGAGTGTATTGGTTGAACCCCCACACACACACATTGGGGTGGAGCACCCCTGAGAAAAAATCCCCCCCTCCCCAAGATGTTAGCATTGCATACTTGCGCTACTTATACACATTGATTTTCTTGTTAACCAATAATAACAGCAATTTTGAAAGGATTTTAGGCCGAAACCAAAATTTTCTATGAAAAGATGCAAAAATTTGTCAACAATTTTAGTATAAACTAGTTTCATCACCCCTGGCTTCTGGGGGAGAACGAGGAGGTAAGAAAGATGGCCTAAAACCAATCCAAAACATTTTTATAGCTTATTTAATTTTTTCCATAATTAGCACACCAATATCAATTCTGTCAATACAATTTAACAATAAAAACTATTTTTTGACATATAAATTCATATATTAAGAAATAAATCCCTAAAATATCTTATTCTAATATATTAATAAAATTTCAACCAATTAATGTTCTAAAATTGTTTTCAAAATTTTGTACGTGCAGTGAATGCCTATGTCGGACATACTGACAACTCAAGTTATAGAATATGTACGCAAATAAAAATTTTATTTACCTCTCCTTCTTCCAGGGTATCAGAAAGAACAACCTAAAATAATGAAAAATAATATATTTGATGAATTTAAAAAATCACTATAAATCTTGTAAAAAATACTAGGATATGTGTCTGTGTGTTTTCAATGATCCCTGTAACAGTTTGGCCGATATGGTTCTCTTTTACAGTGTTGCTTCTCATAGGTCCTGGGAAGGTTTATAACTATTTCCGGGGATGGTACCAACATTATCCAAGGAGAAATCAACCCCACCAGAAATCGACTTCCTCCCTCCAGTAGCAATATTTTACCGCATTTTTAAAACCTCAGAGAATAAGTACGTATCTTATATGGTCGCATTTTTTGTTCATTAAAATAATTTTCATAATGAAAAATAAAACATTTGAAATGTTTAGAATGTGTAAAATATTTTGAGATGAGCAAATTTTAGGAGAATAAAATGGTGAAAGTAAAAAATCATGCAAAGTCTAGCTGATGATAACCTTTGCTAAAGAGTATGATATGGGATATTTTGCAGAAATTCGGGGAGAGGATATTGGACGATAAAAAAATTCCACAATAAACAAATACCAAACTACCCATCTAGGAATTAATTGTTTTTAGTACTGACATCTAGGAAGGACAGTAAAATAGCCTAAAAACCTACCTGAACATAGGTAAAACTCTCTTAAAATGAAGAACTTTAATCATTTTAATTTAATTTTAACGGACAAATGATGAGTAGGTGCTTATCAAACAGGAGAATCTCAGTGAATTTTATTGAAGCTTATCTAATACAGGTATTAGGATTTCCGGCCTCCATCGAAAAATAACTCCTAACGAAGTGCGATGACGGACGGACAAACTGAGATGTAGATCAGGAATAAGGTATAACCAACAAGTAAAATAAATCTAAAATAATAATTGGGTGGCAGATGTAAAGGTCGTCATTTCTACTATGTATTGACCCCCAACGACATCTAAAATCACATATAGGTTTCGTGATTTTTCTCGGATTAATTTCGTTGTTAGTATAAGCTAGATGTAGATGCTTATCTGTGATAAAATCTATCTGCAATAGCAGCCAAGAAAGGCAAGGTTCTCTATATACCATTACTTAAGAACAGACTGACAATCTTAAATGTAGATTAGAAGAGAGAACGAGTAAAACTAAACAACAACAATAACGACAAAATTAGTATAAAAACAAAAGAGAAGAAAGTAAAAAATGAAAGAGAAAATAATTAAAAAGTGAAACTTTCTTCAAAATAGGTTAATAAATGAAAAGAAAAAGAAAGTTAATTTTTTAAAACAAATTATACTCAAACTATTAATATTTGTAAGAGTGTCTAAGATTGTTAAATATTTATAAAAATTCAAAACTACCCCTTGTGTAGATTAAGATTAGTGATTGAAACCTTTAGAGTGGACACTAAACTTTAAAGAACCAACCAATTAGATTCAATAAAAGTCCCTAAATTTGTGAAAACATCGAATAAGAAAACATTATTATACATTTTGGGGACTAGTGTAATAAACAGAGTTCTAAAACATTTCTAATTCGTGGAGAAGGGAAAACTTTATTCCTTTTTATTAAAACTAGAGGCTTCGCCCCTAGCCTCTAGGGGCTTTGCCCCAAGAGGCAATTTAAAAAATTCATTACCACTGGTGTAACAACCATCCGTTTTAAAAAAAATAAAATGTACAATCATAAGATTAAAACCAGTTTTTTAACCGGTGCCTTTGGCTAGTTTTAATCTTATAATTGTACATTCTATATCCGCGGAAAGCTGTTTATAATACGATGCGAGAAATAACTATTCCTTTTTATCAAAACAAGCATAAATATTACAAAAAGAGCAGTTTTGTCATTCTGGCTAAAATTATAATAAGATTATTGCCCTAGTGATACTACCCTGTAAAACATGGTGGTAGTTTAACAACTAAATTAAAACTGATATCTATGTCTAAATTATGTCCAAAATTTGGAGTACTAGAGTATGCCACTAGTGCCTAAAACTATACAAAAACTAACAAATTAAATAATAATAGCCTAAAAACATCCCAGAACATATTTGAAGCTGTCCTTAAATGGACAACCCATTCGATTCAGTGGTTAGGGGATCTTATAATAATAACAACACCAAAGTTTAGTAGGGTGACAGCAGACTGTGCCTTATAAATTATGAGGAGTCATTAAAAAGTGCATCCGAAGGCAAGTTAACCAGGGATATAAAGGGATAAGACATGGCCGATAAATTGATGTCCATCCCCAATCATGATTTACAAATAGATTAAAATTAGCAGCTGAAACGTTTGATCATTCAACTTTATAAAACAACCAATGAAAATTCGGTAATTCTCCTACGTTATTGAGCTAACAAATGCGAAAATTTTATTTTAAAACTTTGGGGACTTGTGTAATCAAGAGCCCATTGTACCCTCCCTCCCTGAGTTAGGCCACTCTAAAGAGTCAAGGTTATTACAAGTGTGTAAAAATTTGTCTGAAAATTTTTAGCTTTGTAATTCTTTATTTATTATCTTTTAGGGGACAAAGTAGTAAATTCAGAAAATAAGGGATAAAACAATGGACATATATCTTAAGTCTTTTGAAATGTCAGTCTTTTTTATGTTTGTTTCTTAAAGTTTTTTTTAGGATCTGTGTCTATCTGTTTAAATGTGTGTTGTGTGTGTCTGTCAGTACCAAAGGATCTCGCTGAACCGAAAAGGCTATCCTTTACTGTGTACTTGTAGCTTCTCAAATGTCCTGGGAAGGTTTATAGCTGTTTGGGGGGAGGGTACAACCACCATTCCAAGATCAACTAAAACTGGAGGAGGTTATTCTCCCTCTCCCCCTTTACATACAGTATCCCTAGAGCTCTCTAAGGAGCGTAACCGCTTCTTATTGAAAAAAGGACATTGCAGTTCTATAGGTGAACCAAAAATATATTTTTAAAAATATTAATTCTGTTTATTATTTTAAGTTATTTCATGTTGATTAAGCGTACGTTAGAAAAGCTAGTGCCCCCAAGGGATAGGGTCCGGCAAGGTTAGATTAAGAAATATGTGGATATATTGACAAGGGAAAAATGGGTGGTTACCATGGACCTCATTTATTGGTGTGTTCGTCCATCCAGAAGGAGGGAAGGGGATGGGGTGAAAGGAATGAAGGAGGAGTATGGCTTTTTTAGTTGGCTGAGAGTTTCGCCTCATGTTGCACATGAAAATCTTGTGCAACATCCAAAGTAAAAATATATCGATTGTTGGAGCTCCCCGTAGCTATATAGGTTTATGTGATTGGCCAAATGTGGGTAAATGAAATCTTGGGAAAATGCATTTTTGGACGGACGGACAGACATAGTGAATTACAGAGAATACTTTAATTACAAAAAATTGGATCTACTGCAGTTCATGGTAAAATATTGCTGGTAACGAATATTGCCAAAAATCTATGAATTTTAAAGGTTTCTAGCTGCCAAACGGCTGAACGTACAGATCATGCCCGCACACTGTTTTAAGCGGCATAAGAAGGCCTACAAATAATCTGGAATAGCCATAAATCAACAATGCATAATTATCTCGCAGTGCAGAAAAATGCGCGAAAAAGGCCTATTTTACGCGTTTTTTCTTCAGGGAAGCTTTCCCTGTGCATCATTGGATCTTGGTTATTCCAGATTATTTGTAGGCCTTCTTGTACCGCTTAAAATGGTGTGCGGGTATTATCTGTATGTTCAGCCGTTTGGCAGCTAGCAGCCTTTAAAATTCATAGATTTTTGGCAATATCCGTTACCAGCAATATTTTACCGCGAACTGCAGTAGATCCAAAAAATTTATACCTGAATAAAAATCAGTGATAAAACAGTGGTAAAACTTAAAATTTTCATTGTAAATTTTTTCTGAAAAAAATATCATATAAATTAATTAATATGTTTATAAAGACAAAAACCATTATATCCATAAGTAGCGGATCAATAAGAGACAAATGAAATGTAATAAATTGTTATTCTCCCTCAAAGTGCTCAATCGAGCACAGAAATCTACCTCCCCCGCACATATTATTTGTAATAATATTGTAATAGTATAACAGGGTAGCCCCGCGGGGTTAGGCCCCTGCACAGGGTTTAGACAGAAGGGAAAAAATATTATACTTTATCTTCAATTTATTTAAAAATAAGGATAGAGTAATTAATCGAACTCTTATTTGTAAATTTAAAGTGCGGGGGGGGGGGTGATTACGCACTTCGACCTGACAAAACCTTGAACACGTCACTGGACGGGACTATTGAAATAAAAATAACTCTTTATTTTACCAAATATTGATTTTTTATGATTCTATTCTTATCGTATTATGTCTTACATGGTTGCGGAAGCGTTCCACCTCACGCTAAAGGCACACTAGGTCATATCATAGTTCACTGACTTCTGCAAACGTTTTGCTTTCTAAAAGGGTTGGATCTCCAACTTTTGCATATTTTTTCACTTTTATGCTGGTAAAAACTTTTATTTTTAATAGCGACGCTACAATATAATTCAGTTTGCACGTCTGTTCGTCCAGTCTATCATTCTGTAAAGCTGGGGACATGAATTAATTAGTTGATATTCAAGATTGATGGCTGAAAAGTGCACTTAGTAAACAACTTACATTGTCCGTTATTCTGTCGTTCCTTTAATAAAAGACATTGAAATTTAAAAAGGAGTTTGCGATTCATTTTACAAAGATATACCTACAATTGTCATTGATGTAAAAGTTTTCCTGAAGATATAAAATATACTTTCTATATTTTGGGGGTCCTTTAATACAAAAAGACTTAGCTGACTAATAAAGCTTCTATTTCTACTTTGCCCACATATCTTTTATTTAAATTGTTATAAATAAGCAAACAGATTCGCTACTTAAGGTTGTTGTCATCCTTGTGATTGCATTTATGAATAAACTCTTCCTACGCCAATGCGGTGCATTGAAACCTTCAAAGACGTCAAAGGGTGAATGGGGGTAAAGAAATGTTTTACCCCCCAAACTTTAAAACCTCCCTTAAAATTTTTGAAAGTAAACGCCTCTTATTACACTCTTTCAAAAAAATTTGGGCGACTCTGAACACCCTCCCCCCTTTTTCTATTCTTTATTTAGAAACAAACTGAAAATATTGTGGTTTACATTTAGCATTTTTGTGTTTTACTCTAGGTCTGAGTTGGCTAGGTTATATTGGGTAGGTTGTAGCCCCATAGAGTTAGAATAAAACTAACACAAAAATAGGATTGATATTATTTAGATATTATAGAAAAATTCTTTTCAAGATATAAATAAAGCAATGGCCACATTTTCATGCAAAATTAGAATACCTACTGTTAGGGCATTTAGAACGTATACAAAAATTATTACATCAATTGTTGGGTCATTTAAATACTTGTTTTATAACCAATTGCGTCGTATTTCGCACAACTAGTCAAATATGAATATTAAAATTCAAACTTCTTATGACAATTAAGAGGAATGTTTCATTAGTTTTAACAAAAAATAACACACAATATTAAATTAACAGAGTAAATATTAATTGGTAAGTACAGCGTCCGTCAATCTCAATTAAAAATTCCTCTATATACAAGTTTGAAAGTTATATTCATGCTTCTATTATAATATAGCTATCAAAACCAACTCACTGTCAGCTATTATAGCTACGCTACTCTTGAACATAATTGTTTTTGTTTCTAGGGAAAATAAAAATGATTCTGTACTTTCTCTTAGAAACTCAAAAAAAAAAGTAGGACAAGCAATAAAAGTTGTAAAAAATGCTTATTTTGGGGTAAATTTTTGTAAATGTATACTGTAATTAGTATTGTAAAATTCACTTTAAATTGATAATGTTTTCTTGAGAGATAACCACTGTATAATTTTCACTGTATGTTGAAACTAGAGCAATTCAGGACACTAGAGTGTCTCGTACAGCTGAGCTGCGTGTGAAAGTCTAAATTTTTGTGGAAAAATTTCTTCTTGATGGTTGTGTGTGTGTGTGCCACTTAGCCGCCCCGTGGGCTGCGCTTGGGCGTGCGTGTGAGTCCTAACTTGAGCTGGTTTCTTAGCCCTAGAAAACTAAGGCAATCACACTATAAATAACTAAGCTATAGCCTGTTATTCTAGTGTGATATTAATGTATTTAATTGACTAAACATCTCGTATAGATGTTATCTTCGCAAAATACCAGGAGAAACTGAGATGCCAAGTGTCAAAAGAAAGAGGGTGGGAAGGTTGATTAAGGGGGGGGGGGGGTTAAAAAAGAAGAAAGTAGGCCTTTAGCCATGTGTTGGCTAGTTTAGAGTTCAAACTTCAAACCCTTTCTCTCTTTAAGTGAGGTAAATTCACTACCCTTAAAACAACCCCCTTCTTCCCACCCCCCTAAACCAACCCCATCATCTACCCCTTTCACAATTCCTCATTTGTCATTTCTAATTGTTTCCGAAAATTTGGCATTTTAACCAAATTAGTGAGATTTAATTCTGTATAAACAGATTCTTTTTTTTTTTTTGAAGCGAACTTACTCTATAATTAACTTTGTCTGTCCATTTGTAAAGCAATTTACCAATTATAAGCTGTGCTCAAAGAAATTTGTTCCACAAGGTAAAATTAAGTTTAGGATATTAAATCAAGTGTTTTGTAGGACCATAGAAATTTTTAAAAGCGAAGATTTTCTATAATTAGGGTCGGTTGGTCTGTCCATCCGTTTAGTTATTTTAAACAAGTTAGAATTGGCATATCGGTTTCAAACTATGCACTGTGATTCCTGTAGTAGTTAGTTTAAACATAATGACTTTTAATTTTTTTCACAATAAATTTTTATATTATTTTTTTTATCGGATTGATATGATTTTTGGAATACTGATTCCTAGCACAACAAAATACAATTTTATAAGCGAAGCATCCCTATAATCAAATCCTAGAAATGTAAGTATATCCTTAAACATTATCCTGTGTTTTACAAATTTACTTACAATTTTGTTGAGATTTTATACATTTATATTCTAATTATTCAGTTTTGACACTCTAAAAATGTTAATGTTCCTTTGTCCTACCGTTTAAGAGCTTTGATTTTATGGATGTTGTCATCCTTGTTAAGATAGATGGTATGAGATATGCTAAAAAATAACCTATAGATAATGGACGTATCTTTTAAATGGATCACATTTTTGAAATAGTTTGCAAAAAGGATGACAACATCCAGAAGTAACGCAAAAAATCATGGCAATACAGATAAAGGGGTTTAAAGTCCATTAGTTAAAGAAACCATTCTCACATGTTTTTATAATTAATAACATTTATATTTTGTAGATTGACTGACAGACCGACGGCCAAAGTAATTACATACTGGATGCTTCATCCGTATGGGGAATCTTCGCAAAAACATTTATCCTATCTTGAATATTAGCTTAGAAAATCACCTTTCCTTCATATCGTTACTGACGGACAGACAAAGTGTATATTAGAGTAGCTTCGCTTCTAAAAAGTACCAAAAAAGGAAATTCCTCAGAGATCTTAAGGGATAAGATTATGGACGGGAAATAATTTTTCGACGAAGCCCAAAATACATAACTTTTGCACCATGTCGTCTTCCTGTGACGTCATATTCTCCATATCTTTTTTAGGGATTTTCTTTCCCACTCATCTCACCTCCTTCATTTTATGACGTCACAGGAAGACGACGTGGTGCAAAAGTTATGTATTTTGGATTTTTTCGACACGAATGAGAGAACGTAGTTAGAAATATTAGGGGTCAGTAAAATTTATTGTCCAATGTCTCATCCCTCCCTGACAAAATCTATCTATTTGATGATTATATGAATTTTTTTATGGTTTCCCCCAAAAGTGCCTAGCGACCACATAATTCCCCCCCCCTTGATTAAAAATAAGGGGGGGGGGGGGGGGTAGTTAAGTTTTTCGTGTGTTTAACCATAGGTTAGGTTATCTTGTTACATGGTAGCCTTTTTGGTTTGATATGAAGTAACAAAAACCTTTATATTAAAATAATAAAAGGGAGAGGGGTTTCTTGGGTCGCATTGCTCTTTAAGGGAAAGCTCCGGTGTTTTTTTCCTGCAAAATATTCGTATTTGGCTGCTAGATGTAGAATATAAATATTAAGGATATAGGGATAATGGGAAATTAATTGATCTTCTTCAAATATTTAATCTTAATATATTGCCCTTGGTAACTTATTAATTTAGGAGAAAGAACGGGAGAGGAGGGTTATCAATTTACCAGCCATGGTCCTCTCCCTTCCTGAAAAATATAAAGATATTCAATGTAAGAATAATGATCATAAATTTTCATCATGAATCTAAAGGGATAAGACATTGAGACAATGACGATAAATTAATGTACAAGCCCACAAATTAACAAGGGGGGGGGGGGGCATTCTAAAGAGATTTTAAACAGGGAATTCCACTGGTACCCAAAGTTTTATAACCGTGGTATTTTTTTAGTTGGCTCAAACACTATGATAATTTTAATTAATTTTGATTAGTTGGTTTACAAGTATAGGTGTTCAAACTTTTAACCAATAATAAAACCTTCCTTGGACTAATTTAAAACATCCTGTAGTAAAGCTTAAGATTTCGACTACCTGAACTAAATAAGTTCTTCTTTTTAGGTAAGCTTTTTTATGTCCTGGATTGCTTTTAAGCTATTTTATTTTTAGATGGTTTAAGGCTATTTTTCTGTCATCTTTCATCACATACGCAAGTTTAGTATAAAGTATTAGTAAATAGAAACTTAGTTAAAGAGTAGCTGCCCTTAAAAGTAGGAGATAGAAATAAAAGGTAAGAAGGAGAGAGAGAGAGAGAGAGAGAGAGAGAGAGAGAGAGAGAGAGAGAGAGAGAGAGAGAGAGAGATAGAGACTGACAGAGAGAGAGAAAGAGAAAGATAGAGAGAAAGAGAGAGAGAGAGAGAGAGAGAGAGAGAGAAAGAGAGAGAAAGAGAGAGAGAGAGAAAGAGAAAAAGAGAGAGAGAGAGAGAGAGAGAGAGAGAGAGAGAGAGAGAGAGAAAGAGAGAGAAAGAGAGAGAGATGAAGAGAGGGAGAGAGAGAGAGAGAGAGAGAGAGAGAGAGAGTTGATTTATTTTTGGTCAGAAAATTAATAGAGGAAAATATAAAATAATCTTATTGTAGCTCAGAGATGATATACTTTCATACTTCTATCTTAAGTAGCAAAGGTGAAAAAAACATAATTTACCTTTAGAAATTGTATGAGAGCATTACAGACAGACCAATCAAGTTATATGATAGACGTTCAGTGGTCAGCATAACATCCACACTAAAAGAGCTGTTATTGCAAATAGTAGCTGAATAATTCAGATTTTGTTCTTTGGGAGGACAGACTGACTGAAAAACAGGGTCATAGAGTAACTTTGCTAATAAAAGATAATTCAAATACTAAACTACTGAAAAATAGACAGACAGACAAACATTTTGTTTTGTAAAATTCTAAAACTCATTTTCACACCCATTGATTCTCTTTGTAAAATAAAGAAAGTGTTTAAAGAATAAGTTTATAAATGATTCATTCTTTATCAATATTCATTATTATTGAGGTTTCTCTAAAAATCATCCATTTTGGTTTATTGCATTTGTGTTTTTTTTTCATTGTTTTACACTGTTTTAACTGTTTTCAATTTTCAAACAAAAATAATTTCTTTAGATATGAATTAAGTCATTGGAGATCTGGTTTTTTTCAGGACCAGCTTAAAGCTTTTTTCTAAACTTATATGAAAGCTTTTCAATTATTTTAGTTTTAATAGTTATTTATTGAATCGTATTATAGACAAATTTCCGCTGATATACGTAAAAAATATAAGATTGAAATCAGTTTTGTCCGAGGGCTACAAAACTTATATTAATTTTATGATTTTTATTTCAATATCCGCATAAAGCTGTCTATGATACGATGAATAAAAAACTATTATATGATTTGCAAAAAATAATCACCAAACTTCGTAACAAAATAAAGCATTAACTCTTTTTCCCCTCATTATCTCCATAATAATCTCTATCAAAATTATTGTCAACAATATTTTTCATTGTCATCATAAAATCATTATTTAGATAATTTCCCAGTAAATATCCCTCACTTACAAAAAGTACCGTTACCCCCCTCCCCCACCACCCTAGTTTTGACACTTTTAGCTTGGAACCTGCCTATAAAAGTACCAACAAAGATTTTGAGCCAAGAAATGATAACAAGATTATAAAACTTTGGGTACCAGAGTAATTCACAGTCTAATGTCTCTCCCCCCCCCCTTTATTGAATAGTTTAAAGGTCCTCAATGAGAACAAAAATAGAATAGTTATTTCTCGTATCGTATTATAAACGGCTTTCCGCGGATATAGAATGTACAATTGTAAGATTAAAACTAGTTTTTTTAGCCCCGAGGTGCCGGAGGCACCGGCTAAAAAAACTGGTTTTAATCTTATGATTGTACATTTCTATATTCGTAGAAAACTGGATATAATACGATGCTAGACATAGTTTTTTCGTATGGATGAGAACCGGTTCCTATCCACCGGATTCGAATGAATACGAGAAACACAACTTATATTCTTTTAAGCGAAGCTTAATTATTTACTATGTTGTATGTCTGTCTGACAAATAGTCCGTAATGTTATGGGATTTATTCAGGGTTCTAAAGGGATAAGACAATGGCCGATAAATTGATAAACATCCCCAATAATGTTACACAAAATTACCCATCCTGTAATTTACAATTATTGGTTAAAACGTTTGGACACTCAAATAAATGAACCAATATAAGTCGCCAAATTTGTTAAGCAAGCCAACGAATAAGGAAATGTTGTTATATTTCTTTGAGAACTGGTGTAATAAACAGCCAAATATACCCTCTGCAGAATTTTTTTGTAAGGAAAACCCTTCCAATCTTATTGCTTTAAAATATAATGTTATTTATATTCTTTAATTTATGAAATTGACAATTTTGTGCTTTTGATTCGCAAAAATATAAGAATAATATCATTGTACAAGGAAAACTGATTTGGTCATTTATACTGTTTCTCTAATTCAATAATAAATATCAGGTATCATAAAGGATAAGACAATTACAGATAAAATGATGTACATCCCCATATATGATAAACAAAAGATTACTTTTGCAAAGTTTGGACACTGCTTGTTTTTTTACCAGGATTTCATAAAAGTTTTCATGCCAAAGAATAATAAATTTTAATTATAAAAGTATGGGTACCAGTATTAATTACCAGTTCAATTTTCCCTCTTTTCCTGACATAGACAGACAGATGATATGATTAACTGATAAATAAAATGATTAATGAAGCCTATGCAAGTCCTATGATACAATAGAGATCGTAAAATTGAAAGTTTTTTTTCTTGTCCTACAAAGTCTTTTTAGAGTTATTATTGACCCCAAAGTATTACAAACTCGAAGCTTTTTATAATGCCTATAGAAATGACGTCTTACTGACCTACCATTGGTCAATCGAAATGTTTACTGGCCTGGCATTGGTACTTTAGTCTGTGTATCGGCGTAGCATTAATCAATTGTATTATACTAGCGGCTGCGCCCCGAGCATCTAGGGGCTCTATATTTGAAGGTCAGAAAATAGCTTAAAACCATACCCAGACTTATTTATAAAAATAAAATATTCTAAAACCATCTCAGGGCTTATACTAAGCTTCCCTCTAAAGGAGAACCATATCGGTTCAGTAGTTAGCGAGATCCTTCGCTACAAACAAAAAAGCTTAGTACATATTATAGGATGACGTTATCTTTTTATAATTACTAAAAGGAGCTTCTATAAACACGTTATATCATTTGTTTACATCTTATGACGTGAATTTTGGTATTTTCGTAAAGGGTTTCATAGGATTTAAATAATTATAAAATAAAAAAAATATAAAAATCTTTTACAACAACTGAAACTTGTAAATGATTTATATCATGGTGATTTCTTTATACTTCGTAAAAGGTAAATATTATTTTTTTTTTACTTTCAAGGGCCAAACTTTAACAGTCTAACAAAAATTCATAGAGATTATATCCTTCATAATAAAAGGGAAAAACAAGGGAATTGTTTTAGAGCGCAGCTACCATGTTTGTACGTTTGTCAGCCATTACGTTTGGAATCCATCCTAGTTATGATAAACAAAATCACCCTCCATGTAGATTATATTTTAGGAAAAGTTAGGATAAAAGAAATAAAAAAAATTATGGACTGTTTATCATGGGAGGGTGGGTGCATCCACCTAAAAATAGTTAAAAATTAACCTTCCCTGAACTTATGACAACCTACACTGCACTGTAATGGAGAATCATATAGGTGGAGTGGTTAGCAAGATGCTTAGGAACACATATACAGACAAAAGGACATATAGACATCCTGTTACTTTTGTATAACAATATATATACCCTCCACCCCCCATAACAAAAAAATCCTAAAAGTAGGTCAGGTTATATACATTATGGGTAAATAAGCGTTTTCTCTACGCTATTTGCTCATATCAAGATAAATTAATATCCTATCATTTACCTAATATTTTATAATATATTTTTATTGTATACCCATTTAGGGATCTTAGGGGATAAGACAAAAAAATTGATAAACAATCCAAATGATAATAAGCAAAATCACCCCTTCTGTTGATTGAAATTATTGGTTAAAAACTTTGGACACTGCTAATTCAAACCAATTTAATTCACGAAGTTCCTAAATCACCGAATGTGAGAAAGTATTTACAAAAATTTGGGAACTAAAAAAATTACATTTATGTGTCCCATCAATCCTTGATAAACATTACATTATTAGTAGCGAAGCTACTCTATAAATATAACATTTTTTTTTAAATCCTAAAATCTTTCACCAATATATTAAAAGACAAGATTTTTAGAGAGTATCTTTAAGCCAAACTTATATGGATGGTCTCATTCTTGTTTTTATCGTGTTTACTTGGCCCCTAGCATCTAGGTGCTCAGTATTCGAAAAGGGTGTTGATCGAAGAGAAGAAAAATAGCTTAAAACCTTCCCTACATATACAAATAAAAAAGTCTAAGAACAGCCCGGGACATATGCTAGGCTTCCCTAAAATGGAGAACTCAACCGGTTCACTGGTTAACGAGATCCTTCGGTTCAGACAAAAAAGCTTACTACTTTATATAATAGGATTATGACTTTATAAGGTGCCGTTATCTTAGAAAACTTTTTTCACTTTGAATGCGTTGTCTTTATTTTTCCTCTATTTTTCACAGGATCTGTAGTCGAAGGGGTAGGTAGAAGCAGAAAAATAGCCTAAAACCATCCCGAGGCCAAAGTGAGATTGACATCTCCGTGTTGGTTAATTGCTGCATAACAAAAATTAAATTGCTATTTATCGTAATAGTCAAATTTCTAAGAAGGATTGATACTGGTACCTCTTAAATTTGTTAAGAACTTTGCTTTTATTAGTAATTTTTTTTGGGTTGTACAAATCTTCAGTGTCCAAACTTTTTAACCAATAGTTTTATATCATCATTTATGCTGCACATAAATCTATTGTCTTATCCTCTCAGTTTATTGTAGTTTTAAGGGTCGTAGTAGAGTTTTTCGCCCATAATTTAAAACATATTAACGCTATTTACGGGGAAAGTCATGATATCTGACACCCGTATAACTGTCTAGGCATATAATAATATGATTGCATATAGATTATAGGTATAAAATAAATGATACTCAATAAAAGATTAAATGGATATATTCTTTTATCACATTTAATGTGAGAATGTTGCGATTATCATATTCAAAATAAATGCTGTAATAAGCTTTAAAATATTTAAACACTAGTCTCTCATTGGACACAAAATGACGTCCAATAAGAAAAAGGAATAAAAATATTGGAAAGAAAATTATTTTATTTCAAAATTAATTCTTGGCATTTTGGAATAAAAAATATAGGGGAAAGAAAATTATTTATTTCAAATCTATTTCTGGTCTTGAAATAATATTCATTATTTTATTTTAATTCGAGTGTCAACCAATAAGAAATAGGCATGCTGTTTTAAAAGTTTGGAATAAAAATTATTATTTTTTGTCAATTCCTTTTTTCAGAGTATAAAATGAGAATAAATTTTCCAACATCATTATTGATTTCTAATTTAACATTTCATACAGTGGGTAATATTTATTTCAACATTTTTTGTCATTCAAAATCAAGTGTCACAAAAATAATAATATCTAACATAAAAAAGAAATTTTTAAAATAATTTTGTTTTCTTTATTTGTTGAAGATTTAAGCCCAAGCTTTTTCTGAGGGGGGAGACCCCCCTCAACCCCCCCTCTCCTGAGGGGGGAAACCCCCCTCAACCCCCCCCCCCTGACGCTCTCTTCTTTAAATCTTTCATTATTTCTGTAATTTATTCTAACTATCTTATAAATTTCAAAACATGAGATAAAAAGGAAATAATAATTTGCTGTACATTATTAAAAAATTTAAAAGTTGTAAAAAAAATTCCAACATGATTTTTAATTTTAAATACAAGAATATTTTTTCCTATATGATATGTTAAATTTAAATACAGGAATAATTTTGTACTGTGGAATTGAAGAAATAAATGCTGTACATTAGAGTGGCTTGATTTTCAATGATTTTCTAATTTTAAATGTGCTACATACACTTTCTGTCTGAACATCATATAAGAGACCAAAAATGAAAAGAAAATATTTTGAATAATGGGGAGGCTCGCTGATGCATGTAAACTTTTAGAAAGACACTTGTGGGGAGAATTTTTTTTTTTTTTTTGGGGGGGGGCAATTATTTTTCTTTCAAAGTATAGCTTTATGCACCTTCCCAATTTTGTCTTGAAGAGTAGAATAAGAATAAAAAATCTGTTTTTAAAACTATTGATCCTAGCAAGAAAAATCCATAAATAGATTTAAAAACCAAGAGATTTTACATTTAATTTAAGATTTTTCATGCTTGGATGAATATTTTTTAAAACCAATTTGATATTCTTATATTAATCAACAAGACAAATTCAAAAAGATGCATAAAGCAATACTTTGAAAGAAAAAAAGTTGCACCTCCAGAATAAACTTCTAAAATTTTTAATGCATGGAAGCACCTTCCCCCCATTTCCCCTCAAGGACAAAATAAATTTTTTATATTTAGGTTTCTTATATGACGTTTAAACTGTAGATGTTGATTACAAATTCAATGTCCAAAATTGATCCACTCTACTGTACATTGTTATAATTTAATATTTGATGTGGGTATAAACATTAGACATAGATGGTCAATCTGACCCCATTTTTTTCTTAAAAAGAAACCTTTGTTCAGTTTTTGTTGTATATGAAATACAGCCCTAAAGGCAACATTATTTGCAACTAAATTTTGCAATGATATAATTTTTAGAAAGATAACTTTATCATAAGAAATTAAATTATTTATAACTAACTTATTATATGTTGTGTCATACGCTTCACATTATACGATGGAAGAAATATTTTCTTCAAATATTTCACCCAAGGAAAGCTTTAACCTAAGAACCTAAGATAATCAACAATTTATAGCTGATACATAATGTAAACAAAATTCCCTTGTGCTGTCTCTAGGTTATCTCTATTGTATAAATGAACGTACAAAAGAGGAGGAGAGAGAGAAGGAAATAGACAGAAAGGTGAGGGAGAGGGGAGGGGGAAGAAATATAGAGAAAAATAGACAGAGATATTTATTGTTCACCCTTAGATGATGTAAATTTTTTGATAGACTTTTTTGAATTTAAGAAAAAGATAGAGAATGAGACAAAACCAAGTATTATATTTTATCAATATTGCTTATACAAGAAAGGTCATTCAAAATTATTTCACCAATATTAAGGTCAAGTGACAAAAATTTAAATTTCCACCTACTTCGCCCCCAGAGGGGGCAATAGTAGAAGGAAAATTCAAATTTTGATCACATGACCAAAATTGTTGAAATAATTTTAATATCCTTTCTAGCATTCACAATATTACGAAAATATGATAAATAACTATTACATTACTTAGATGGAAAAATATTGCAATAAAGGGTTAAACTATTCATTTACAATTTCGTTTTTTTTTATATAAAAATGGCGGAATTTTTTTTCAAAATGGTGATTTCTCTTGGGAAGGTGGAGGTACCCTCCATAAAATTATATATAAACGTTCTCTATACCTCTAAGAAGCTTAACTGTAAGGGCGAACCATGAGATTTTTGGTATAACACACAGATAGAAAGAAATATTATTACTTTTGTGTCAAACAAAATAGATGTATTACCTTAGATGGTCAATCAAAACAATAAACTATCAAAATAAAAAAGAAACTTCTACATTTCTTATTGGTTTAATGAACGAATTTAACGAGACGTCATCAAAATGAGGGATTATCCATCTGTTTTTTTTATAATCTTTCCCACTTCTCCTCTCATTCCTCATTTTTATGACGTCACATGGCTTCGGAATAAACAAATTAATTTTCCATATTTAATTTATTTCTTTAAATTGAAAAGTTGTTTTTTTTTCTGATTAATTCTTAGTTTTGGATAAAAAAATTGGAATACGGGGGTTTAATCATTCTAATTAGTGTACTCTGTATAATCGGTAACGGTATTAATATCATTTATATATACAAACATTAATCTCATTATTATTATTATATAGATTTTTATTAATAGTATTATTTGCATAGCTACTCTTTATATCTCTTTTTTTTGTTGTTATCTTCATATAATGAGTTGATTTATTTAGTTAAACTAGAATAAAGAATAAATAAACATTTTACGTAATTTTTTAAAGAATACTTTTAAAGAATACTATTTGTTCAGCTGTTTAAAATATCTTACTGATCCGAGGGTTAATTCATAAATATCCGCACAAATAAAGTATGTAAATATCGAGCCCCTACCCTACTCTTATTTGGTAAGATAGAAAATAAGAGGGTGTCGTTTAGTCATTTTTCTAATCCTGCAGGGCTACCTAGTACACATACAACCTAACCTGACAGAAAGTAATAAACATACAAATAAAAGATTACTTCGCTTCCCTTCAATGTTCAATTTATTCTTTAGATATAGATGTATATACATATAACTACCTACCCTCCTTATCCAAGGACCTTTGTTTTCTGCTACTTGGCTGTGTTAATATTTCCAACACTACTGGTTGATCTACAAAGACCCAATTGAGAGTCGGCACTAGGTTCCTAGGATGGGAACATACAGTTATTTAACCCCTTCCCCCTCTAGGGTTTACCTCTAGTCGCAAAATAAGGGATGAGAGGTTCAGATGTCAACTAGGCACTAGGTTTGACAGGCGTATTCTTTATGTTTAATTATTTGATAAAGAAAATAAAGAATATTTTTTTCTATCATTGCTACACTAATCAACGTTATTATCTTCCTTGTTTATTGGCTACAAACACAAAGCAAACAAAATATGTCTCCTTCCCTTAATAATCCATAAATTGATTATTATACCAGAATCTCTCTAATAAATTTATGTCCGTGTGTCTATTGCATAAAAAAATCCATAAAAAATATAATTTTTCTTCATAATTTAGTATTTTGATTCATTAAATTGATCTACATCCCTTAAATATAATAAACAAAATTACCCCTACTGTAGAATATAAATTTCAACGAATCATGATATGTTAAAACCTTGGTTCACGTATAATTTACAGTCTAATCTACCCTCCCTCCATAGAAAAAAACAAGGATGACAACATCCATAAAAGCGAAGCTCTGAAACGATATGACAGACGAACATTAACTTTTGTTGAGTGTCAGAGCTGAATATACAAAATATGAAAATATAAGGTTTGACAAAATTATACGTAAATATGTTGCAAAACTTCTTAAATACAGAATTCTGTTTTAGGACATACTGACATTTTTAGTACTTAATTATAGAGATGCTGCGCTTATAATATTGTATCGTATTGAAATAGGAATAAGTAATCCGAAAATCAGATCAAACGGATGATTTGATCACATAAAAATTGTTATTAAAGAAGTAAAAAAATCAACATGTTTAAAATGGACGTACGGACATTCTGGTAACGATTATAGAGTTGCTACGCTTTCTAAATCCTTCCTAACTACTACAGGAACCATCGTGCAAAGTTTGAAATCAATAGGACAATTCTAACATGCCTAAATTAACGAAAAAAGCTATCCGTTACGGACGGACTGACGAACGGACTGATCGACCCTAATTATAGAAAAGCTTTGCTTATAAAAAACGGACATGTATACTTTTTAATTGCATAATTGGTTTATTCCTATATGCTTACCCTTCTACTAAGGTTGTTGTTCTCCTTGTCAATGTAGGTCCTAGGAAAGTATATGCATACTTTGTGGAAGGTTACCAACACCCTTCCAAATTAAAGCAATGCTGAAGGGTTATTGTAATATGTTTTGAAGGCTAAGGTGAAGCCGCTAGTTAAAATCTAAAAGAATAACATGATAGCATACATTATGCGTAAACGTATCTTACCAACAGAAATATTAACATGTGGACCTATATGATAAACATGATAACTTAAAATCTACTTATTTATCATTTTCTTAGTATATTGCATAATTTAGTGTAAGTATTTTATTATTGAATTTGTGTTTTCTGGACTTAAATGGAGCGTTTGACACACAACTAAAATGTAATAAAACAAGGATGACAGCAAAGCGAAAACAGTAAAAGTGTCTGACTATGACGTCAGAAAAAATCAACAATTAACCAATGAGAGGCCGCTATATATTTTGCCATTGTGAATACTAGCTTCTCATTGGTTAATTGTTAATTTTTTTCTGACGTCATAGTCAGACACTTTTACTGTTTTCCAGCAAAGCACAGTTTACTTACATATAAATGCAAATGAAAATAACAATGCACTAAATTTTGAAGGTAATGGTTATATCATTGATTTAAAAATCAGCGTGCTTGAATAGCTATACGGGCTTTCTGCTTATTGGTATATGATTGCTAAGCTTTTTGAATTATACCTGGCTGTTACAGGAACGATCGTGCCAAATTGGAAATCGACAGGCCAATTTTAACCTGCCTGAATTAACGATCAGATGTGGATTCTTTAAAAAAATTTGATTCACTAATCGCTTAGTGGGGCAAAATTGTTTTCGGGAAAAATCCACTAAAATCACATTAAAAATCTACAAAAATTAAATAAAATCATAGAAGGGTTATTAACATAAGATTTTATTTAATTTTTGTAGATTTTTTATGTGATTTTGAAGGAAAACAATTTTGCCCCACTAAGCGTTTAGTGGGGTAATTCTTTTTTAAGAACCCACCTCAGATATATCCATTAAAGACCTATGGAGAGGCCTACAATAAATTTATAGAAAAGCTTCCCTTTAGAAAAAAATTTAAACATGAAAAATAATTGAAAAGAGGTTAATCCTGCAACAATTCACAACAATAACAAGGATGACAACATCCATAAAAGCGAAGCACTGAAACGGTAGGACAAACGGACATTAACACTTGTACAGTGTCAGAACTGAATAATCATAATATAAATGTATAAGAGTCAAAGCAAAATTGTAAGTAAATTTGTTGAAAAACTTCTTGATTCAGGATAATGTTTATGGACATACTAACATTTTTAGGACTTGATTATAGAGTTGCTTCGCTGATTATATTATACTTTGTAGTCCCAGGAATCAATATACCAAAAATCAGATCAATCGGATGATTAGATCACATAAAAATTTGTTTTTAAAAAAGTAAAAGAATCAACATGTTTAAAATGGACGTACGGACATTTTAGTGATGATTATAGAGTTGCTACGCTTTCTAAATCGTACCAAACTATTAAAGGAATCACCATGCAAAATTTGAAATCGATAGGACAATTCTAACATGCCTAAATTAACTAAAAAGCTATCCGTTACGGACGTACGAACGGACGGACGGACGTACGGACGGACGGACGTACGGACGGACCGACCCTAGTTATAGAAAAGCTTCGCTTTTAAAAAGTGAAAAATAAACATGACAAGGATGACAACCCCCAAAAGGAGCAGAGCAAAGACGTTCAAATGGTTTAAAACTGGTAATTAGAAAGGTTGATATTTAGAAGATTTTAAAAATAACATCTAATAATAATAGCAGAAAAAAATGATTTCTATGTATAGTAAAAAATCGTAATCATTTAACTTAATCATATCTTTTCAGATTTAGTTTTCTTTTTGTCATATAAAAAAAAGATTAATTGCGCTGTCCCTCAAAGTGTCTAGTCGAGCACAATAATCGGATCAGCCATATACGTCCAAGGGGGAGGGGGGGGGTAAAGTTGGGATTACCCCCCCCCCAAAAAAAAAAAAAAAACATATTACCCCCCCCCCTTTAAAAAATGTTTACCCCCCCCCACCAAAAAAAAGCTTGGACGCCCCTTGGATCAGCCCCTCCTTACTTGTTTGTTAGTTTTAGGCAATGTTGATTTATGTTGTGTTATGGGTAGACCCGCAGGGTAAGGGCTTATAACCAAGATATATTTGTACATTTACGTTTTAACCCTAAATATTGACAAGTTTACCTGGATCTTGGAAAGAAAACGAAGAAGCGGATTTTGTCGTATTTTCACATTACCTTTTCTTCTATTTCTAACCCTTGTAGTGGGCTCTAACCCTACGGGACAATCATTAACATTTACCTTACCTAAAATAACCCATCAAAAGCTACTATGAAAATACGACGAAACCCGCTACTTCGTTTTCTTTCCATGATCCGTTTACTTTTAGCATAACTATGAAACTTATACGTAAATAAAGGTTGGAAAACTATTTAGTTTTGAATAAAACATTGAATTTATTTCAAGTTTGCATGAAAATGGCAACTTTCATGCAATAACATCATAAAAACAAGTATAATTATATTCATATGAAGGGAAGCAAGACCATAGAAGATAATAGTGATATTAGTTTGTGCCTGCTTGATGTTTGGGAGGTGTCGGGTTCGAGTTTGTTCGCATCATACTAGAGACTTTGAAAATAGTACCTACTGCTGCTATATCTGGCACCTGACACTAATAGTGAGAGTAGAGGGAATATCTTGACCCATAAACAGGCGCAACACATTTTAATACACAGTTAGGACGACAAAGGTCGTGAAATCAAATGGTTACTTAATCTATCATCCCAATGGGCGTTAGAGTATTACATTTCATGGCAAAAGTAGACGATGCTCTGGCTTCGCTAAAAAAAACTCTTGAAATCGAATGAGAATCCTGCCACAACCAGGTAATATTAGCATTTGCAACACTTTCTTGGGCGAGGGTGCTGCCCATAACACCCCAAAACACTCCATGTCTCCTTTAATCCCCCCCCCCCCACCAAAAAAACCAAAAAAAACCAACATACATTGAAATATTGTTTTCAAGACCTTTGCTTGGAAGTTCTAACTGCACCTGTTTAATGGTAAAAGAATCATTTTGTCAGCCATTGACCTATCCCTTAAGAACCATATAAAACATGGATGGCAACATTTACAAAGCAAGACATCACTTACAGCAAATATCAGCTTTATTAATAACTGTAAGACTGAAAACAAGAAGTATACAGTATCTTCGCTGATGTAATTATGTTTTAATAACTCTTACTCGACAAGAGAGGGGTATATTTAAGCTTAACAACAAGTTATGAAAAAAGCAATTTTATGCTTTAATGTGGAATAAAAATATTAATTTACCTTAGAATTATGTAGTATTTACAAAATCTTTTTAAGATACAAAAGAAGAACTCTTAAAATGTTTTGACAACAGGAATAATAGTGAGTTGTTCAAAAAACATTATAAGTGATTATTTGTAGCATGGCCGATGACGAACCAAGTATGTCTGATGTTAAATGCTTTTTTGGTAAGATGTATCTTTCCAATCAAATTCAGCAGTTTATCTTGAATAGCAGCCGAGAAAATTACATTTTTCATTACGGCGCTAAGGACTGACTGACAAAGTGAATTGTAGAGAAACTTTGCTACAACAAAATTAAACTATTTAGTAATTATTAAAAAAGCCTTAACAATATATTTGTTCTATAATAGTTATTTCTCGCATCGTATTATAAACGGCTTTCCGCGGATATAGAATGTACAATTATAAGATTAAAACTAGTTTTTATAGCCCCGAGGTGCCGAAGGCACCGGATAAAAAAAATGGGTTTAATCTTATGATTGTACACTTTTATATTCGTAGAAAGCTGGATATAATATGATGCTAGACATAGTTTTTTTCGTATGGATGAGAACCGGTTCCTATCCACCGGATTCGAATGAATACGAGAAAAGTAAATCCATATTTTACATTCAAGAAAAACTCAATTTATAAAAAAAGTTGGATGTTTACGCGGGAAACTATTGAAACTAATCAGCCAAAGTGAGCAATTAGAATTTTATCTTGGCAAAAATTGCACAATAAAACTAAAGACAAAGAGGCTGTATTTTTTGGGTTTACAAAATCTATTTCCAATATTTGTTCAACCTAATTGGAGCAAGAGCCTTTTTTCTGTCTTTAAAGGGATCGTTCATTGACCTCTTAGAGAAATGAATAATTCTCAACAGGAAACCAACCCTTATACACGGCCTTTGTTTAGAAGTCCTATGCATGGTAATGCCTAGCACCTGTTTGTATTATTTGGTAGATTTTGGAGAAAAAGGTACCTTTTTAACGTCTTTATTAAAACGATGTGTGGTTAAGACTCGAACCAGACTCCTCCCCATCACAAGGAGGCAGCTGCCATTTACATTTATGCCGCGGGTTTTGATTCAACAATAAATAAACTATTCAAATCTTGAAAATAAATGTAGGAGGCTGTAGTTTAGGCTTTATATCTTTATTGGGCCGACTATTGCAAGATTTTTCTATTTGTATTTCAACATTGGCCCAAAAAAACTGGATAACCTCTGGAAGGCAGGCAACACCATAAGGTCTTATTTTTAGTTTAATTCTGTACAAATATATGCTAATATAGTGCCAAACGTCCTACAGACAACCAACCCTTTGATTGCACGACCTTTGTTTAAGGTTATTCTCCCTGCTCACAATAATCTAGCGCATTTGACAAAGCAGCAGTATGAACATTATGCCGCGGTTATGGGCCGAGATTCAAACCTATCACTTACGTGACAACAAATGGTTGGCCACGTGTTAAGACATAGATTTATAATAATTTCTATTTTTTTACTTTAAAAAACACCTTTTTCCTTTACAGAATACTAGCGGCTACGCCCCTACGTCCCAACCCCCAAGAAAATAGTTATAAACCTTCCCGGGACCTATGAGAAGCTACCTTGTTAAGTAGAACCTGATCGGTTCAGCGGTTAGCGAGATCCTTCGGTACAAACATACAAACACACAAACAGACAAACATCCTGTCACTTTATTATAAGGATTACAGGTTGTGTTCCTAGAATCTGGTGGTTCCTAATCCAAGGAAAAGAAAGATCAAAATAATAGCCTTAAACCATCGCACTACTGTAATATAATAATAAAATAGACTGAAACCATCCCATGACTATTGTATAGCTTTACTAAAATTTAAACTAAACTGAACAGTAGTTTTCGTAATTTTAAGCTTTATACAAAAAAAGCTTACTACTGTACTAACTAATTGCAATTTCCGTTATTTATGAATAGCCTATCATTTGTGTATTATTTTACTAAGTACATTTTTGTCTTGCGCCCAAAAAGTCTGGCCCATTGTATTAGGAACAGTTGGGATAATGGATGGACTTTAGTATAAGTATGTTGTTTTTTAGTAGCTAGGATCAGTCCTCAGTCCGTCAGTTTTGATTTTCTCAAAAGCCAAGATAGATATTTGATATATTTAGTGATTGTTGCAACAATTTTGGCATGTTATACTTTTATATATAGTATATTAGTACAGATGAATCTACCTTATTATACAGAGCAGTAAGTAAAGTAAATTTGTTTGTTGTTTAAGATTTCGTTTACCACTGAACTGAATAAAATTTGAATTATAAAAAAGGTTCTTCTTGCTTCAGGGACGGTTTTAGGCTGTTTCAATTTTTAACCATAGTAAAGTCAGAAAGGCAAAAAAAATCGGCTTTTTCATTCAAAGTGCCTTTTGAGCCAAGACCACCCCCCCTCCCCTCCTCCCTCTAGAATATAAAAATAATAGAAAATATTTTAGCTGTAGTTTTTTAGGTTAGGTTATATTTTGTTACTAAACAGTAATGAAGGTTAGGGGATCATTAAAGGGATAGATTTATGAGAACACAAAAAAACTAAACCCCCTCCCCCTCAATTTGTTTTCAACTCTTTTCAGTGCTCGAAAGTTACTCTGAGGTAAAGCACCGACAAATCAACTGATGTGCTCCACTGGATAAGCCACAAACAATAAATATAAAACTAACTGCCAACAAAATACTAGCACATATATCAGCAAAAAATGGACAAGTAATTTTATATAACAGGATCTGTGTATGTCTGTCTATAACTGAAAATATATGGTTTTCCTTACAGTGAAGAATGTCATAGGTCCTGGGAACTATTTTGGGGAGAGTAACCAACCTCCCAGGGGAAATCAGCCCTTGAATAAAGACCCAAAGGTTTATTTTACTTTATCTTTTTAATATTTTAAATGAATATGGAAGGGCGGATCGTATTCCAAAACTACCCTCCCCCCCCTCAACCTAAAGTGCCCCTATAATAAGGGGTAAGGCTTTTCTGTATGAAGCCTAAGATCTTGGAAATTGCTGGTCTGATTTATCTTTGCTTCTCTGGGAACCTTCATAAAGGCCTTGCGATTGTTTTATGCTATTTTTTCAACACTTTTCCTTTCTCCCCTATCTATAAAAGCAACAGTATGTCTGTCTCTGTGTAAGTTTGTCTGTCTGTAGCGAAGGTTCTCGCTAACCTCTAGACTGATAAGTAAATAATAATATGATATTTTGTAGAATGAACTATGGTATTTTTCTAGATATTAACTTATTTCTTTATTTTGATCTTGTAAAAAACACTTACATACATATAAGTAAAACAAACAGACAAACAGATAGATATAACATTTAATATAAGAAGAATTAAACCAAGAATAATCATAATTCTTATAGAGAACGAGGAAATATGTTACTTTTGATTATATATTTGTATATAAGGGCTGTATTATACTTATATAGTACACCATTAGATCACTTCTTTAGGGGGCCATACTGTTTATATTGTTGCTTCTTATTTTTGCAGTTTTTAAGAAAAAAATCACATTTGATTTGAAAAAACTGATCAGTCAAGAATAACTCTAACCCATAGGATTAAAACTTTTTGGCAAAACTGTGTTTAATTCTGTTTTACAAGAATAGTTTAGTTACGAGGGAGGGGAGTGGGGGGGGGGAGACATTTATTTAATTAATTGTTATTACTTTGTTGTCTTTACAATTAAAAGGGTGGCATACATTTTCCAGTATGGCCTCGAAACCGATCAATATCTGCTGGATTAGAACCAGTTTTATCGTAGCATGTATTTTATCGTCTTAAACCGAGTTTTCTACGAAAAAGAAAATAAAAATCATAATATTAATACCAAATTGTTAGCCGAGGCCTCCGGCCCCTCACGGCTAACAAAACTAGTTTTAATAAAAATAATTTTTCATTTTATTAACCGCGGAAGGGTGTCTTTAAAATACGATGCGATAAATTCCTATCATAGCAAGGACAATTATGTACAGTGATGTCTGTCTGTCTATTTGTCCGTATTTTTTGTAGGGTGTTGGTTATAGAGTAGTTTCGCTACTAAAAATAATACAAATGGTAAACAAAAGAAATAACAAAGCATCCTAAAAATATATTTGCAACTAATGCTCTTAACTTAGAGACCATTCATGTCCGCATCTTGCAATATTTACGTAGTCATTTTTATGGGTCAGAGGAAAGTGTAATGTGTGACGTCATAAAAAAAACTTTTAAAAGGAAGAAGAGAAGAAGTGGAAAAACTACATATTTTTATGACGTCACATATGACACTTTCTGCTGTCCCATTTTCCCATTTTTCAAACAAGGATGGACATATGAATAAAGTGAGCTATAAAGCAGATGTTTATTGACCAGAAACTAAATTCGTTTTTTTAAATTATGAATCTTTTGCAATCTTTAAATGTTTGCAGCATTTATGACAGATCACCGTACACCGTACCAAATAATCTTTTAGGTGTCGCAATCTTAATCAAAACTATAAGCTGTCTATTTTGAAAGCAGCCGAGAAAAAAAATATTTCTCCATTATCTTTCGTACAAAAAGAGTAGTTTCAATACTAAAAAGACAAAGTAGAAAATATACTTGAATGTTTCATCAAAAAATAAATAAAAATTGAAAGGAAAAAACGCGTTTGTTATGACAAAATATAATGATATATACGTGGAAATGATTTCACGCCTCATAACTTATCTTGGATTTATATTTCTGCAACTATTTTATGTTCAATATTATCTTATAATAAATGAAAAGCCTTCTTCATTTGTTTATTGAAACAAGATCCTATACGGTCACAGCAAGTAAATTAGATATGTATACCATATTGTCCAGGAATTAATGCAAATCTAGTAAACAAATTGATAGTCTAAGAGTTTAAGGCATTAATACACATTTTAAAAACATTTTTGGGTCAATTTAATATATTTGAAAATCAATTGATAACAGATTGATCAAAATATTTTCTAAACCACATTGGAAAATCATGAATCGTAACGTATTTTAGACAATTTTTACGAATAATAATGGATCTTCATGAATTGTTTTACTCTAATTATTTTTTTCAATTAAAGGATATGTTAAAGTCAAAGTGATTTAAAAGAATATTTGTTCGACAATATTTTTCTTTAATAAATTTGTGTCCATCGTATGTCCGCAATTTGAAAACCATTACCAAAATATTAGAAAATTCTAATCTAAGGGATTCCAAATAAGATAAAACACAATTTTTTCTTATTAATTAAATCTATTTAAAAGTATATAAAACTTTTACGACAGATTAGATTTAGAATTTGTTTAGATAACATGTATGTACTTAAGTTGCATAAATGATATGTTTTCTTGTTTAAAGGGTTGTTCTTACCTAAAAAGTTGAAAAGTAGAAATTTTTGTTAATTTTGACCGTTAAGATCCCTCTAGCCATTTAACCGTTCGAGTTTTCTATTTTAGGCATTTCAAATAGATCCTTAGAAGGTTTTAGGATATTTCAATGTAAAAAAACTTTGTCTTTGGATGGTTTTAGGCTATTTTTATGCCTCCTTTCCCCTTTGAATACAGAGCAATTTATGCTATTAAGAACGTATTGAAATCGTTTTATGAACTTCTACCAAATAATGTACCCGCGACCGCGGCTCAACACGTAGCGCATCCGCTCGTCGTCGGGAAGGTGATAGGTTCGAATCTCGGTCCGACACCGCGTCATAACTAAAGACGTTAAAAATGGTTCCCACTGCTACTATGTCAGATGAGCGACGTAAATAGTTAGAGTGGGGGGAATGCCTTGGTCCAAAACAGGCGCAACTCGCTACCATGCACAGTTGGGACTTCTCAGACAAAGGTCGTGCATCTCAGAGAGTTGGTTGTCTGATGGGTGAATGGACGCTTTACAACGCAAACATAAGTATTGCATGTATGTTTCAAGGTGCGTGGAGGTCTAGTACCCGAAGCGACACCTAGCCCCTAGAGTCTTAACTCTTAACTCTACCAAATAATGTAATATCATGTCTTTCATGTAGGTAACACCCAGAAAGGTAAGAGGACATTGGACTATAGGTTGTACTAGTACCCAAAATTTTAAATCTACTTTTTCTTATTAGTTGTTTAAAACTGTAGGAGATTATTTTGGAAACCATAATTTACAATCTACAGAAGGGATAATGGAGTATATAAATTAATTTATCGTCCAATATCCTACCCCCTAATATCCGTGGTAAAAGTTAACCCATGACCCCCTGTCCATTCTGCTATAATGTTCCTGTTATGTAAATTGCTTTCCTCTCGGTGTTACCTCAAATTAACAAAATATTTTAAATTCTTTAAAATTGAGAAAATTGTTGACAATAATGTTTTCATGCTTAGGGATGTGTGCCTATAAAAATGACGTCATACAATACAAATGACCAATGATAGGCCAGTATACATTTTTACTATTGGTCTCCGTAAATGTTTGACGTCATTTTTTATTAGACACTGTTGTAAGCTGCTTCATTACATGCCTGCCGAAGGAGTTTATATCCAGGCGTAGAAAAATTAAGGGAGGGTGGATAATCCCCCCTACACCACACTAGAATCCAATTAAAAAGGGTTAATAATTCCATAATACATCAACCAAAAAAAAGGTAGAAAAATTATACCTCCACTTAAATTTAGGGAGGTTTAAGAAAAAGTCTACGGGCATATTTTAATTTCGAGTAAGATCATTCATTTTTTTTTATTAATTTGATATAAACACTTGTTGGCTATTTTAGTAAAATAAAACAGGATTTTTGTATAGAAATATAAACTAGGAAAATTGCCTTTTTGTGTTTCAAATGTTGTTGTTATTTTGTTGGCAGAAAAGCTACTCTATACTCTCACTTAGTCTGTCCGTCCGTTTATTTGGGATATTCAATTACTCGGCTGCTATAAGAGGAAGACGCCCGATTCTGACTTTTTTGAGCAATGAACATCTACTTTATATAATTCAATTAGTCCGTCTGTCTGTAACATAGCTGAATTTTTTTGTGTAAAGATTTTGCTAACTAATCAGAATCAACTCTGTTATTCGCTTTGTCAGTCTTTTTGAGTAGTTTTATAAATATTTATATTCAATGTGCTTCGCTATTATTTGATGTTGTCATCCTTGTTATTTTGTTCATTTCTGACTTACATTTACATAACTATATTTTAATACCATAAAGTGTACTAGGGGGGGATTTTACAATTTTCATTTTATATTTAGTAACAGCACAGCTACTCTATAAGTCCCTTTAAATGATTTTTTTTCTGATTAACATCAAAGATTTGGATTTTTCACGCAAAGTACCTTGTTGAGCGCTGAAACCGACCCAATACCCCCACCTTATTTGAAAAAATAATTTAAATTAAGGGGGAATTTGTTTCATTTGTTTGTCTATTACTTTAGATTAAGTTAAGATAGGTTTTATTGGGTCCTGGGTTTCCCCACAGGGTTATTGCACCTCAAGTATAATGCCCGCAGGATTTTGGCACCGCTGCAAGGTGCTATGCACTGGGAGAAAACTGCTCTTTTTATGGTTTTAGGCTATTTTCTGCCCTTTCCCATAATTTAAAATCAAATCCTCTATATGCTAGAGGTGCAGCGGTGATACTTATGGACATAATTGTATATTATTTATTTTGTTTTTATTTGTTTATAATTTTTGTTTTGTTTACATTGTTAATGGTGGAGTGGAGTGGGGATAAGCCAGGTTTTTACATTACATTTCATATTTAGTATTATTTTTAACCTACAAAATCTGTTTTACACGGACTAGTTCCTCTCCCTAAGTCTGTAAAAGCAGGAAGGAAGGAGACAATTAACTGTAAATTACTCAGGTACCCAAAGTTTTATAACCATTTTTATGTTAAACGTTGGCTCTAAAATCTGTGGGTACTTATATCGGATTTTGATTGGTTGGTCAAAACTAGTAGTGTCCAAATTTTCAATTAATAATTTAACCTACAGATGGCGTTATTTTGTTAAATAATTTTGGGGATAAATATTAATTATAGGCCATTGTCTCTGCTGAACATCTACATTGCATTGGCTTAAAATAATTGAGGGTGTAAATTAATTGATTACCCATTGTCTTATCCCTGAGATCCCTACCTGACTGCCTTCCTTGTTAAATTACATTATAATTCGGTAATAAAGGGATTGGTAAATGGGTTTCTGCTCAAATAAGTTTAAAACCAAATTGAACACTTGATAGAAAATAGAAAATGTGAATATAGAAAATTAAACATTAGAATGAAGGGTTACATATCTTGACCTAATTTGTATCTCATGAAGTCTTTTGTCTATTAGATATTATGTCTTTAGTTCATTTGTCTATTAGGTGTTAGTTTTTTTGAGATACCTTATTCCAGGTTAAGTAATGGTTAAGAGAGCACTTCAGGTATAAACCCCACGTGGTTACAGTACCATAAGGCAGAGAGATGGGGAACAATGGGCTGTTTATTATACTAGTCCCCAAAGTATTAAAACAACGTTTTCTTATTCGTTAGCTTTACAACTTTGGGGACTTAAAAGGACTCTCCACAGAAAAATCAACTTTGGATTTTTGAAAATCTAACCTGAAATTATTATTCTCTGTTCAATTTTAGGCATTTTTTGTTTTTGTGGCATCGCGATCGAAGCCCTTTGAAAATTTTGTCCGCCGCCTATTTGTACTGACGCTATAACAATATATACTACACTTTCCTCCACTCAATGTATGTTTGCCGCTAAAGAACATTTGCTCCATTGCAACCAGCCGCTCTACGATTTATCCTCTTCCTTGACTGGACAATCCTGCCGCCTCCATTTTGTGTTCGCCTCCGCCAAATATAACCATCTTTTGCCACAGTTGCCGCATTCATCGCCCTTCTCCGCCGCTACTCCGCTATACATTGCGTACGTCGCTATACACAACACCCCCAGCCTCCATTTAATTTCTAAACAAGGGAGAGGGGAGCATGTATTAAAAAGCGATGAATAGCGGAGTAGCGGCGGAGAAGGGCGATGAATGCGGCAACGGCGGCAATAATAGATGCTAAAAATCACTAAAGCAGCACAAATTAAATGGCGGGAGGATTCACTTAAAGGAGGTAAAAAATTTCAAAGGGCTTCAATCGCGATGCCACAAAAACAAAAAATGCCTAAAATTGAACAGAGAATAATAATTTCAGGTTAGATTTTCAAAAATCCAAAGTTGATTTTTCTGTGGAGAGTCCTTTTAAGTGAACTTTGATTGGTTGTTTAATGAGTTAAGTGTTCAAACGTTTCAACTACTAATTTTAATCTACGGAAGCGGTTATTTTGTGTATCATCATTGGGGATGTAAATCAATATATCGTGTCTTATCCCGTTGGACTAAAATTACACTTCTCAAAAGTCGAAAAGAGGGAAATTGGGTTTTTAGGTTTTTCTTCATTTACCAAAAATTTAAAAAAAAATATCTTGCATTGGCCTATCTCCATATCCATTGTGATGCCCAACAGTGTGAGTGGTAAACGAAGCAAAACTTAGAGAGAACATGAATATTTGAATATTTGAATTTTAAATTGACTAAAACATACTTCCAGGCTAAATTTATTAAACATCTCACCTTTCCGTTCAGGAATATGAATAATAATTCTGGAATTTGAATAAATGAAATTTTTAAGAAAGAATTATAAAAAAAAGTTAAAAGTCAGGGAGGAAGGGGGCAATAGGCTGTTTATTATACTAGTCCCTGAAGTTTTATAATAACGTTTTCTTATGCGTTGGCTAAAAAACTTTGGGGACTTTTATTGAATTTATGATAAATAAAATTTTATTCATAGATATTAAGACTGAGCAAACCCAATTTTAAATATTTCCTATTATACGAATGTTCATGGACAAAAAAAAAAGATTTCATTTAAAATTTAATTATATTTTGATATCTAAACTCACTTACTTTGCATTCAATTAACCTTGTATGTATAAACATACATCTTATTCATTCACTTTATCTGTTATTAATGTGAAACCATAAATATTTTCTTTGGTCCTATCCATGCCATTTATGGCTGTTAACATCCTAGTTTGTTCTATAAAACTAGAATTATTTCTTTTATTAAAAAACTTTATTTATAAAGGTAAAGAAAAATACAAAATATTATATCAAACTGGAATGTTAAAAATTTGTACAAATCACAATTACAAAAATATCTAAAAGCACCACAAATATAATATATCAGTAAGTCTTTAAAAAGTTCTCATTTGTTATTTTAATAAGAATACAAAAATGTAAATCAGTGATGAAATATCAAACAAAAGATTATAAAAAAATATTTATGGAACAATTTGTTTTTGCTAAATATGAGTTAAGTAAATGTCATTCTTTGAAATTTATGAAAAAATAAAACAAATTTTTTTGATTTTTATAACTTACTTATGCAAGTATTTTTTTATTAACATATCTAGAACATCATTGTTTAACAAACTTACTAAATAATATCACATCTGATCTTATAAATAATTATTTTTTACTACAAATGTTGGAGGCAAAACATACTTTCTTTTTATAAAACATCCCCCAGAATCTTGATAAGATGAATGTTTAGATAAATGAAAATATGTAAATCAAAAACATAATAATAAATTTTATATAAAAATTTTTGTTTTTATATTTGAACAATCTAAGAAAATATCTTGGATAAAAGTTCTTTCATCTTTTATGAAGAAAAATTCTTTATAAAAATTGTATTTATTATTTGCATTGGAATATTTAATAAAAATGCAGACATTTAATGGAATACAAAAATGTAAGTGATCTTTTATAAAAAGATTGTTTTAGTAAGTAACATAATAATGATATATTTTATGGGTCAATAGTACATGTACCTGACCAAATTCCATTAAAAAAATCATGATGTTGTATCCATAGCTAATATAAGTATGCAATAATGTGATCAGAGATGTAGCCATATTGTAGTATTAAAACTGGATCATATGATACGAATACCATATTAAACAACAGATACACTTTAAAATGAAACAATTTTATAAATATTTAAAATTTAGAAGTTAAACTGCCTATAATTTGTTTTATGTCTTATTTTTGTCTTAATTTTCAGATAAAATTCATTTGGACCTACTTTTAAAGAGGAATTTTCTTATCATATTCTACAAAGAAGTGTGTTCTTCCATGTGTAGTTAGCTCTAGCCGCGCGTTTTTTGAGATTTATCATATTATAGTCCAGTTTCTGTACTTGAAAATGGCTCAATTCATAGGTTTTCTACACTGTATGAAAGCTTTTCACTTCTTCATGCATAAAGAAATTGCCTTCTGGGAGTGTTACATATTTATTATCTAACTGATTATGTCAAGCAGAAGAAGGATTATGAATAATGAATAAATAACTCATTTTTTATCTTAGTAGTTCTCATCAAGGATGTAGGGATGAATAAATTATCAAGAAAAAGTAATATGTTAAGATCAGTTATTAGTTTTACTTTATTTTTTTAGATTGGAAGAGGGTGGGTTGAAGGTGTTACTCTTAATCATACCCAATATTTTAAAAAAGGCAAAGATATCTTTTTATTTAAGAATTAGGTTGCAGATTGATGTATATTCAAATATCCTACTCCTGTATAATGGTGAATGATAATGATTAATAATAAATAATCAACATTGATATTTTGTATGTATTTTACTTGTATCTTAATATTACAAAAAAATCAGGTAATAATTATGATTTGTATTACATTATTGTGATAATTTAGGCTTCCTAAAATGGGAAGGCAACAAAAAGAATTTAATGTAAATATTTAGAGTATTGAATTAAAGTATTTTGATTTGTAAAGCAGTCTAAAATAGTAAAGAATTTCAAAAGTATTCCAAAAAAACTATAATAAACTTTGGTTGACTAGATTTCAAAATTAGATTTAACAAGAGCTTTTGATACCATTACATGTAGAGAAATAAATTAAAAGTAAAGCATTTTTAAAACTATAAATCTATTAATTTTTAAAATTTAAATAATCAGATCTAGAAGAATCACACATTATATTTAAATATAAATAAGTCTCTATTAAAAGTTGTAAATTTTACTTTTATAGAAAACAGCCTTTGATATTAATGGCACTTTAAATGGATAAGTTACAGAAAGTACAGAAAGTCAAAAAGTGGAAATTAGCTTTCAATTACAAGGCATAGGAAAATGTTTTTCTTTCTAATTCTTTTTCATCTTAAAAATTTGACTTAACTATCAACAAAATTTATTCTTGTTACTGTAAGTTAACTTTTACCACTATCTCCTATAACAATAAATCTTTTTATAATCTAATGCATGATGTAGGCAGAAGCAAATATGTGTGGAGCTGTCCTCTCATGAATTTTATTATGCTTGTCCAGATGGTCAGATCTTGTAAACCTTTTACTACATACCTAGAACAGTAAAATAGTTACTATCACAAGGATTTGTTGCAAAGTTAAGTTACTTACTCAGCTTTTACAGTTAATTTATCCTTTATTTTTCAAATAACAAAACAGTATACTATAAAAAATAAAGATCAGTTACTAATCAAAACAAATTCAATATACTTGTTAGGTAAATATTTTTAATAAAAAACATATTTGTAGTCAGACAGACGCATAAATAAAATGCATGACAGACAAATGGATTAATGAGTGATAGACAGAGGCATATAGATTGACAAACATATAGATTGACTGTGGGTGGAGGGACAGACAGATAGAAGGACAGACAGACAAATAAATGGACCTAAAGATAGATGTATGTAAAGGACAGACAGTCAAGTGAAAAGACATAAAGATGGATGAACAGTAAGACAGATGGACAAACAGGGCAGAAATACAGCTGAATGATCAGAAAAAAAAACACTCCCGGTTGGACAACAAAAAATAAACATAGATTGACATATTCATGTATAATTAAAGAAGTATAAAGAAATGCTTTTTATTGAAAGTTTTCCAATAAATGTAATAACCTAAAATACCTGGCATTTGTAAGGCTTAACACCAGAATGAGACCTGGAATGTCTGGCAAGTTCATCAGACCTGCTGAATCTCCATCCACAGCCATTCCAACCACATACAAAAGGCTTCTCACCTAGATTTAGATTATAAAGGTTGGATTCACTGTTAATAAATTTTACCTTCATAGGAATATGTAGAAAGGCTAACATACATCACAAGTACTTGATCACTTTAACTAGTTGTGGATTTTTAAAATTACGAATCCATAATTCTAAGAATTTATTTTGAAGGAATGGTTATTTCAGAACTTATTGAATTATGATGAAGGGTAAGTTTATTATTTATCCTTAACCCTTAACAGTCGGGCCCCTTGCCGCACCTTTATCAATCGGGGGGGGGGGGGGGTGCGTTCAACGCTCCCCCTCATTATCTCAGTTCCTATTAGAGCTAGAGGGCTAAAATTTTTTGTGCAAGTCCCCTGTGTTATGGTGAATTTCCGACCTTAAGTAAGTCAAGGTCAATTTCCGCTTCCTTCACCCTTTTATTTAACAACCTTTGTTTTTAGGTCCTTTTTTACTTAAAAATTTTAAACGGCTGTAATTTTTTTATTTTTATAGCTAGAAGAAAATTTTTTTTTTGCAGAAAATGTTTATTTTATTTAAATTTTATATTTGAAATATCAAAACATAAGTTTCAGCGGCCGCAGCTGTACTTGGCAGCTGCCAACCGCCGCAGTCGGCGGTCGGCGGGAAAACGGCGGCGGATCTTTATGAAATTTTAATACATTATGTAGACATGAAAGAAAAGCTTAAGTTTAAAATTTGAAGTCTCTAAGTCAAAAATTGCGGCCACAGGAGCATTTTAAAGATTTCTGGAGACCTGGAGGATCAGGACCTGCAGGATCATACCTGGAACCTGAAATTGACTTGAACACCTGTATTTAATATGAGGATGTACTACTAAAGGATATTTTAGTATTTTGGTAAGATAAAATGCTTTGTTTAAATCAAAAACAAATTTTTGTTCTTTACCTGGATGACCCTGCCAGGTTTGCTGGCATCCTGTGCCCGCCAGGATGGAGATATTCAAAAAATTCCAACTCTCAGTTATGTGTCATACCCATACTTAAAAAGTCAAGCAGTTTGGGCTCTTTATCTTTCACACACAGAAAATGAGATAGAAAAAGCCGGATGGGGGGGCGTTCAACGCCCCCCCCCCCCGACCGTTAAGGGTTAAATAAAATAACAGGATGTCTGTCGTTGTATACAAATGATTCTTGCTAACCGCGAAACCCATATGGTTCTCCTTTACAATGCAGCTTCACAGGTTCAGGGAAGATTTATAAATATCTTTGGGAAGGTTTTTATCACCCCTACAAGAGAAATTGCGTTATAAAGAATGACCCCTCACCTCTAGTGCTTCTAGAGTCCTCTAGGGATAATAGATATAAATAATTAATTCTGGTACAAAAATATATAGATATATGGCATGTGCCGTAAGAAAATTAATTCATTTTAACTTTTTATTTGTAAATACCATGGACATATTGCTGAAACATTTTCTGCAACATTCTAATAAAAGTTGTACCTGTATGTCTTCGCATGTGAGCCTTGAGATGTGAAGCTTTGGCATATAATTTTCCACAGCCATTATATTCACATGGATAGATTTTATCCTCTTCCTAAAAATTCAAGAATTCAAGTATTGCTATTTGTTAACTTTTTTAAATTACAAAAAAATTAAGATGAAAAAGAAGAATTTTGGGAATTGGGAATATTTTTAGAGAAATAAAAAGGAATTCGTTAGAAAATAGGAAGATTTTAAAAGATTAAGAAATTAGGTTCCAAGCTGCCCATGGTAATTATTAATATAATCTTTAAATATCCTTATATAAAAGTAACAGAACGTTTGTCTTCCTGTCTGTTGGTCTGTCTGTATGTTTGTGTTTCTGTGCATATTAAAGGATCTTGCTTACTGCTGAACAAATATGGTCTTTTACAATAAAGCTTTTTACAGATTAAGTAAAATTTATAACTCTCACAGGTGGAATTGCTTATGAAAAAATCACCCTTCTCCGCTCAATTCTATTTTTTATTTTTAGTCTTTAAAACTAAAATACAAAATTGGAGGGTCCTTTCCTAAAGTATCCATAATGACCTATCTACTTGTATTTCTTTAATTGGAATTTGTAAAAAAATTTAATAATACAAAAATGATATATTTGACTGTCCTAGAAGTTGAAGACAAGCAATATGTATTTTTCTTTTGCCTGATATCCTTTATACCTGTTTTAAAAGAAATATTTTAAATTCAAAATATTTTAGGTTGAAAAAAATGCTTAGTCATCTTTTCATGCTTTTTCTTTGCTACAATAAATCCACCTTTTACTGAGAATAAGTCTAAAACAAGGATGAACAAATACTTTTTTAACCGAAGCTTATAAATTCAGAGGATAAAAAGTTTTATGTAGCTGTGTTTAGTGCCCTAGCAAAATGGGGAAAGAAGTCACTGCTTTTGGCCTACCTATTCTATTGACGTCAGGAAATACCCTGTTCCACATCTCTTTTTTCGAGGATTTCTTTCCCTATTCCCTTTCTATTTCCCTCTACTACGACGTCAATAGAATAGGTAGACCAAAAGTTGTGACATCTAACCCCATTTTCCTAGGGCACTAAACACAGGTACATAAAAACTTACATCTTAATTAGTTTAGATATTCTGTAATCCTATTGATTTTAATTATTTGGATTCCTAAAACGATCATACATATAACTATAACTCAAAAATAAATCCTTCGTAATTTAAAACATGAATATAATTTTCTTTGCTTTTGATTTCTTGGAAAAAATATCAATAGATGCACTTACAAACTTATGTAACTTTATATAACTTTTTATCAGCCCCCCAAGAAATCCACTCCCTAGGTAAAACCATATGCACTACATACAACCAACCATTCGATTGAAATTCTTTTATCAGCGAGGTCCTTTTTGTGCATTGTTGTAATGAGTTGCGCCTGTTTTGAGCCAAGGCATTTCCCTAAATATTTATGTCCCGCACCTGACATATCTGTAGTAGGATCAATTTTAACGTCTTTAGATATGACGTGGTGTCGGGCTGAGATTAGAACCTATCACCTTCCCGAAAACGAGTAATTGCGCTATGTGTTATATATAAGATTAATTTATCTTTGATTGTCCTATCCCAACATATATGTGCATTAATCATGATAGATAAAACTTTTACATATTTGTTTTGACAATTGGATGCACAATTGAATCAGGGAGGGAGAGATTTTTTGACTGTAAATTACGACGGTACCCAAAGTTTTTTAACTACGTTATCTTGTTTGCTGTCTTAAAAACTGAGTGCTTTTGTTGAATTTTGTTTGGTTGGTTTCAAACTACTCATGATCCAACATTTGAACCAATAATTTTAATCCACAGAAAGGGTTGTTATGTTTCTCATAATCAGCCATGTTTATCAATTTAACGTACATTGTCCTATCCCTTAATACCCCTGAATCAAATATTGAAAATATTAGGTTTCTATTTAGTTCCGCTTTGCTTTAAATTCACATGTAATATATTTGTAAATATTATTAAAATATTATATTTTTAATATTTTTTCTCTAGCTCTCTCAAGATTTAAATACATATTTGGTGATTTCACGTAAAGTATCAGTTGAGCATGCGGGGCTTATACTTATGGTACCCTGCAGGGCTACCCAGTACCCAATATAATCTAACCTTGCCTGACCCAAAGTAACAAACAAATTAAAAACAAATGTCTACTCACTTTGTTTCATTTTTTTTCAGATTAAGGGTGGGGTGGAGGGATTATCATTTCTCATCTCAAAGAATCCAGAGAGAGGTGGGACAAGTTGTTAATTACACTGATCTCCAAAGTTTTATAATAACGTTTTTTAATCTCAGCGTGACTATTTTGTGGACTTCAGTAAATTTTGATTGGTTTGTTTATTAAGTTCAGTGTTTAACGTTTCAACCACTTATTTTAATTTACAGAAATGGTAAATTTGTCATCATCATTGGGGATTTACATAATTCTGTCGGCCATTGTGTAATCCCTTTAGAACCCTGCAAAGATTTTCTTAATTAATATTATATTTTATAGACCTATACTTCTAACTTGAATAGTTGTTACTGACCTTTATATGGGTCTTAGGTGGAGCATTCCTCCTCGGAATTCCTGTTCCATGGGCCAAATAATCTCTATCACAGTTAGCAAGCCGCGCTTGGGAACTTCTAGAATTAGGTCAGGTTAAGATGGATTAATAAATGCCCAAATAGTCTCTATCACAGTTAGCTAACCGCGCTAGGGAAATTTTAGAATTAGGTTAGGTTAAGATGTGTTTATAAAGTCCAAATTGTCCCAATTACAGTTAGCTAGCCGCGCTTGGGAACTTATAGAATTAGGTTAGGCTAAGATGGGTTTATAATAGTCTATTTGCTCTCTATTAAATTTCTAATTTGTTTTTTGTTCAACATTATAACCAGGGAGAGAGGGGACGTAGAACTGTAAATTACACTGGTACTAAAATTCATAAACAGTTATCTTATATTTTGTCTTTAGTTTAGGGCATTCATATCAAATCTTTTTGGATCGTTCAACATTTCCATCTATAAATGAGGAAAATTTTGGATTGATACTAATTTATCGTCCATTTGCTTTTCCCTTTAGATCCCTGAATAGATAAAGTAGTAGACTTTTAATTGGGTCTTTAAATATCAGCCAATAACGTCGGAGAAATTTACAAACCAAAGTCGCTACAAAAGTGCAAAAAGCAATTTGCTAGAAGACTAAAAATATCCACGCCGTCACCACCAGGTAGTTATCTGGGTTAAACATGTATATATTTATTCCAGAATATTACCTTGATTTCCCAGATTTTTTCTTGGTTTGTGAAGAAATAGTTGTCGTCTTTGTGTAGTCGTGGCAGGCTATATGATTATTGGCTCCATAATCTAAAATAAAATTTATTACTATTAGGGAGGGAGGGAACATTAAACTGCTAATTATACTAGTTTCCATAGTTAGCTGAAATCTTTGGTTATATTTTTAAATTTTGATTGGTTAGTTTAAACTATTCCGTGACTTTTTGACCAAAAATCATGGAATGGAATGGACAATTTATTTAAACTTAATTGGATATGAACATCAAATCATTGTCCATTGTCTTATCCATGAATTGTGTTTTGATATTTTGCTTGATATTTAAGATACCTAGTATAGATTTATACAGTTTTGGTGCTTCCTTTGAACATCATTATATCGTTCTAGGATTCACCATTTTAAATATAAGGTTTCTATATGACAATTCTTTCAAAGAAAGAATAGTGTTGCTACGCTTTCCACGGTATATTAACTATTAATGGAATCTTGATTTTATTAAAACGTAAATAGATTATAAGTAAAAAGTGAAAAAAAATAATTTCTAATGATTAAACATTTTTTCATTAGTGAAGCTACTATATTACTAACTTTGCCTGTCCGTCAGTCAGTCAGTCCGTAACGCTATGGTGCAACTGTGATTTTCTCGGCTTCTATTAAAGATAGACAGCTGAAATACTGAAATAGTGAAGTTTCCTATGACATAAACATTATTGTTTTTAATGTTTTGTAATTTTCTTTGAGATTTTGCATATTCTTTTCTCTTTCTTTCCTTTGTTATAAAAACTGAACATCTGATCCATAACTCCCTTTGACCGTTAGTTCATTCCATTTTGTGCTTTACTAATTATGGAAGCTGTCTTCCTTGTTTTATAATTGAAAGGAATATTTAAAAGTGTAATATATCAATCCTTAACGTTTTTGCGTTTAATAAGGAATTAATATAATTAAAAAACTTAATTTGTATTTCAGAAAATTAATATATATTTATCAGTAATCAAACGTCAAACTGCGGTTAATTTTTTGCAGCAAAGCTCCTTATAATTCACTTTGTCTGTCAGTCCATAACGCTGCAGGGAAAGTAAAACTTTACTTGGCTAAAATTAAATATAGATAGCTTTTTTTTGTAAACATTTTTTTACCAATTAACATCTAGTATATAACCGTGTTGGTCTGTCAGTCTGTCGGATATGCTATGATAATGTATAATTCTTAAAAGTACGAACGGCAGACCAACAGATCCAGTAAATTTTAAACTTGATACTGATGGGTATATAGAATCTATGCAAAAAGTTTCAGCTATATATCTTAAATAGAAGCCTAAAAAATAACGTTTTTAAGACAGACGGACGGACATTCCAAATCATCAAGTTGCTTTTCTACTAAAAAGACAAACCTGGTTCATTTTTTACAAGTTTGATTTCATATTTGACAGGTTGTGATTGCCAGATCATCGGACCTTTCACTTGTTGTATAGTCATATCTGTGTTACCTAAAAATGTATACATATATTAAAGTAACAAGATATGTGTCTGTCAGTTTCAGTGTCTGTCTAACTTTAGTTTGAGATCTAATTAACCGCTGAACCATTACTATTTAGGCCAGTTTAGAGGTATACATCTTTTTTAGGGAGGGTTTATTTACCCTCAAAAGAAAATTTGGCCCTGGTGAACTACCCCTCCTTTATTTTGTTTACTTTTTATTTAAAGTTTGCCTCCCTCCTTGAGACATTGGACTTTAGATTTGGTACCCAAAAGTTTTATAATTCGTTGGCTCAAAAGCTTTGAGTACTTTTATAGAATTTTGATTGGTTGATTCCAAACTAGAAACCATTCATTTTAAATCTACAAAAGGCACAAATCATTAATTGGGATGTAAATCAAACTACCGTCAATTGTCTTATTAGATGCAAATTAGAGAGCTTGACTTACCTAGAAGAATACTGTTTACAGCGTCATTAATTTCTTCATCCTTGTCTCTTCCCTCCCTTTTTATATCATCTGCAGACATGAGGGTATCAAGGTTCACTCCCAGCACCTTAATATGCTTAAATTTACTATACATATCAATGAAGAAAAAAAGAAAGAAAAAAAAACAATGAAAAAACTCAACTTTGTATTTAATGATGCATTAGGGTAAGATTGACTCCCAACATTTGAAATTAAACATTACTCAACTTTTTCTTGAATTTAAAAAAATGAAGATTATATTGGCCAATAAACAAGTTTAGCTTATTACTTTACCATACAAAATAACAAATAAGGATGTTTAAACACGTGTCCTTTGATTTAAGTGTTGATTATCTTCTTAAAATTACTTTGTCTGATACCAAAGCCAATAAAACGCTTTATATCTTCCTATCATCCTATCTATCACACAGAAATCATCCTGGGGTGTATCAGCCTCCATGATAAACTCCATGATGTATGCTGGTGCTCAATCAGGCTGACTTCAATCTATTTACCTGTCTACCTAATTAACTATCTATCTATCAATGATATCAAATGATTTCAAATTTACCTGGAAATGATGATTCCCCTGAGACTTATCAGCCTCCATAATGCCTGCCAGAGCTTTAGCAGAGTGACAGGAATCCTCACACAACATTTCATCAAAGCTAAGGTTTGTGTCAGGTAGGGAGGAACTAAATTTAAACCCCCATTTAATTTAGATTAATCAAACAAGGATGACAACATCCATAAGAAGCAAAGCACAAAACTATAAAACTTATTGAGTAAAGCCATACAACTCAAGTTTTAAATTGAATCTTTAATTCATGGTGTTTCATTTTTTTCTACAAAAAATACCAATAGACAGAATTGTTTTGATTGGTTGAAAAGATAAGACACAAAAAGTCTGTAACCAATCAATTGCAACTCAACAAGAGTACCCAAAGTTGTTAAGTCATTTAATTAGAAAATGTGTTTATAACCAGTATGTGTTACTGTCCAATGTTACCTCCCCCGCCCCACTGATAATTTAAACATGGGTCTTTCCTGGAAATAATTGAAGAGGAAGAGGGCGACGTGGAATACATTGACTCCATTGGTGATGATGCACATGAATCTAAAGACATGGGTGAAAAGGATAACTCCACTTCAGAACTGTTCAAAACATGGAATGTTGACTGTTGTCTGTTGGTTGCTGCGGCTGTAATATCATGGAATGTTGATGGATTATTTAAGTGGTGGGATGAATAATCTTTGGTCAATAAGTTGTCACAACTATCAAATGATGTAAGATCACTTATAGGCAGATCTAGACTATTATATCTATCATTATCAGCCATTATATTGTCAAAAGTATTATTATTAAGACTCATTATATCACATGAATCATTAGATTTTGTTGCTTTGGAAGGTTCTAGAAGAAATTCTAGAGGAAATGTATCCTCTTCATAATTAATGTTGGAATGTTGATTATTTTTGTCTTCAATATTTTGGAAGTTATCTAAGCTGGATGAAATTGATTCCAGAGCAAAGTTGTTTTCTGTCCAGGATCTCAAACTAAAAAAGTTGGCAGTTTCTCTCAAAGTTCCAAGTCGAGCACAGAAAATAATGGGGGCGGGTAGTTTTTCTTCTGTTGTTAATTATAACCTTCAGTTATTTATGTTTGGTCATCTAGGGTAGCCACCCAACCCTCCATTATTCAAAAATTAGGTTGAAGGGTTAGTGTGCTCGATAGAGACTTTGAGAGAAACAAACACATAGTTTTATAATGATATGAAAGGTAACTCTATGAGGTTTGGGAGGAGTATATTTACAAGATAGACATTTGCAAAAATACTAAAATTATGGGATGAATTAAGCCAAATTTGATATTTAACCATATTACGGGGGATGGGGTGGGGGGGGATCACATAAGACATAAAAAAGGATTTTCGAACCCCACCTCCCCCTGAAATAGGGATAAGAATCTAGCAACCTGGGAATGGGGTTGGGGAATAGGAATATTATAAAAGAACATTATAATGTAAATACCTTGAATTTTGTAATGATTCTAAAGCCAAACAGTCATTGTCCATGGAGGGTAGAAAATCTTCATGTTTGCCTAATAACATATGAAGCATCTAAACTACCAATATTTTAACCCGTGTCTAATAAACTTCTCAGATTCATTGAATCTCTGTTAGTACAGTATTTTTTAACCCATGACGATCAGGACGGGAGGGGGGGGGGGGGGCGTTGAACGCCCACAATGGGGCAATGGGTTGTTTATTACACTGGTCCCTAAAGTTTTATAATAACGCTCTCTCATTCTATGGCTTAACAACTTTGGAGACATTATTGAATTGTGATTGGTTGGTTCATTAAGTTGAGTGTTCAAACGTTTCAACAACTATTTTTTAATCTACAGAAGATGTAATTTTTTGTATCATCATTGGGGTTGTACATCAATTTATTGGTCTTTGTCCAATCCTTATTAGATCCATGTGTTTTTAGATTTAGGCGTAGACCTGAGGTAAGGTTTTATCAATCAATATTTTTACATATTTCTGGACCTATAAAAATCACGCAACCTCTCGCGCATATCATCTAACAGTGTATAAAATAAAGCACAAATACCTGACAAGGAAGTATCCTGTAGCTCTGGCAGCCAGAACATGTCCTCAGATCCGAGGGGCATACCCAGTTCTGGAAAGGGGACAAGTGATTCCATAGTCGTCAACCTGGAAATAAGACAATATATGTAGACGTAGATAAATATGTATATGTATATCCTCGATGTTGATAAAATTACCCTTTCTGTAGATTAAAATCATTGGTTGAAAATCTTTAACCATCCAATCAAAAACAATTTTTGAGGCAACGAATGACAGGTTAAGTTTACCAAACAACTTTGCAATGAATGCGAGTAAGTGCGTTTTAAACTTATTCCCGGATAAAAATATTCTATTCATCCCTCAGTTATTATGAATTTTGTCAATTAAATTTTATTTAGATCCTATCTAAGTTCTGTAGAAATATATTATTACGATTATTATCTAATTCTAATTTAACTGAAATCAAAAAATGAATAAAATTCAAAAATAGACAATGACCAATCTTTTGATTAAAAACATTTGAAAAAGATGAATGTTAATTGCTGCAAAAATATAATTAAATATATAATCTTTAAAAAACTTGTAAAAAGTAAAAGAGAGTAATAAGTCTTAGCGGTAGCGAGATCATTCGGTACAGGCAGACAGACACAACGATATTCTTCAACTTTTATATTAACTAGTTGCTGCGCCCTAACAACTAGGAGCTTTGTGTTATTTCAAGAAAAAAGAAAACTATAAATATGGCCTAAAACCATCCAATAGCTTAGATGCTAATAATAAGCTACAGAAAATAACTTTGCTACTTAACATAATAATGGCATGGGTCCTCCTAATTATAGATTGTTACATATAAATGTTAAAAAATATTCATAGAACAATGACAAAAAACTCTCCGAACCTTGATGACAAATCTTTAAACTCTTTACCCTAGAACATCATTATATCTGAAAATGAAATGTCAAATGTATAGTTATATATTTTTTTAAAAGTAAGATTTTAAATAAATTAACTAAAGAGATAAAAAATAGATAGATAATTTAGCATTCTATTAGGACGATGTCAAACAAGAAATAAAAGGAATTTAAAAATTCCTTTGTATGTTTTAACCTTTAAAAGTTTAAGTGTCTCTTAAACATTTTCACATTTTACTAAAAAATGTTTTTAAGTTTGATATTTAAACATTTAAACTCACCAACCTTTATTTCTTATCGTATTACAGACAATTTTCCGTGGATAGGAAAATAAAAACAACATATTGATGTTTTCAGTACGACAAAGAACCGGTTTTAAATCAGTGGAAATAAACCAGAGGTATAATTAGACGTGAAAAATAATTTAAACTGTTTAAGCTTTCTTTTTCTATATCTTTTTGAAATGAAAAAAAGATCAAAGTTTACTTTTGGTTTAAAGAATACAAAATTCTTAAATTGAAATCTTCAATGAGCATCTATTTATGTCAGGCATAAAAGGATTTGTCAATTTAGGGTCCAAATTTGTACACTACTTATCTTTACAGATATCTTTCAAAGAGTTTACTAATATGAGCAAGACAATTTTACAAGATTTTTAATTAAAGTATTAATTGGAATTTTAGATTCTAGAAGCAGCATTTTTGTGGGTTTTTTTTTACTTTTTAAACTTACGTAGATTCTCGGTCAACTTAATGTTTTTATGTTTTTTTATATTTTGAATAAATGACAAGAACAGTAAATTGTAATACATAAAGAAAAAATGATTTTATTATCATTATGGATCAATTTTTGACACTTTTTGGTAGGGGGAATCTTTAAAAAATCAGCAATGTGCATTTGTTTCAAATCACATTGTCCTGTAGATTGACGGACAGTTAATGGAAGTATTGTAAGGTGGACAGAGTTAATTATATCGTAGCGTTGCTTCTAAAAATCTAGAATTTAATATTTCAATATGATATCTTTTCCAAAAAAAAATGAAAATTTTTATTTTCTTAACGGAAATTTTTGGGGACATATATATCTTCCCATTTATCTATCCCCGTATGATGGGAAGGTTAATGTTGCTATCAATCTTTAATTCTGTCAATTATGTACTTTCAAACTGACAGGGGAAACTAGGAAATCATTTCATTCTTGATGCATCTTTTTTAATGGTTCAATAGTGAAAAAAATACTTATTTTTTTATAAAAAAACAAGGATGACAACATCCATAAGTAACGAAGTAAAAAAAATCTTGGGAAAAGTTAAGTTGGAACCTAGTAATAGTGTCTAACTTTTTATCTTTGTGACGTAACAAAAATCCATCTCTTTTTTAGGGGTTTCCCTTCCCACCTCCCCTCTCATCTTTCGATTTTTGTTACGTCACAAAGATAAAAAGTTAGAAACTATTACTAGTTGATTTATTTAGAAAATCTTTAAATCAAGAATAAATTTATTAGGGAAAAAACACGAAACCTTTCACATGTATTTTTGTATTTTTAAAGTTTATACAGAGCATGACTGACAGACCGACGGACAAAGTAATTAACTTAATGTATATTCAGTGTTATAAGGAATCTTCTCAAAAAAAACATCTATCTTGATTAACATCCGAGAACATTACTATTCCCCACATGGGTTACGGACAGAGAGATAAAAAATATGCCCAGGCATATGGGCCCTCTCTTCTAACAAATCTGGTTTTGGTCTTATAATTTTCATTTTAATATCCACTGAAAGCTGTCTATGATATTATGTGCCTCTTATGGACATAAATATCCTTGTGGAAAAAATGTCTTATATAAAAAATATCATGCATTAAATGACATTGTTTAGATAATTGTAATTCATTCATATAAAATCAGAGTTGCCAAATTTAATTGTTTATAACTAAAGGCAGGTCTTAAGCTATTTTAATGACATGGACTTCAATATTAGGGGAAAAGGTGCTTATTCCTACATAACTCCAAGAAATTTAGGAGGATAATAAACATCCCCACCCCATATTTTAGTTCTATTTCTATTCATTTATAATATCAGGAAAATTAACATTCTCCAAAAAGAAAGTTAAAAGGATATTTCAATATTTTTCTAGAAATTCCTAATAGATTTATTAACCCTGTATAAATTTATCAAAGCTTCAGAGAAGGATGTGGACAATGGAATTTAAATTAAACAGATACTCAAGGTGTCGTAAAAAAGTTCTCTAATTTGTTGACTTAAAATGTTGGGTACTTTTTTCAAATCTTGATTAGTCAAAATTTTTGGTGTAGAAACTTTTAAAACAACAATTTTAATTTAATGCAGGGGTAATTTGTTTACTGTCCTTGGAGATGTACATCATTTTATCGGCCATTGTCTTATCCCTTGAGATCCCTGGAAAACGCTCTCTCTGTTATTCTATGAAAATATGATAATCTAGCTTTTTCAGCTTGTGAAATAGATTCTGGGAATAACTCAGCAATCAAATTCAGGCACCAAGGGATATGCTAATGGACAATGATTTTTAATTTAGAGAAATTCTTATTTGTAAAATTTAATATGTTTGAAAGCCTAATACATAATAGCATGATAGAATTAGGGGATGATTATCCCATCATCCATTGTCCTCTCCCTGTTTGAAAGAAACAGAAAAAAATATCATAGATCAGGAAAAAGAAAATGAACGAATAATTAATACACAAGAGATTTTTCAAAAGTATCAAAAGTATAAGTAACAAGAAAATATAATGTGTTCTATTTATGCTTGATGAAGGAACAGTTTCATACAAAAAAATTTGGGTATAATCTCTTTCGTGGCAACGCACCTAACCCAATATAACCTAATCGAACCTAAAATAACCTATAAATTTTTTTTTTTAAATTTTTTAAAAACTCCAGAGAACGACTTCGAGAGAAGAGGCATAGAGAAAGAGAGAGTGAAGGAGAGAGAGAGAGAGAAAGAGAGCAAGAGAGAAAAGGAAAGAGGGATAATATGCCTAAAATTATTGATAAAGGCTGACGGTCCAAACTTTTCATTTTAAACATTTTAACATTTTTTTTATAATTGTGAATAAAAATAATATTAGTGCAACTATATCAAAGTACAGAAAAACCAGCAAAATCTAAACAAAATTTATACATGACCGTGAGTTAATCTCTGTAATAGATAGACGTATGGACAGTCCCTTATTACAGAGTAAATGCATTAAAAACAAAATAACTAATTATCTTCATCTTTAAAATAAGCAACCCTCATTTAATATTTAAGTCATTAACGTTTCCAAATTTTCGAAATTTGAAAATAAACATAAAATTTCATTCTCTTATGAAAAAAATAATATTTTTGAAAATTCTTAGATTTTTTATTTTGAAAAAGTTTGTTTAAAAATTAAAATTTTGTTTAATAGATGTTGATATTCATATTACATCTCTATGAGGGGGGAGGGAGGGCGGTGTCTCAAGTTACGAATTGCATTTTGATAGCATAGCCACTCTTTAACTGTCTGTTGTCCGTATTTATAAACAAAACTATCTGTAATCAACACGTTATATAGGTTTTATGTTATCCTTTTATATAAAGGTTTCATTGTTTGTTAAAATCTTACTAACCACTGAACCGATAGGGTTCTTTTTAAAAGGAAGCTTTACAAAGGCTCCGATAAGTTTTTAGGCTAATCTTTTTGAAGTTGGAAAGTTGCCAATTTGTCTATCTCCCCCTCTTCAAAGACAGAACCCTTTGTTTCTAGAGGCGCAACCGCTAGTTTCTATAATACGATATTTTATGCTTATAATTTGCGCTTCTGTCGGCATATTAGTGCTTGTTTTTATGTAAAGTTAGTAGGAAAATTAGGGTTTTGATAATTCAATCATCATTTATTTTTCAACTAAAATATTATTTAATGCTCCGGAACTTACTTTATCCTATTATAAAGAGTAAAAAGTTTTTTTGTCTAGCGAAGGATCGCTCTAACCGCTGTACCGAAATGGTTCCCTTTTACAATGAAGCTTCTTATGGGTCATGAGATGGTTCAAGCTTTTTATTTTATAGGAGCACCCGCTAGTAGGTTATAAAACTACTAACGGCTTCGCCCCTAGCCTCTAGGGGCTGTGCCCCAATATGTAATTAAAAAAATGTAGTACATGTGGTGGATCTTAATCTTCATCATCTCCATCATCAAAAAAAGGGGGAATTTTTTTTTATTTTTTGGGGGATTGGGGGTGCCTCACGCCCCCTAGAAAATAGCCTAAACCACCACAGGACCAGTAGGTATATTCCCTGAAGAGTAGAATTCGATCGGTTCAGTGGTTACCGAGATCTTAAGGGACAGACGGACAGACACCAAGCTACTTTGTATTATAGATTAGTGGTTAAGCACCTTTCTCTCTGAGTTCTGTATTCGAAGGGATAGGGAAAACAGAAAAAATAGCCTAAAACCCTTAAAAGATCTAAATCTAAAAACCAAGAGTTTAGTAGCATCCCGGGACAAATGTAAAGCTTCCATTTTATTGAGAACAACTCAATCAATTCATTCAAATTTAAAAAGCATAAAATAAAAAATAAACATATTTTATTTTAAAAAGATACTTAGATAACCTAAAGTTTATGAATTATTTCAAACGGGGCATTAAACACTCATGATATGGGAAAAGCAACATGGGGCGATGGATAAAAATAGAGAAATGTGATGAATAGAATAAAAATGCATAAAATTAGGTATTTCTAAATTAATTTTTTTTTACTAAATAATGAAAATGGGACAAATCCTATACACTTTTGGGTTTTCTTAGCCTTACATAAATATATATTTAGGAATATGTAAGACTTAGGTTAGCCTAACCTAAGGAATTTTACAGAATTAATCGTTTTGTCCAGCAAAAAGCAGTAAGATTTTCTAAACGGTCGGACCTTTCACCCTACAAGTCCTAGAAATGGTTTTAAGCCATCTTGTAAGAAAGGAGGTCGGAAGAGGTGATTCTGAAGAAGCATCTCATAGTACCTAATAAAACATAACGTCATATGATACAAATGACCTATGATATGACAGTATACATTGTAATTGACCACCGGTAAACTGTATACTGGTCTATCATTAGTCATTTGTATTGTGTGCCGTCATTTTTTGTTAATCATCATTACCTCAGATCAATTGTCGAGTGTCTTATCCCTTAAGATCCCTGTCCTAACCCTCGAAACAGAATACAAATACTATATAAAAACAAGGCCGATGACAACATCCATAAAGCGAAGCACTGAAACGGTAGGACAAACGGACATTAACACTTGTATAGTGTCAGAACTGAATAATCAAAATAATAAAGCAAAATTGTAAGTAAATTTGTTGAAAACTGCTTGATACAGTATAATATTTATGGACATACTTAGATTTTTAGGAATTGATTATAAAGTTGCTTCGCTTATAACATTATACTTTGTTGTCCCAGGAATCAATATACCAAAATTCAGATTAATCGGATGATTAGATTACATAAAATTTTGTTGTTAAAAAAGTAAAAAAAATCAAAATGTTTAAAATGGACGTACGGACACTTTGGTAATGATTGTTGTTACGCTTTCTAAATCGTACATAACTACTAAAGGAATCACCATGCAAAGTTTGAAATCGATAGGACAATTCTAACATGCCTAAATTAACGAAAAAAGCTATCCGTTTCGGACGTACGGACGTACGGACGGACCGACCCTAATTATAGAAAAAGCTTCGCTTTTAAAAACACCTTTACATAGTAAAGAAAATTAAACTAAATAAAAGCTATACTTTTCTCGCACTCATTCGAATCCGGTGGATAGGAACCGGTTCTCATCCATACGAAAAAACTATGTCTAGCATCGTATTATATCCAGCTTTCTACGAATATAAAAACTGGTTTTAATCTTATAATTGTACATTCTATATCCGCGGAAAGCCGTTTATAATACTATGAAAGAAATAACTATTCAAATAAGTGACAATACTACGTCGCGTATTATAAAAAATTATTTCAGGGATAGGAATAAGTTTTCAATGATTTTTATTTCAATGATTTTTGTTAGAAATTAAATATCAGAACCAGGAATCTAATGAATAGGTTAAAACCATCTAATATAATTTTAATAAAAGTATCCAAAGTCAACGAATAAGATAACATAATTATAAAACTTTAGGCAGTGTAATATTATCCAATTTAGGCAAATCTAATTTTATTAAACTCTTTGCATTTATATCCCTTTTTATTATGAATAAAAAAAGTACAACAATGGATTGTCGTGTTTTGGGGCTTCATAAATGTTTTAAGGTAGTTTTAAGTTATTTCATGGACTCCCCTGCCCTCCCCTAAAGGCTAAAGGCAAAGAAACTAGTTTAATAAATAGTGGTCCATTAGGTATCCCAATACACAATAATACACACATGTATCTAACTGTGTAACTCGCCAAAAAAATGCAATAAGAACATGTATGTAATTGTGGAATTGTTTGTAAGAAAAGTAATATATCAAACTTATAACTCGGACAAATTTGAATATGTTAACTGTCCTATTTTTAAAAGCGAAGCTTTTAACGATTTGGATGTATCGGTTAGCTCTTTTTTGTTAATTTAGACATGTTAAAATTGTCCTATATATTTCAAACTTTGCATGATGATTCCTATAACAGTTAGGTACGCTTTTGAAACTCTATAATCGTTACCAGAATGTCCATACGTCCATTTAAATCATGTTGATTTTAAACCTTTTTGACAGCAATTTTTTATGGATATAATTATCATATTCTTCTGACTTTTGAAATATTGATTTCTTGAATATAACAAGGTACAATGTTATAAGCAAAGCATCTCTATAATCAAGTCCTAAAATGTAAGTATGTCCTTTTGTTTAGACTTTTATACATTTATATTCTGATTATTCAGTTATGACACTCTTCAAGTAGTAATGTTCGTTTGTCCTTCCGTTTCAGAACTTCGCTTTTATGGATGTTGTCATCCTTGTTTTTTTTTAGCAAAGCTACTCAACAAATTAACAACGATTTTTGGCATTTTAGTATACATTGAAAATCCATCCATTTTAGTTTTTTTATATAAAACTTTTCTGTTTGATTAAGTTTTTAATAATTTATAATTAAAAACATTTAGGCTTGGTACTTAAAATTAAACACAACAAGGATGACTACATCCATAAAAGCGAAGATTAATAATTCAGAAAAACCTCAAACTATCCTAAGAAATAATTCTTAAAATTAAATAACGTAAAACCATTCCAGGACCTTTATAAAGCTTCCCTTAAAACTTAAGCGATCTAGTGGCTGGCGAGATCTTACTACTTTAAATAAGACAATAGCTAATAAATTTATTTACAACCTCAATGATGATATATAAAATTACCCTTTCTCTAGGTTAAAATTTCATTTAACAAAATCAAAATTTGATAAAGTACCCCAAACTTTTAAGCTAATGAATAAGATAAAATGGTCATAAAAATTAGGGTACAAATTTTTTTTTTGTATAATGTTACCTCCCTCCCTAATTTACAGAGAAGCTTTACTCCAGAAATGACACAGTTTCTTGTTATAATAACGCAAAAGAAGCCAATATAAGTATCATATTCCAACATTTAGCTGTAGGATAAATAAAAAAGGGTTAAAGGGGAGAGATGGGACATTGGATCAAAGATTATGCATCCAAAGTGTTATCAACATGGTCTATCATGCGTTGGCTTAAAAACCTTGGGTATTTTTATTGTATCTTGATTGGTTAGTTCAAACTTACAATGTCCAAACTACAATAATTTGTTTATTCTAATTGGGTTAATACATCAATTTGTCGTCCATTGTCTTATCCCTATAACTTAGCTAGTTACGTCTAACTTGCTATATATGGATATAAAAAACTGTCATATTCAGTGATTTATTGACTATTTAACAATTTTCCTTTGCAATCAAATAATAGCTGATATTTATGGCGCAGGATTTTGAACGATAAACTTATTCACACTAATTTTGATAAACACAATTACCCCATTAAATCATTGGTGGGGAGTTTTAGACACTAAAGTTTTGAACCAATTAGCCAATGGGAGATCGTATTTATAAAACTTTGGGTACCAGTATATAAATACAGTCCAATGTCCCCTCTCTCACCTAAAGACCTACAGGGATAAAACAATGACCGATAAATTGATGTGCATCCCCAATGATGATAAACAAAATTACCAATCAAATTGTAATTAAAGTCCCCGAGTATGTTAGGCTAACGAATGAGAAAATGTTATTATAAACAGCCCATTGTCCCCTCTCTCTTCGGTAGAAGTATCCCCATGAAAATTAACCTTATTCATAAAAAATCTGTTATCATGCTTGTTTTCAATATTTTTCATTATCATGTTTAAACATTTTATCAGGTAAAGGTAATTGTCAGGGATAAGACAATGGACAATACACTGATGGATATCCCAAATGATGATAAACAAAACTACTCATTCTTTAAATTGAATTTATTATTGAAAAGTTTCGACATTACTAGATATGATTCAATTTTAATTTAATATAAGATCAGAGCCAACGAATGAGATAAAGTGGTTATAAAACTTTGGGTACCAGTGTAATTTACAGAACAATGTATCCTCACTCCCTGAGTAATTTTAGGTAAATTAGCATCTTGTTAAAATTGATAAAAAATATAACTTTAAAACTTTAGGATCTTTCTAACATTATGACATTAAAATCAAATAACAAATATTTGAGAGGGTTAAAGAAAATCATTAATGCAAAAATGAGAAAATTTGGTATGGATGGAACATTGGTCTGTAAACTATACTTATACTTAAAACTTTTTGAACGCATTTTCTTATTCGATGGCTTAAAACGTTGTAAAAACTGACAAAAGACAAAAGAGCATTGTAGAATCTTTTCCACCAATTTTAATCTGCAAAAGGGGTAACTTAAATTTTCATTCATGAGGATGTAAATCAAATTATCGTCCATTGTCTTAAGATCCCTGTTTTCACAGTGGTCCTCAAGGCAAAAGAAGTTTGACAAAACCTACCATAAAAACGGACTATATGGCCATCAAATATACACATTGGAGGGCCAGGAACTGATTTTCTTAAAATCATAGCTGTTCCTTCTTGGGGTTTATTCCATTTTAAAGTTAACAGACCAAATTCCCTAAAAAATCAAGGTTGTTTGTCACGATTTTGTTGCTTTGGATTCAAACCTTTATAACTTTGGCTGTATGAAAGACTCATGAAAGCTAAACCTACCATTGGAAAGCCTATTGAATGACAATTTCAGACATAGCTTTAAATTTTTTGTAGCTTTCTTACTTTTTGCTCTACAAGGAAAATTGTAACCAAAGGGAGAAAATTTATTGATAAATCTATTCTCAGAAAGGCTTTCACTAGGGTATTTTGATATAAATTTTTCAGGATTTTTCTTATGTTCAGTGATTCTTTTGATGACAAATGCAAAAAATACACTTTCATACATTTAATTTGGTATATTTGCATTTTTTCTACCTTGTGCCAAAAATTTTTTATAAAAATTATAAGTTGGTGTATATTTTTTTGTCCAAAATTGTACATAAATTTCAGGAATAAATATTAAAAACCATCAATTGCTACATTTTACATGTGTAGTTTTAAATTTCCTATATTTATGGTTGTGTAGGAGCCTCAAAAATGCTAAACCTACCATTGTAAAGCTTGTTGAACACTCTATCCAAATAAATCTACAAGTTTAAAAAAAAATTGACTTAAAAGGCTTGCACAGGATTTATGTTAGGTGTAATAAATTTCACCAAAAATGTTTTTTTTCCTACAAAATTTTGAGTAGAAGGGAGGTTACAAAGCAGTAATAGTTATCACATGTCCTGTTTCAACACCAATCTATGGAGGGGGTGTGCTTCCCCCCCCAAAAAAATGGTGCAGGGCTTAGGTGCCCCCCCCTTTCCCCCCCCTAAAAAGGGAGGGGGGTAACATTTTGATAGTTGAAAATAATGCAAAATTTAAAAATTTAAAAAAATATTTTTTTCAAAACTCAACAAGATATAACATACCCCCCCCCCCTCTCCTACCCCATATCTATGGGGAATAATTCACAGTTGGGGGAGAGGGGGGGGTGTAAAAAGTGCATGAAAAGTGCTGAAATTTATTTTATTTTCCTAAATTATATTTACCCCAGGGGTAACACTTTTATGGGGTGGGGGGGTATTATCTGCTATATATCTTTTTTAAAAAAATAGGGGGGGGGGGTGATTTCAATCCCTCCCCCCACCTCCTTAGACATCTCTGGGAATTTTTTTCATCTTTTTTAACTCTTCCCCTTCTAAATTCTGGTAACTTCCCCCAGTTCAGGGGATTTGGGTGGGGCTAACAATCCTTCCATAGAAAAAAACCTGCTCACATTCAATCTGCACAAAGTAAAGACCAATTTAACTTTGGGCTTGGGAACGAAGTAGAGGTTGGAAACAACAATATGATGTTTGGCTGGGAAACCGCTAAAGGACTAGTCAGGCAGATGATTCTGAATTCCCGCAGACCAGCAAAAATTTGCACCTGGAATGTTTGGACAATGTTTCAGTCAGGCCAGAAAGAAAACATTTGCTGAGAAATGCTTAAAGCCAGGGTTGATATCCTGGCTATCACCGAATCAAGGTGGACAAATAATGGAGAGTTAAAACATCATTCTGACTTGAAAATACTTTACTCAGGCCATATGAATGAGAATCTAGGACATAAGCAAGGGGTGGCTCTTATGCTGACCAAGCAAGCAGAGCAGGCCATGATCAGTTGTTAACCCCATGGTCCAAGAATCATGGAGGCTTACTTCAAATCCTCAGATATAAACATCAATCTGAGATTATAGTAGTATATGCTCTTACAGAACAAGCAGATACAGAGGTCAAAAACGAATTTTATGACCAGCTTGACTCTGTATTTAAGAATGGTCATAAAGAAAAGGACCTGACCATGCTCCTAGGAGATTTCAATGCTCAAGAGGGGAGTTATAATGAGAATTTAGAAGAAATGGGCAAATATGGCCTAGGCTTAAGTAATGGCAAGGAAAATGACAATGGTGATAGACTTGTAAGTTTTTGTACTGAAAACAAACTTGTCATTGGTGGAACCATCTTTAAACACAAGAAGATTCATACTGCCACCTGGAGATCACCAGATCAAAGAACCTTTAAACAGATAGACCACATCTGTATATCTAGATGTATAAAAGGTTCTCTCCTTGATGTCAGGGTTGAAAGAGGACCATTCAGACTATTATCTTCTATCTTCTAAAGTTCGGCTTAGATTTAAAAAGCAGGACTCAAACCCTAACCCCAGGAAGAAATATAATTTAACAACCCTTCAAAACTCTGAAAAGCTACAAGAGTTTAAGCTCACTCAAAAGAACAGATTTGAGTTGTTGACTCTTCAAGAGGAAGATGGAGTTGAAGATATTGGGCAAAGTATCAAAAAAGTTTTTAATGATACTAGCCAAGAATAATTAGGTTTCAAAAAGGCTAATCAAAAGCCGTGGATCACTAAAAGATCCATTGATCTCATGGATCAAAGAAGAGATGTAAGACAAAAGACACTTTATAGAAACTCTCCAGAAGATAAAGACCTGTATAAGATGCTCAGCAGGGAAATCCAAAGAAGTGTCAGAATTGACAAAAAAGAACACTTGGAAAACCTTGCTATGCAAGCAGAAAATGCAGCTAATAAAAATAGAATGAAAGATGTCTATGAGATTACTAAGTGCATTGCAGGTAAAGTACACAAATCAGGATCACACATTAGGGACAAGGATGGTTCACTCCTTAAAACTGATGAAGATATTCCAAATAGATGGGCAGAGCACTTCACTGAACTGCTAAATCTTCCAGTTCCAGAGGAAGAAACTGAGATTCCACCCTCAGATGCACTTGACATTAACTGTCAAGCGCCAAATCTATTGGAAATCAAATAGGCCATTAAAAATTTGAAAAATAACAAGGCCACTGGACCTGATAACATACCAGCTGAGGTCATAAAAGCAGACCTAGATACATCTGCTGAGGCATTCCTACCTTTGATCACAAAGATATGGAATGATGAGTTATGCCCAGAGGACTGGAAGAATGGACATATCTCATTACTAGCCAAAAAAAGACACTTGACCCAATGTGGAAACTACAGAGGGATAATGCTTCTTTCAGTACCTAGCCGTATCCTTAGTAAGATTCTTCTTAATAGAATAAAGAAAAAGGTTAATGAAAAGCTAAGACCTAATCAGGCTGTATTTAGACTAAACCATTCCAATATTGATCAGGTAACCTCTCTAAGAATCATCATAGAGCAATCCAAGGAATGGAACTCTGAGCTCTTTGTAAACTTCATTGACTACAAAAAAGCATTTGATTCTTTAGACAGAAGATCTCTCTGGAAAATCTGCCGACACTATGGCATTCCAGAAAAGATAATCAATATCATTAAAGCTATCTTTCATAAAGGAGGTGGAAATGTAATGTATAAAGAGAAACTATCAACCTTTTTTGAGATTGTAACGGGCGTCAGACAAGGATGCCTTCTTTCTCCCTTCCTTTTCCTCCTTGCCATTGACTGGATCATGAAGAACTGTGAAAGTAATGATGGCATTTGCTGGGAGCTATTTGGCAATCCAAAATATTTGGGAGTTTTGGACTTTGCTGATGATATTGCTTTGTTAACAAGCAATAGAAGTCAAATGCAAAGAAGGACTAACATGATAGCTGAAACTTCCAAGAAAATTGGACTAAAAATTGATGTTCCTAAAACCAAAATACTCAAATTAAATGCAAATTCCCAAGAACCAATTACTATTGGAGACCAAATTTTTTAGGATGTAGATTGTTTTGAGTAACTTGGAAGTAAAATTGATGAAGCTGGAGGCACTTTAACAGATGTTAAAGCTAGAATTAACAAATCTAGGACAGCCTTTGCCAGCCTGAACAAAATTTTGAATTCCAACAACATCTCCATAAAGACCAAGTTAAGATGTTCTCTCTGTTTTGCTGTATGGGGCTGAAACTTGGTTCCTAAACACAGCAGTGGTCTCCAAGCTACAGACATATATCAATAAATGTCTCAGGAGAATCCACTAGATCTTTTGGCCAAATAAGATCACAAATGCTGAGCTTCTAGAGCGCAGTGACATGTAAGACATTAAACTGACAATAGAACAGAGGAAATGGTGATGGTTGGGGCACACACTAAGGAAAGGGCATGATGATATATCCAGGCCTTGACTTGGAACCCCCAAATAGGAAAGAGGAAACCAGGTAGACCAAAAACAACCTGGAGGAGGGAATACTTAAAGGGAGTGTAAAGGTAAAAATTTCTCATCATATTATCAAATCTTAACATTTTCTAAGCACCTTTCAATAAACTGATCAACTAAAAACGTCATATTAACTAAAATATCAAGGATATAAGCCTTGATTTTTTGGTATTTTGGGAGGGAAAACTGGAAAAACAGGGAAAATCTGAACTTTTTTCTTTATTAAAATGTTTGTAGGGATATTTAACTTGTCACATATAGTTTAACTATTTACTTACTGTTAATTAATTGTTAATTCATGCTGTAATAACGTAGAAATTAAGTAATAAAGATTTATTTTAAGTTTGTATTATTGACAAAAAAATACCTTACTGTTTACAAAGGGTTGAATCTCAGAGATTATTTGAAGTGATAATATCCTTTTTTATTGTGTTGGACTATAAACAACCCACTTTGGAGAATTAGTTTACACTTTTATCAGACTGTTTATAAAGAAATATTGCATCTTTATTATTTACAAATTTTGTAATTAAAGGTGGGCAAGAGATGGGCCATCTAAAGTTAATTGGATACTAAAAAAACCAGTTTCTAGCTTTGTTATTGTATTTGGTTTTCAATAAAAAATATCGCTTATTTTATCAATTTCTAAGTAACTATACATTGGTTTAAAGCAAGGATTATGTTAAAAGTTAGCTTAACCGTTAGGAAAAATCAAGAACTATGTGAAAAAGTTTAATTTTAGCTATAATGGGAGAAAAAAAGAATTTAATGCACATTTTATATAATACGTAAAATTTCTTCCTTTCCCTGTACCTTATAATATTCATCGGGGGGGTATGTTATATCTTGTTGAGTTTTGAAAAAAATATTTTTTTTAATTTTTAAATTTTGCATTATTTTCAACTATCAAAATGTTACCCCCCTCCTTTTTTAGGGGGGGAAAGGGGGGGGCACCTAAGCCCTGCACCATTTTTTTTTTGGGGGGGGGGCACACCCCCTCCATAGATTGGTGTTGAAACAGGACATGTGATAACTATTACTGCTTTGTAACCTCCCTTCTACTCCAAATTTTGTAGGAAAGAAAATATTTTTGGTGAAATTTATTACACCTAACATAAATCCTGTGCAAGCGTTTTAAGTCAATTTTTTTTTAAAGTCGTAGATTTATTTCGATAGAGTGTTCAACAAGCTTTACAATGGTAGGTTTAGCATTTTTGAGGCTCCTACACAACCATAAATATAGGAAATTTAAAACTACACATGTAAAATGTAGCAATTGATGGTTCTTAATATTTATTCCTGAAATTTATGTACAATTTTGGACAAAAAAATATACACCAACTTATAATTTTTATAAAAAAATTTTGGCACAAGGTAGAAAAAATGCAAATATACCAAATTAAATGTATGAAAGTGTATTTTTTGCATTTGTCATCAAAAGAATCACTGAACATAAGAAAAATCCTGAAAAATTTATATCAAAATACCCTAGTGAAAGCCTTTCTGAGAATAGATTTATCAATAAATTTTCTCCCTTTGGTTACAATTTTCCTTGTAGAGCAAAAAGTAAGAAAGCTACAAAAAATTTAAAGCTATGTCTGAAATTGTCATTCAATAGGCTTTCCAATGGTAGGTTTAGCTTTCATGAGTCTTTCATACAGCCAAAGTCATAAAGGTTTGAATCCAAAGCAACAAAATCGTGACAAACAACCTTGATTTTTTAGGGAATTTGGTCTGTTAACTTTAAAATGGAATAAACCCCAAGAAGGAACAGCTATGATTTTAAGAAAATCAGTTCCTGGCCCTCCAATGTGTATATTTGATGGTCATATAGTCCGTTTTTATGGTAGGTTTTGTCAAACTTCTTTTGCCTTGAGGACCACTGTGTTTTAAAACATATTAATGGTAAGTTGAATTTGAATTGCCCAACGTGTACACAGTTTCCTCGGTGGTTATACATTCAAAATTTAAATTTTTCAAATTTTGATTTTTTTGGAAGTTTTTAAGCTAGTAGTAAATATTGAGATGGGATGAGGAAACACCGAGGAAACTGTGTACACATTCGGGAATTCAAATTCAACTTATAATTATTCAATTTATAATAACAGGAAAAAACATATATAATAAGACTAATCAAAACTGTAGTTGCGTGTCTCTTATCCCTGAATCACTAATGAACTAACTAACTATGGATACGTTGCTACTACGTTAGCCGGCTTCAATATTACTACTACTAAGCTTAAACATATATATATGTATTATACATTATATCATATTATAGTACTCATTTTATATTAGGGTTAGGGTGGATGTATTATTTACTACAATTTTAGTAGCGATGCTACTCTACATTTTGCTTTGTCTGTCTTGCTTTGGGGGAAATTATATTTTCACAGATGCTATTTAAGATAGACTGCTGATTCTCTATTATTTATGACATGCTTTTTCTCTCCCACTTTTTTATGACCACTGAACATCTGCATTATAACTCACTGAGACAGCGTAAAATGCCACCAAAAACGGACGTCTTACAATACAATTGACCAATGATAGGCCAGTAAACATACACTGTAATTGACCAATGGTAAAAGTCTTACTGGCCTTTCATTGGTCAATTTTTTCGTATGACGTTATTTTTTGGAGGCAATTTAAGCTGTCTCTAACTCATTTTGTCCGTTGTCTTCGCTTCTTATGGATTTTGTCATCCTTGTTAAATATACAATCAACTAAAGTTGTATGATATGTTAGTGCTTCCAAATAAGATCTCGTTTACGGCTGAAGACATTTCAAGTTTGGAACCAAATTTTTATTTTTTTTTAGAAATGATTTTAATATTTCGTATTAAGCCTACTTGTAATTGATATAATCTGTGGTAGAAATTTTCTAATGAAAATACTAACTACATATGTATGTATAATGTATATAATATGTATCGTATAATTCATGTAATAGAGTTCCCACTTTTTATCAACATAACATCGTTCCATCCCCTCTTTTTATCTATCCCCCCCCCCCCCCCCCACCAACAATTAATCCACAGTTTTTCTAAATATGAACTAAATGAGAGAGATAACGTATTTAAGGCAGGGATCTAAGGGGATAAGACAAAATTTATGTATATCCAAAATTACCCCTTATTTAGCATAAAATTATTGATAAAAAAATTACAGTACCCCAATGTTTTAAGCTAACGAAGGAGAAAACGTGTCAAAAAACTTTGGAGATCAGTGTAATTTATAGTACTTGTCCCCTTTCTCCCTGTATAAAAAAGTTCTTTTAATAATATGTTCAAAAATATAAATAAATTTAATTTCTATAGTAACATTAACAATATAGTTATTTAAAGAAGAGAGTGACAATGCTAATTTACAACCCTTTATTCTCCAAAAAAATGTATAGGTACCAAGTAGAGATTATACTTTGGAGTAGTATTATTTATAATCTATTTTTATCCCTAACAAAAATTATTAAAATACAAACATAGGTTGTATAGGGTGTCCAAGGGTCTATCTGTGTGTAACCGATATGGTTCTCATTAGTCTTTACAAAGTAGCTTCTCATTGGTCCCGGGAAGCCCCTAGAGGCTTGTTGAAAAACCACTACTAGTCAAATAAGTTTCAAAGTACATTTAATTCATGTTTTTTCTTAGTAAAAGAGACACTGTACGAATTTAAAGCTATAAGACTTGATAGACATAGATAAGTACTCTTTAATAGGGCTTTAGTTTGATAAATAGAATTTTGGTTTTCCTTCTCTTTCCTTTAAATATGGTTCAGAATGACCAAAATGAAATAGGTCACAAGTTTACATTTATTTCTTCAAAAAAGATCAAAATAAATAAAATAAACTCTTTATACAGTTAGGGAGTTGAATCCATTTTTATAGAAGCAGAAATATAATCTATGATTATGGTTTGGACCCTCTAAAACTGTAATCTACCCTTCCACTTTCCCCTCTCTTGGTGAAGATATCTTCAACGCCGATACGATTTTTGAAATATAAGATTCCACTTTTGTCTCTCTTGTTGAAGATATCTTCACCAAGAGAGGCAAAAGTGGAATCTTAAATTTCAAATATTGTATCGGCGTTGAAGATATCTTCACCAAGAGAGGGGAAAGTGGAATCTTACATTTCAAAAATCGTATCGGCGTTGAAGATATCTTCACCAAGAGAAGGGAAAGTAGAATCTTACATTTCAAAAATCGTATCGGCGTTGAAGATATCTTCACCAAGAGAGGGGAAAGTGGAAAGGTAGATTACAGTTTTAGAGGGTCAAAACCATAATCATAGATTATATTTCTGCTTCTATAAAAATGGATTCAACTCCCTAACTGTTATATGTCATTTTTGAGGTCTTAAGTCTAACATACAAACACTGAGCTTTAAACATAAACACATACAACTTTTACATATATTTTTTAAAAGAACCATTCTCCTTTCTCTAGGAAAAGGTTTAAAGAGGATTTCTACTAATTAACCGTAATGTTGTGTGCTTTATATCTTTTATTTTATTAAATTAATTAATTATTCAAGGTCGTATATAGTAAAATTTTGATTGTACTAGGACAATTATAAGAAAAATATTAAGCAGAAATATTGGATATAAAGCTTCAACGATGAGAGATGAGAAAAATAGTGGTAAAAGCTTAAAAACAAATCCCAAAAAAATGGTATTAAAGTTTTCTTTTCTTATAAATTTTTTATTATGATAACAGGAGGGGAGGGTAAAAAATATTCAACTTTTTAATAGCTATAATTTTACAATAAAACAACTCCATAAAGATGTATGTACGCAATTTTTCGAGCTTAATGTTCATGGATGTTTTAATTATTGTTGTATTTATAAAGTACGTACTGCAAAATATATCCAATGAAAGTTGGGACTATCCTTTATTTATGTTATTAAAAATACAGCTAAATCTTGTTCAATAGCTAATTTATCCAACGGATCTAAAGGGATAAGACAATAACCGATACATTTATATACATCCCCAATGATGATACACAAATCACCTCTTCTGTAGATTAAGATTAGTGGTTGAAACGATTGTACACTCAACTTGAAATGAATCAACCAATCACAATTGACGAATAAGAAAACGTTATTATAAAACTTTGGGGACTAGTGTAATAAACACTCCTAATATTTTTTTATCCTAACTCAACCTAAAATAATAATTGTCAATAACTTGTTTTTTATTAATAAATCTGTGATATTGCCTCTAAAGTTTGTGTTGGTTGGTTTGGACACTTTAGTTTGTGTGTTTTCCAGGGAGGGGGGGGGGGTGGTATTGGTCCATAAATTATACAATTCTCTCATTTGTTGGCGTATGCAACTTGGGTACTTTCATTAAATCTTGAATTGTTAGTTTCAACTAGCAGTGTTAGGATTTTTTCAAAAATAATAATAATTTACAGTAGGGTTAATTTTAATTATCATCATTGGGAAATTATATCAAATTTTCTCCCATTGTCTTATCCCTTGATATCCCTGATGTGTGTCACTAATGTTGGGTAATTTTGAAATATATTGTCTCAAACAGGAATCATTAATTTAGCAAATATGTACAGTGAGAACTTCGCGGGGAGGGAGGGGACATTGGGCTGTTTATTACACTAGTCCCCAAAGTTTTATATCAACGTTACTCGTTGGCTTACCAACCTTGAGGAATTTCGATTGGTTGGTTCTTTAAGTTAAGTGTTAAAACTTTTCAACCACTAATTGTAAAGGGTAATTTTGGGATATACATCAATTTATTAGTGATTATCTTATTACTTTAGATCCCTGGTATTTCAGCTAAAACTTTTTTTAACAGTTTCTTTTACTGAAATTAATTTCTTGACAGGCAGGGAAGAAGGGTACATTGTCGGTCTAATTTTACTATCCTTTGGTAAAAGAATAATTATAAAAAAATGTATAAGAAAATAAACTAAGTACAATTTTAAAAAGGAACCCAAAGTTTTTAGCTAAAGAATTAGATAACATTAAAAAAAACTTTGGGTATCATTGTAATTTACGCACAATATCCCCAACCTAAAACTAAATTTTGTTTTTTGCACGGGTAATTGTGGATAGAGAGCGGTGTACTTTGTACATTTCACTTATTTTCCCACGCGCGTTATATAGAAGTACATCATACTTAGCTCATAATTTTCAAAATAAATGATCTTTTTTCAAGGAACAAAATACTGTATTAAATAAATGACACTTTTAAAGTTAATTATTTTTAACATTTTACCTATTTTTCATTTGATGACTGGTTCCAATATGTTTCACAAAATAACCTTAAAAATGATTTACATAATATATGATATATCAAATTAGAATGTGCATTGAACGCCGTCATACGCAATGTTTGAAAGGTGACGCAAATTTAATATTTTCGCGGTAAAATATTGTTTAATTTATTTATTTTCTCGTCAAGATAAAAGCAATACATGTAAGATTTCTAAATTCGCTAGGATACCAAGATGTATTTTTCTCAAACTGGGAAAATTTACATCTTAAGTTTGCGTGATATTTCCAATATTGCGTACGACCGCGTGCGACTTTGAGAAATGGCATTTTCTTACCCATCATCGCTTATTGTGTTGTAAAGTTACGCGCTTAAAACAAGGAAAAGTACGCCTAACGCCAGGGAATCATATCCTTTTGGCATAATCCAAATTGGTAGTTTGCTCTAAAATTTCTTAATTCTGAGTGATTTTTTTAAGCGAAGCTACTACATAATTACTTTTGTATGTCCGTCCGTAAGCTTTGGAAAATAAAATTACTCTATAATGAACTTTGTCTATCGGTCCGTAATACTATGGGGAAAATGTGATTCTTGGCTATTAAAGATGAAATTTTGGTAATGATTCCCTATATTTATTAGCATTAATCGCTTGTTTTCGCTTATTTTATTTGCTTCGCTACTTATGGATGTTGTCATCCTTGTTTTTGTTCTAATGCTTTTTTAGCGACGGTTTCCTTCAACTTGCATATGGACCAGTAAGAAACTTTTTTTTAACATTTCACATACTAAAATGTGGATTTTTACAATGGGGGAGGGAAGACGATTATCCTCGTTTTTATTTGGGGGGGGGGGAGAGGGGGAACATAAACAAAAAATGAGATTTGACGTTCTAAAATTAGGAATTGTTCAACAAATTTAATTTTTGACCAAAGTATAATTTTTAAAGATTTAAAAATATAATAAATATATACATACGTGTTTTCTGATAGAACATGATACCATAACTAAACCCTTTTTAATGCATTTTTGAATATTCGAAGATTTTTCTTTTTTTATATTATTTCCGGTTTAAAGACTTACATGTTTTAATGACGCAATACGCAATTCACTTTAGCTTGCTTTTAAACAATGATACAGTGTAAGAAAAAAACATAGAAAAATCCATAGAACTTAAAATTGAATAGTTACATGGAAATGAGACACTGGTTCTAATTTACTTTGGGTACTAGAACAAACGCATTCTTCAATGGTTTCATTAAAATACACATTTGAACAAAAAAATAACAAACAAAAATCACTAATGAAATTATGATTTTAAAAGGCTGTAACTTTTTTCTTCAATATTTATAATTTTTCAGTCTGTTGGCCTACCTCATACGGGCAAGGGTGCTGTCCATGACACTTTAACGTCAGACAAAAAATCATCTAGGGGCTTTGTTTGAAAAGGATAGGGAAGATCTTGAAAAATGGCCAAAAGCCATACTAAAACCTAAATCTAAAAGTCCTAAATATCCTACAAATCATCATGAAACCTGTATGGATAACTCAATTGGTTCAGTTGATATCGAAATCATAAGCTTCAAACATAAAAATTCTTCTGCATTACATAATATAGTTGTTTCGCCCCTGGCCTCTAAGAAAGGATGAAGGAGGTTAGAAAATAACCTAAATCCACCCAAAGATATTCATAAAGCTTCTCTAAAAAGAATCCTCCATTCGGACCAGCAAATTTTAGATCTTTAGCTACTTTCATATGTACAACTTTCTTGTTGTAGGATAACAAGACCAAAAATATCAACAACAAAAAAAGGGGTAAACGAATTCTACTAATTATTGCATGGAATTTTATGAAATTACAGACCGGTAAAGTATTAGTCAGGAATCCCCATTGGATTTCCCAAGAATCTCAGTTTGATGTGGACAGATATTCTGTCTTTAAGTTTTAAAAAATATTTGCCATCTATTAATTGAACGAATAGGATATTAGCTTAAGTAACATCCAACAGAAAACCAACCTTAGACGTATAAGGTGGGGAGGGGGTAAAGGGGTGTTTACCTGCCTCCAACTATTTATTTTATCACCCTAATAAAGCTTGGACGTCCTTGCAACCAACCCTATGATTGCACGACCTTTATCTGGAATTCCTAAATGTACATGGTAATGATTTGAGCATCTTTACAGGTCAAGGTATTTCCTTTATTTTCCCCTGTAATTGAATGCGCCAGAAATAGCGGCGGTAGCTAACAATTCTATCATCTCTTGTATGGCATGATGGACCAGACTCAGACCCGACAATAAGTAGTAAAAGTTTGGGTACTAGTGAATAATGCTGCTATCTGGTTAAACTTTACGCATATCAAGCTCAACAAGAAAATCAAAACAAACACCACCTTACAATAAAGTTTAAAATAAACTAGGTAGAACATATTGTTGTTCTACAAATTCTTGTTATTTTTATTTTAGTAAGGGGCTAGCCAAGACAGAAACTCTCTTGTGATACTTTTTCACTACTAACAAAAATAGACTAAAACCATACCAACCTTGAACCTGAAAATATAATAGCCTAAAACCATCCAATGACCAATAAAAAGCTTCACTGTATCGTTTCAGTAGTTATTGATATCTTATTAGGCTACAAACAAAATAAATCTTACTACTTTATATAATAGGATATACATTTTTATTTTCATATTCTACTTTTAAATTTGTTTTTAAGAAAAATTGCCTTTGTCTGTACGAATTGTTATGGTTTAAAATGTTTCCCGGCGTGATTTACATATTACCAGTTACCAAGCCCACATTTAACTCTTTTTTCACGCGCATATATTGTTTTATAAGTTCTTTCGCCCTTTTTCTATACAGAAATGTTTTAAGAAGCCCCCCACCTAATATCTCAGCTTTTATTTGAGCTAGAGGGCTAAAATTATTGTGTAGCTCCCCTGGTTGATAAAGAATTTTCAAATATTGCTTGCTTCGAACTCTTTTATTTAACAACCTTTGATTTTAGGTCCTTTTTACCTAATATTTATGATTTACAGAAGTTATAAGCTTTTAATCCAACTTGCTCTTAATTTAATCTTGTGTAAAAACTTAAGTTATCTATCGTTTGGAGAATTTGTTGCATGTGGATATCATCATACTTAATTTCTTTATATTTTTCCCAAAAAGATACACAATTAGTTTATAAAATCAAATGTTGCCTTTTAATGAATTTATTATAGAATATTAATGTTTATTTAATTTTATCTTGGTAAAAGTTTGTCCTGTTAATGATGTTATGCAAAGTTGTTTGATAAGTGGTTCGATCCATTATAATTCTATAAAAATTAAAGATACGTATCTTATAGGTGTCAGGTAGCATTAGCGTAGCTACTTTATAAGTAAGGCATGTTTGTCGTTCTTTCTACGGTTGGTTATAATCTGTCTACATTCTTATTGAAATTCTGCCTAACCCATAATTTTTATGCAATAAACATATAATGTTACTGTATTACAATTTACTCTTCTTTCTTAATTATAATCAGCTTTTTTACAATTTTGTTAAAATATACATCATATTTTTTAAGAAAAGTATTAGGATGTCTATCTGTGTGTCTGTCTGAAGCTTAAAATCTAGCTAACCGACGGGCGGATATATTTATCCATTTTTGGTAAAACTTATCTTAGGTCAAGGAAAGGTTTATATCTATTTAAGGAAGAGTACCTTCACCCTCCCTAGAAAAATAGCTTCTGGAAAAAAATATATAAACCCCAAAAAATAGCTGTTAACCCTTTACAGTCGGACCCCTTGCCGCACCTTAATCGGTCGGGGGGGGGGGGGGCGTTCAACGCCCCACCTTATTATCTCAGTTCCTATTAAAGCTAGAGGGCTAAATTTTTTTGTGCAAGTCCCCTGTTTGATAATGAATTTCCGACCTTTTATAAGTCTAAGTCAATTTTCGCTTCCTTCACCCTTTTATTTAACAACCTTTGTTTTTAGGTCTTTTTTACTTAAAAATTTCAAACGGCTGTAATTTTCTTATTTTTGAAGCTAGAAGAAAAATTTTTTTCCAGAAAATGTTTATCTTTATGTAAATTTTACATTAGAAATTTCAAAATATAAATTTCAGCAGCCGCAGCTGTACTTAGCAGCTGCCAGCCGCCGCAGTAGGCGGTCGGCGGGAAAACGGCGGCGGATCTTCATGAAATTTTAATACGTTATGTAGACATGTAAGAAAAGTTTAAGTTTAAAATTTGAAGTCTCTAAGTCAAAAATTGCGGCCACAGGAGCCTTTTAAAGATTTCTGGAGACCTGGAGGACCAGGACCTGCAGGATCATACCTGGAACCTGAAAGTGACTTGAACACCTTTATTTTATGTAAGGATGTACTACTAGAGGATTTTTTAATATTTTGGTATGATAAAATGCTTTGTTTTAGTCAAAAAAATATTTTTGCTCTTTACCTGGATGACCCTGCCAGGTTTGCTGGCATCCTGTGCCCGCCAGGATGGAGATATTCAAAAAATTCCAACTCTCAGTTATATGTCATACCCATACTTAAAAAGTCAAGCAGTTCGTGCTCTTTATCTTTCACACACAGAAAATGAGATAGAAAAAACCGGATGGGGGGGCGTTCAACGCCCCCCCCCCCCCCGACCGTTAAGGGTTAATGTTTAGTACTTCTGATGTCCTAATATAAGCACATATTATGAGTACATTTTAATATCAAATTATCTTCGTTGCGTACTTTTAACAAAACAAAAACGAAATGCAATACGGTTATATAATTTGATTAAAATTTAATTGTACATAAATTTGGTTCAAAATTGTGATCATAAGAAAAGTTTTTTATTTAATATCTCGTAACCCGATTACATACTTTTTTTCCCCATAATGCACCTATGCGTGGAGGGAGGGGGCATTAAAATATAACATTTTTTCTGGTACCCAAAGAATATGCTGACTCAATAGTTAGCTTAAAATTTTTTTACTAAATCATAATTGGTTGTTTCAAATTTGCAGTGTCCAATAATTTTTAACTTTATAATGGTTAAATTTATTAATCATCATTGGGAATATACATCAATTTATCGTTCATTGTCTGATCCCTTAGAATATCTGCAAAAATCATAACTGTCTCTACAAATATTCTGTAAGTGGATATTATCATTCTCGTAAAAAAAAACCATACAACGCCTATCCATAAAGCACTCTGTATATTACAGACTATTTCAACATCTATTCGAAAAGAAACTTTAAAGTTGTCTTTGTAAATAACCTATTTTAGTTAATTGAAAGTTTTGTAATAAAGTTTCTCGTATTTATTCGAATCCGGTGGATAGGAACCGGTTCTCATCCATACGAAAAAACTATGTCTAGCACCGAATTATATCCAGCTTTCTACGAATATAAAATGTACAATCATGAGATTAAAACCAGTTTATTAGCCCGTGCCTTTGGCACCTCGGGGCTATAAAAAACTGGTTTTAATCTTATAATTGTACATTATATTCGCGGAAAGCTGTTTATAAAACGATACGAGAAATAACTATTAGTTTGTGTCCAGGGATGTTAAGGGATAGGACATTGGATGAAAAATTAAAAAACATCCCCAATCATGATGGATTAAATTAACCCTTCTGTTGATTATAAATATTGGTTAAAAAGTTTGGACACAATTTGTTTATAGCAAATCAATCAAAATTATCATAAAAACACCAAAAGTTTAAACTAACGTATACAATATTGTGATTATAGAACATTGGATACCAGTGCAATTTACAGTTCAATGTCCCCTCCCTCCTTGGAATGTCGTAGTAAATAGGGGGGAGATTGTCACTTAATTAAATCTATTTTCCATTAATCCCTGCAGTATTATATATTTAGCCGCGTTTAAAGTCAACACATAAAACAATGGGTGACGATTATTATGTCGTCCATTGTCTTATCCCTTAATCCGTGGGTCTGTCTGTCTGGCTTGCGACCATTAATTTGGGAGTGTTGGAGTGCTGTTTAACCATGGTAAATTAACATTTGTAAATTACCCAAAGTTCAATAAGTTTCTTCACACTTTGGAAGTTTCTTTTGTGACATGTTGGTCAGTCTGTTTGTCCGTAATATTTTCAAAGCATGGATGATTCACGAGTTAGATAGATAGATAGATAGATAGAGAGAGAGAGAGAAGGACAGAGAGAGAGAGAAAGAGAGAGAGAGAGAGAGAGAGAGAGAGAAAGAAAAGGCCTGTTATAAATGTCTTTCCAATAATCGTTTGTTTGATGATTTAATTTGCAGAGTTTTTGAATGTTGTCATCCTTGTTTTCTGTATAAACCTGTACATTTGTAGGCGTTACTGATGGACGTACTAATGGACTGGTTAAGGAGGGAGGTGACATTGGACTGTAAATGTATATCATATTTTATATTAATA